>NC_139902.1:34854498-34894498 GCF_905171665.1 Trachurus trachurus
CTCGTTAGGGACATAGGGAGACTGGACTGGAACACACTGCAGCTTTATGGGATGTAAACAGGCTAAACATCATACGTTGCCATGGTGATGCAGAGACAGACAGAACTACTGCAGAACAGGAGATTAATTCTGTTTGAGCTGAAATATTAGAAACTAGAGCCCAGGTTGGATTTGAGTGGAATCGCCCTTTAAACTTGTGTTTAAAGATTTGGTTTGTTAACATATAAATACACTGAGGCCAACTACCCCCCTCCTCCCCCCCCACCCACACTTAGAGTGAGACAGTAGGTTGATATCCAAAGGCATTCTGGGTAATGTAGTGTAGTGTGACATCACAGCTGCATCATCACACTCGGTACGTTTACAGTCTCAGCTACGTCCAGCTCAGCTAAAAGGGTTTCTATGGAGATTCTGAGGGTCAGAGGTCAGAGGTCATTGGTTATGATGGGATGTAAAGCCCTTAGAGACAGACTGGTGGTAACAACAGACCATAACCTCGTCTCTGTTCCTGAGTTCATAACGGGAAATAAATAACTTTGAGTTCTCAGCTTCAGTTTCCTGCTCGGGGCTGAACATTATATACAAGTTGAGTCGCTTCCTCTTTTTAAAAATAAAACACGTCTTCTGGCTGATTGTGTGAAATCGACTCAACAATCAGCGCTGACGCTGCATCTTCGTCCAGTTTAACTCTGATTACAGCGTTTAGATCTGGAGAACTCTGATATTAGACGGACTAACCCTTTACTTCAGTCGTCCAGTTAGAATAGTTAGTTTTTTTTTTTCAACTGTCATGTAAACGTACGGACTGTGATTGGCCGGCTGTGTGAAGGTGGGCGGGGTTTCCAAATATATAAACTGTTTCAATTCAGATCAATGACGACAAACTGTTGGACTGAACATGTTAAAGGAATAGTTCACCAAAAAACGAGATTCAGTCATTATTGCCTCCCCCTCATGCTGATGAATACTATAGTATATAGTATACTACTACATATTATGGTATGTAGTAGTTTTTTATTCACGGGAGGCCGGTTTGTACCGGTCTAAAGTTTTGGTTGGACTACGAACCGGCCACCTGGTCATTTTTTGGTGAATTGTTCCTTTAATCAGGCTGATTCACCCCCCCCCCTATAAAACCTGCCCCCCCCCCCCCCTCCCCCTCCAGCTACACGGTTTTCAACAGCTGCTGTGAAACAGGAAGTGACATCATCATCATCTCCAGCTGAGTGACATCACAGCGACGTCGGTTTCCTGAGGTCGTCAGGTTGGTTGTCGTGACAACCGGCGTTAACGACGGCGTTAACTGGGGTCGGCGCCGCACTCGCTCTCCTCTGGGATGTCCTGCAGGTCTGAGGGGTCAGAGGTCACAGGTTACCATAGCAACGGCCGTACTCACTACTAGAGCAGTGTAAAAGAGAGTAAGGACACCACCACTGACCCCCGTGGTAAGGGTTTAAGGGTTTAAGGGTTTAAGGGTTTAAGGGTTTAAGGGTTTAAGGGTCTAAGGGTTTAAGGGTTTAAGGGTTTCAGGGTTAAAGGGTTTAAGGGTTCAAGGGTTTATGGGTTTATGGGTTTATGGGTTTAAGGGTTTAAGGGTTTTGCCCCCTAGTGGCAGGATATGGGTATTGCAAAAGCGCCCAGAAAACCCATTCACTCCAATGTATGTGTGTTGCCCACTTGCTGGTAAATTGATGAAAACGGCCGTGTTTTTGTTTTTAGGTGTCTTGGTCATATCAGATTATACTTATAATTTGTTTATTATAAAATGTAGATTGAAACATTCATGTAGAAAACTGTGTTTTTTTTTTTTTTTTTGTATGTGTTAAGTTAATGTTAATGTTTATCTGTAAAGGATCCTCAATGATGCTATTAACGTGGGTGATCTATAAATGTCCTTAAATTATTGAAAACACCACACTGCTCATTCACCAACAATGCAGAGATGTCAGTTCTTTTGCAAAACCCACATTCCTCCACCAGGAGGCGCTGCCATTGGACCCAATGCTGTCCTTACTCTCTTTTACAGAGCTCTAGTCGCTACCAATCAGAGCGACCGTGTGATCGGATACCAACCTCTGGGGCTGTCGGAGCGAGGAGAGATCTTCATCACCTCCTCCTGCTCGTTGGCTTCCTGGACGCCGTCTAATTGGTCGACCGGATCGTGACCAGCCAATGGGGCGAGGGCCTCCAGCTCCCGGCTGCCTCGCCGCTTGCTCGCCTGCTGGGAGTCACAAGGACGTTTAGCCTCAAATCTACTCGGTACCGTACGTATATTCTTTTTTATTTCCTAGGTAACACTTTACCTGAATAGGTATTCATAACACTGTCATAACCATGACATAACAGCTGTCATAAACATCAATGAATACTTATGACAGCTGTGGTTAAGTGTCATTCGGTAAGTTATGTCACTTTTGATGCAAAGTTGACATTGTTTGAGATGTTTTTGTTATGAGAACTTGACATAATTTTTTAAAGTTTGTCCATTAGGTCTGCTATGACAGTTTAAATTGTCTTTATGTCAAGTTGTCAGAACAAAAACATCTCCAACAATGTCAACTTTGCATCAAAAGTGACATAACTTACCGAATGACACTTAACGACAGCTGTCAGAAGTATTCATTGATGTTTATGACAGCTGTTATGTCTATTCAAGTAAAGTGTTACCCAGATGAAACCTAAAGGATATTTAAATCTACTCATGGTGACCGACCTGCTCCTCCTTGATGACATCAGCAGCCTTCCCATTGGCTCGTCTCCTTCCTGGCTCCGCCCCCTGTTTGTCAGGCTCCTCCCTCTTCAGACGCAGCCGTGTCACTTCCTCCTGCAGCAGCTCCACCTGTCGCCGTAGCAACAGCGCCTCGCTGCCGGCCTCCATCCCGGCGTCGCGCGACAGCGAGCGGATGAGGCGCGGCGCTGAGGAGGAGGAGGCGGAGCCTACAGCGGCGGCGCTGGGGGCGGGGCCTGTGATGGCCAGCAGCTCCAGGATCGAGTCCTGACGAATCACAGCGGCCTGGGGGCGGAGCCACAACACAACGTCAAAACCGTCAACATCAATAAACTACTGATCAACGATCAATGAGTTGAGGAAGCCTTCTCTATAAAGGGTTCCCAGATGTGGAATTCACTACCGACCGAAATAAAACTAACCCGAGACATTAGAATTTTTTTTTTTTTTTTTTTAAGTATATTTTTCGGCTTTTTGCCTTTATTCGATAGTGATGACAGTAGAGATAGACAGGAAATGGGGAGGCAGAGAGAGGGGGAATGACACGCAGGAAAGGTCTGCCCGACGCGGGACTCGAACCGGGGACGCCTGCGGCGAGGACTGTAGCCTCTACATGGGGCGGCCGCTCTACCCACTGCGCCACGCACCGCCCCAGACATTAGAATTTTTAATGCAAAGGTTAAAATCTGGCTGAAACAAAATCAGAACTGTATGCATTTTTAATGTGTCATGACTTGGTATGATTTTAGATGTATTGTACATTTTATAGTGTTGTTATGTAATTTTGATGTCTTTCTTCTTACCTTCTTTTTTCCACTAAAAGCCTAACTAGGGACTGGAGTTGGAAACTAGCATCAGCTATAATCTCTGTCTGCAGAAAATCAGTCACATTGACTTGTTTGTAACGAGTGGAAGTGTCACTATGTTAACCTGCATTGTCCCTATCAAATAAACTGAATTAAATTAAATTAAACAGGATGATGAACTCTGACCTGTAGCGCGTGGAGCTGGATGCTCAGGTTGACCAATCGCTGACGGACTTCCTGTGGAGAGAGAAGACGTCAGCTGTTACAAACCAGGACGTAGCCCGAACACCGCCGGAATACAGCCGGAACAGAGCCGCAATACAGCCGGAACAACTTGAATTTGTCTGGACTGAGTGATGAACAGCTGATGTTCTAAAGGCAAACTGTGCTGTGTTCTGTTATTGGTTCTTCATTACTACTATTTTCTCCTGAATGGTTATTGATCAGATTGATATTGATAATATTATATTGGTGTTGATATTGATGAGGAGTTTGTTACCTGGTTTAAGGTGCGTTCCTGCAGCTGGTTCCCGTTTCTGTCCTGAAACACACAAACATAAAATAGATTTTACCACAGGGCTTTTATTTTGATTCCTCATAAATCAGATTAAATTCCCTTCAAGGGACTTTTTATTGAAAGACTATTCTAATATTCCATAATCAATGCCCAACACTAATCTGGATGTTGTGTCTCACAGAGAGCTGTCAAAAAAAAGCCCAAGCTTTTGACTGGCTTCTCTGAGATGGCTGGTATATCTGTGCATGCTACGTGGAACCGAAACTCATCCTCGACCTTCCTTCTCCTCAGCACCATCGACCGTGACTTGCCTGGTTTGAAACAAATCAGTGAGAATTGCTTTGCCTTGACCACTCCACCAACTTTTTGAGGACTGATTCAGTGGTGATGATAGGGTCATCCATGGATGCTCTGATTGCTGGTTGCTGTTGTTGAGCTGCACAGGTTTGTGAGGGATGGTGCCGTATGCGTCGGCCACTCCTGGGTATGCATCGGCCACTGCTAGGTATGCATCGGCCACTGCTGGGTATGCATCGGCCACTGCTAGGTATGCATCGGCCACTCCTGGGTATGCATCGGCCACTGCTAGGTATGCATCGGCCACTCCTGGGTATGCATCGGCCACTGCTAGCTATGCATCGGCCACTGCTAGGTATGCATCGGCCACTGCTAGGTATGCATCGGCCACTCCTGGGTATGCATCGGCCACTGCTAGGTATGCATCGGCCACTCCTAGGTATGCATCGGCCACTGCTAGGTATGCATCGGCCACTGCGAGGTATTCATCGGCCACTGCGAGGCTGCCGTTGTTTTCTCTGGCCTCCCTGATGAGCTGTGTTACTGTGTTACACTGAGCGTTAGTCCTCCGGAGCAGCTCCTTTCTGAACTTGGAGGGATCGGTTATGAAGGCAGTGTGCTTTCTGGCCCTTTCCCAGCGCCACTCTGCTCCACTCTGCCCGGCGGAGGACAGACTTCCCCTGAGCTGAGCCAGGCCGGTTGTTTCTTCAACTCCAGCCTTCTTGTACTGGGATTTCATCGATTCCATCTCCTGCCTGATGTCGTGGATTCTTCTTTCCGGCCTCTGGTTCTTCACATAAGGCGTCTTTTGGACTTTCTCCCCCTCCTCTCCGAATGCCGTTGTCATGGCTTGGAGTCTTTCCTGCTTGTCACTGATGTTGTGAGCTCTATATCTCTCAGTATAAACATCTATAAACATCTGCTGACATCTGGACACATCGTCAGGGATGTTCAGACAGAATCTAACTGTTGTAGGTCGAAGGCCAGTTTATATTTTTACCTTTGAGGAGCTGTCGTTGATCTCAAAGGAACCGTTCAGAGAAGTAGAGTCGCCATCTGAGAGACAGACAGGTGAGACAGAAACAGGTGAGACAAAGACAGTGTATTATTGATCAACAACCGAAAAAGAAGACATTCATTAAAGCAGAAGTAAGCGATCCGGTGGTTTTGTCTAACTTCCTGTCAGCCGATGAAGTTAGCAGTCCCCACCCTCGTCCCTACGTCACCACATTCAGGCGCATCCCTTGGCTGCACACACAGAGAGGACTGCCCCTTTATGCCGTTCTCTCTCCTCATTGGATAAAGGTTGTAGGATACAAGAAAAGTTTTCTCCTCGGCTCAGAGCAGAGCAGAGTGACTGACAGACCCGTGTTTCAGACCAAACACTCTATAGAAGTGATTGCTGTCGGAAGATACAACTATTTAAGACTTATATTAACACAAACATTCACGTTACTTCTGCTTTAAAGACACAAATGACTCACTGCTCAGCTCCTGGTTGCCGTTGGTTACAGTGGATCTTTGGATGTTGGCGTCTAACAGCTGCTCGGTCAGTTTATCCACTGGAACAAAGAAGAAGAACATGAGGAACATGAGGAGGAACAAGAGGAGGAACTAAACATGGTGAAAAGGAGGTGCAGCTAAACGTAAGGAGGTGCAGCTTCACCTTCTCCGATGGCGGCGGTGAGGAGCGGCTCGGCCCGAGGAGCGTGAGGAGTGTTGGCCCTGAACAGATTCCTGCAGGAGGAGGAGCTGGTGGTGGAGGAGGTCTTGAAGGAGGAGCTGTCTCCTTCTTCCTCCTCCTCCTCTTCTCCTCCTTTTCCCGTCGCCTCCACCAGGTCAGAGAACAGAGTCACGCGCTCCTGCAGGAGCTCCAGCACCTCCCTGTCCTTCTGCTGGATGTCAGCTGGGAGGAGGAGAGGAGGAGAAACACTGAAACAGCTGCAACTGGTGCACATGAGGGAGGTGCAAGGGGAGGAGGTGCAGGAGGAGGTGCATAAGGAGAAGGTTCAGTAGGAGGAGATGCAGGAGGAGGAGATGCAGGAGGAGAAGGAGGTGCAGTAGGAGGAGGAGGTGCAGGAAGAGGAGGAGGTGCAGTAGGAGGAGGAGGTGCAGGAAGAGGAGAAGGTGCAGTAGGAGGAGATGCAGGAAGAGGAGGAGGAGGAAGAAGAAGATGGAGGAGGAGGAGAAGGTGCAGGAGAAGGAGGTGCAGCAGGAGGAGGAGGAGGTGCAGTACCTCTGAGTCTTCGCAGTAAAGCTTTGTCCTCCGTCTCGATGAGAGGAAACTCGTCTCTGGACGGACAACTACACAGAAAACACACAGTGAAGTACTTCATACTGTCATTATTTGAACTGTCATTTTCTGTTGCACTTTGTACTTTGGCCTTAGTGTCTCGCACTCTCTCTGTGTTTCCACAGATCCACCAGTCTGCCACCCAGTCCTCCCATTAAGCTGGTCTGTCCTCTCTTCCTATGGACCAGTCTGCCATCCAGTCCTCCCATTAAGCTGGTCTGTCCTCTCTTCCTATGAACCAGTCTGCCATCCAGTCCTCCCATTAAGCTGGTCTGCCCTCTCTTCCTATGAACCAGTCTGCCATCCAGTCCTCCCATTAAGCTGGTCTGTCCTCTCTTCCTATGAACCAGTCTGCCATCCAGTCCTCCCGTTAAGCTGGTCTGCCCTCTCTTCCTATGAACCAGTCTGCCATCCAGTCCTCCCGTTAAGCTGGTCTGTCCTCCCTTCCTATGAACCAGTCTGCCATCCAGTCCTCCCATTAAGCTGGTCTGCCCTCTCTTCTTATGAACCAGTCTGCCATCCAGTCCTCCCATTAAGCTGGTTAGGGTCCTACAACCCTACAGTTTTACAGTCCTACAACCCTACAGTCTTACAGTCCTACAACCCTACAGTCTTACAGCCCTACAACCCTACAGTCCTACAACCCTACAGTCCCACAGTCCTACAACCCTACAGTCTTACAGTCCTACAACCCTACAGTCCCACAGTCCTACAACCCAACAGTCCTACAACCCTACAGTCCCACAGTCCTACAACCCTACAGTCTTACAGTCCTACAGTCCCACAGTCCTACAACCCTACAGTCTTACAGTCCTACAACCCTACAGTCTTACAGTCCTTCAGTCCCACAGTCCTACAACCCTACAGTCCCACAGTCCTACAGTCCCACAGTCCCACAGTCCTACAACCCTACAGTCTTACAGTCCTACAACCCTACAGTCCTACAACCCTACAACCCTACAGTCCCACAGTCCTACAACCCTACAGTCTTACAGTCCTACAGTAGTAATGTCCTACAGTACTACAGTACAATACTACAGTATAGTAGTACTGACCTGAGAGCAGCCTGCTGGATTCGGCTCATCCAGCTTCTCCTCTCGTCTTTCGACGCCGCGTGAAGCTCGTACATCTCAGGAGGCGTCGACGCACTGAGCAGGTACATCCCTCGCTCCTGATTGGCCACATCTCTGACGATCAGGTTGGTCAGGGAGACGACGGGAGACTTATCCTGAGACAGACAGACAGGTGAGACAGACAGGTAGACAGACAGGTAGAAACAGACAGGTGAGAGACAGAAAGACAGGTGAGACAGACAGGTGAGAGACAGACAGACAGGAAGAGAGACAGGTGAGAGTAGGTAAACACTTCCTGAACCACTAACACTGTATTGACTTGACGACAACGCGGCTCCTTGTGAGGTTCAGAGCAGGAGAGCAGCTGAGTTCATGTTCAGGTGAAACTCACCAGCGATGCGAAGGTGAACTTCTGGTCTTTCTCCTGAAGGAAAACCAGGATGTCTGACATCAGCAGCACCTGCACATCTGGACACAAGACACAGACGCTGGTGACATCACAGAGGCTGTGTTCGAAATCATCCACTCACTCAGTCACTCCCTATCCACTACATCATGTACACGATGTAGGGAACGACGGGAGGAGAATTCAGACAATAAACGGTAATTTTCTGGACGTGGTTGCGTCAGCTGATGCTCCAGGTATTAGCGTGTTAGCGTGTTAGCCTACTGCTGTGACAGAAGCAGACGCACCGAGAATCATGTAAACAAAACCGGACACATAAAAATAAAATAATAAAAACCGACACTTGTGGGAACATTAGAGGATGTGATTCTGTGTGGTTGTGTTTCTCTACAATAAACTGTTGAAATATCAGAAGTTTGGTTTGGTCGACTGCTGTTGTGTGTCCCGACCGTGAGCCGTAACGGCTCTGTGGCTATTAGCTTAGCTCGTTAGCTCGTATTTACTTCATATTCTACTACAGTTTCTTTATTAGATTGATTTAATGCTGCCTGTTATTGTTGGGATGCTGCTGCCCAACTCCTGCTGCTCAGGCAAACGGAGCGAAGAGTTTACTGCTAAATAACCTAAAGAAATCCTAGCTAACATGCTAATTAGCTTGCTGCTCGTCTTCTCTGGCAAAACACAACCGCATTGCATTGTGGGATACATACGGGAGTAGAAAGTAGTGTACATCGCTTGTTCACTCAGTTTTGCGGTGCATTGTGGGTGTTTTGTCGTCCACTACACAGTGGATGAAATTAATCGCGGAGAATTCAAACAACACTACAAAATGTTGAACACACTATATAGTGCACGACATCCGTGATAGGGGGAGATTTACTACACAGCTACAGAGATACAAGCTCCGCCCACATGGTGACATCACGGTGGCGAGCTGCCCTACCTTTCATCCTGGAGCCCTGCACCTTCCAGAGCAGCGTTCCCTCGTGCAGCAGCTTCCTCCGGAGCAGCTCTCCTCCTCTGAACGCTCCTCCTCCTCGGACCTCGGCCGCCGCCCGCGGGTCGAGCCGCGCTGACACCTCCTGCAGCCGCCTGGTCCGGTCCAGCTCCAGAACCTCCTGGTCGATGGAGCCGACCAGCTCCTTCAGCAGCCGCAGGGCCTCCTTCAGAGACCGCACCTCCTCCTCGTCACCTAAAGTTTAGTTTAGTCTAGTTTATTTATTTATTTAATTCATTTATCGAGCATAAAAACAAAAAATAAAATAAAACTCATAAAAAAACAATGACAATACTGTAACTCTTCAATGAAAGGGGGCAGAAAGAAGCAAACTTATATTGTCTACCCCTTGTTACAAAGAATTCATTCACAAATTAGATAATACCTACATCCAAGCAAAGAAGAAATGGAAGTAGAAAGGATGGCACAGCAGAGGTCAGAGGTCATTAGAGGTCAGAGGTCATTAGTAGCCTTGTTAACCAGCCTCTCCAGGAAATACATTTAATTTCATTTAATTTCATTTCTCAGGTAGAGTCTGGCCTCATCCATGGCCTGAAACCCTCAGAGGGCCGAGCCAATCAGCATCGCCGCTCAGATTTCTGTGATTGACACAGCACGTTGGCCAATTAGGGACCGACGTCACTACACTGCGTGACTCTTACCACAGCAAACATGGCGGAGCTTTCTAGCAGTAGCAGCCTAAAAACAGCTGAAACACCATCAACCATCCATTACAGCGGTTAAACAAGAGCAAGAGTCGGCGCTTGTTGAGTTTCTTGAAGGAAGACGAGGATGAAGTTTTCGCTGTTCTTCCAACTGGATTCGGCAAAAGTTTGATATGATACCAACTTGCTGATTGGCTGAATCGGTTGTCTGTCAACGCTACTACTCCCGCCCCAAACGCTCACAGGGGGAATGAGGCCAGACTCTCTGAGAAATGAAATGAAATGAAATGCATTTCCTGGAGAGGCTGGTTTACGAGGCTAGGTCATCAGAGGTCAGAGGTCACTAGAGGTCACTAGAGGTCAGAGGTCAGCGGTTACCTTTGGTGTTGTCAAGGAGACGCTGGAGGAGAACCGGGTACTTTGTGATTCGCTGTGTCACCAGCAGGATGCACTCCTGGACGCCATGGCGACGCAGCAGAGGACCACGGCACGCACGCTGCGGAGCAACGGACACACGTCAACAACAGATTAGACCGGATTAGACCGGATTAGACCAGGTCTGAACCAGATTAGACCAGATTAGACCAGGTCTAAACCAGATTAAACCAGATTAGACCAGGTTTTAACCAGATTAGACCAGATTAGACCAGGTCTAAACCAGATTAGACCAGGTCTGAACCAGATTAGACCAGATCTAAACCAGATCTAAACCAGATTAGACCAGATTAGACCAGGTCTGAACCAGATTAGACCAAGTCTGAACCAGATTAGACCAGATCCAGATTAAACCAGGTCTAGACCAGATGGGATTAGGACAGACCGGCTCAAACCGGTGCCTCACCCTGACGAACTGCTGTAGTCTCCGGTCTCGGGTCAGAACTTCTTTGTAGAGTTTCACGGCCTTCGGGTGTCGACTGCAGAACTCAGAGTAAAGTTTCTTCATGTCTTCAGCAGACTGACCTGAGAACTGCAACAACACACAACATACGATAGATGGATGTTGTTTTCCTCACAATTTTCTGCAGACATTTGTTTTTTCTTTTTAATCTGCTCTTTTACTTCTTTCTTTCTTTTTTTACCCCACTCTATCTCTATCTAACTCTATCATCCCCCTCTCTGTCTTTTTACTTCTTTCTTTCTTTCTTTCTTTCTTTCTTTCTTTCTTTCTTTCTTTCTTTCTTTCTTTCTTTCTTTCTTTCTTTCTCCTTTCTCTGTCTTTTTCTTTCTTTCTTTCTTTCTTTCTTTCTTTCTTTCTTTCTCTGTCTTCTTTCTTTCTTTCCGTCTACCCCTCTCTATCTCTTTCTATCTACCTCTTTCTATCTATCATACCCCTCTTTCTGTCTCTTTTTCTTCTTTCTTTCTTCTACTCCCTTTCTCTGTCTTCTTTCTTTCTTTCTTTCTTCCGCCCATAGAAAGACATTCATCTCTCACCCTTCAAGCTTTTAGCTTTAAAACATTTCCTCAGCAGTTTCTTCATCTAACTCAACATTGTCTCAACAATTTCTTCAGCTCATTCAGCAACAGAGTTCAGCTGCTTTCAGCATTCACACGCATTTCCTGCTGGAAATGCTTCTTTTTTCTAGTTTCTTTTTACAGTAATCTGCTTTGTCCCTGTGGAAAAAATAAGTAAATAAAATGAAAACCGAGCTAAAGGGATAGTTCACCCAAAATTGAAATTTCTCTCATTATCTCCTCCCCCTCATGTGGACTAAGGGCTGGGAGAAGTTTCAGAGTCCTCCGTGGCTTCTCTGAGTTACAGCGGGGCTCCGCGCAGCAGTATTTGTCCATATAATGGTTGTGAATGTATACCAACTGTCTTCGTCCAAAAAGACACACCAAAAAACATCCAAATACCTCCATAGTGCTCGTATGTAATGTCCCTCTTGTATTGAAGTATTGAGAAATTGTTCCGCCGGTCAGTGCAAATCACGCGAGAGACACAGGCAGAGCAGTGAACTGAGACACTGGGAGCTTCCGCTACAAACAAGCTTAAAACATAGACTTATTTAATTTTTTTCGGAACAATTTCTCATGTCGGGGCTTCAATACAAGAGGGACATTACATACGAGCAGCATGGAGGTATTTGGATGTTTTTTGGTGTGTCTTTTTGTTACGAAGACAGTTGGTATCCATTTGCAACCGTTATATGGACATGCACTGCTACGCCGAGACCCCCTGTAACTCAGAGAAGCCACGGAGGACTCTGAAACTTCTCCCAGCCCTTAGTCCACATAAGGCGGAGGAGATAATGAGTTGAGAAATTAGAATTTTGGGTGAACTATCCCTTAACATCAGACCGGAGAGGGAGACAGAGGAGGACGAGGACGTTCGTACCTGTTTGAGCAGCAGATCTCCGATGCGGCGCACGGTGAAGTTGTTGGCGCCCTCGCCCTCCCCCTCGCCCTGGCGGCGGCGCTCCAGCAGCGCGGACAGGAAGTTGGAGTGCAGCTCCAGCAGCTGGTCCAGACACGGGAAGATGGTGTGGACCACCGCCGCCTCCTGCATCACCTCCTCCAGCATCCCCCGCCGGTACACACCCTCCATGATCCGCAGAGTCCTCACATGGTGGAACTCCGTCTGGATCAGCTCTGAGCCACAGACAGGTAGGGAGACAGACAGGTCATTAGGCACACAGACAAACAGACAGACAGACAGACAGGTCATTAGACACACAGACAAACAGACAGACAAGTAGAGACAGACAGACAGACAGACAGGTACACGCCAGCAGCGGTCCTGAACTCTGAACGCTGCGTCTGTGGAAGATCCTGCGAGTCTTCTGGAGGAAGGGGAAGATCCCAGATTAGGGACCGAAGGAGGAAAACTCCAGACGGATAGACCAGTTCAGGATCACAGGGATGCTAGGCCGTCTGGAGCACACTGGTGTAGTAACACCGCTCATCAGGAAGGCCAGAGAGAACAACGACAGCCTAGCAGTGGCCGATGAATACCTAGGAGTGGCCGATGCATACCTAGGAGTGGCCGATGCATACCTAGCAGTGGCCGATGCATACCTAGCAGTGGCCGATGCATACCTCGCAGTGGCTGATGCATACCTAGCAGTGGCCGATGCATACCAAGGAGTGGCCGATGCATACCTCGCAGTGGCCGACGCATACCTAGGAGTGGCCGATGCATACCTAGCAGTGGCCGATGCATACCTCGCAGTGGCTGATGCATACCTAGCAGTGGCCGATGCATACCAAGGAGTGGCCGATGCATACCTCGCAGTGGCCGATGCATACCTAGCAGTGGCCGATGCATACCTAGCAGTGGCCGATGCATACCTAGCAGTGGCCGATGCATACCTCGCAGTGGCCGATGCATACCTAGCAGTGGCCGATGCATACCAAGGAGTGGCCGATGCATACCTAGCAGTGGCCGATGCATACCTAGCAGTGGCCGATGCATACCTCGCAGTGGCCGATGCATACCTAGCAGTGGCCGATGCATACCAAGGAGTGGCCGATGCATACCTAGGAGTGGCCGATGAATACCTAGCAGTGGCCGATGCATACCTCGCAGTGGCCGATGCATACCTAGCAGTGGCCGATGCATACCTAGGAGTGGCCGATGCATACCTCGCAGTGGCCGACGCATACCTAGCAGTGGCCGACGCATACCTAGCAGTGGCCGATGCATACCTAGGAGTGGCCGATGCATACCTCGCAGTGGCCGATGAATACCTAGCAGTGGCCGATGCATACCTAGCAGTGGCCGATGCATACCTAGGAGTGGCCGATGCATACCTCGCAGTGGCTGACGCATACCTAGGAGTGGCCGATGCATACCTAGCAGTGGCCGATGCATACCTAGGAGTGGCCGATGCATACCTAGCAGTGGCCGATGCATACCTAGCAGTGGCCGACGCATACCTAGGAGTGGCCGATGCATACCTAGCAGTGGCCGATGCATACCTAGCAGTGGCCGACGCATACCTAGGAGTGGCCGATGCATACGGCTCCATTCCACACAAACCTGTGCAGCTCAACAACAGCAGCCACCAATCAGAGCATGCATGGATGACCTTACTGCAGAGCATGCATGGATGACCTTACCGTCACCACTGAATCAGTCCCAGGCTGTCAGTTGAGTGGTCAAGGCAAGGCAAGGCAATTTTCACGGATTTGTTTCAAACCAAGGCAAGTCACGGTCGATGGTGCTGAGGAGAAGGAAGGTCGAGGACGAGTTTCGGTTCCACGTAGCATGCACAGATATACCAGCCATCTCAGAGCAGCCAGTCAAAAGCTTGGGCTTTTTTTTTGACAGTTCTCTGTGAGACACAACATCCAGATTAGCGTTGGGCAATGATTATGGAATATTATTATTAACCCTTGAAACAGAGCTACAAGGGGTAGAGGTTGAAAGTCAACCCCTACGAATTGGGACCCTTCAACAGTCACATACGTCATCAGTAGTCTCTGCTGGCTTTCACATAAGCAGACGTGACGATCTTTTCCCACAAACCCTGTATTCAAAACCATGTTAACTTAATGTAAATGTGGTGGTTTCTGTCCGTAGGCTCCAGAGCCCCGAGGCAGCGCTGCTCCTCTGTCCAATACAACCCTAACACCTGAAAAATTAAGACTAAATAAAAACTAGAAATTGTATTTCCTGAAGGAAATACGTGTGAATGCTGAAAGCAGCTGAACGCCATTGCTGAATTAGCAAATGGAATTGACAAATAGTGCAAGTAGTGATCAACATGCAAAGGTACGACCAAGGGAGGAATCGAACCCACGAGCTCAAGGTCAGTAGACCTTTACTGGAACCCCCCTGCCAGATCTTGGTTCCCTTACCCAGTACATGAAACCCACCGTTACAAACCTGGGGGTGAAGATGGACCCTGTTTTTAAACTTGAGAGCCAGATCAGGTCTGTCGTTAAATCGAGTTTCTTTCACCTGAGGCAGCTGGCCAAAATAAAACCTATTCTTTCCAGGCAGCACTTTGAGACAGTAGTCCACGCCTTCGTAACCACTCGGCTGGACTATTGCAATTCATTATATGTGGGGGTCAGTGCGTCGGCCATCTCTCGGCTCCAGATGGTACAGAACGCTGCAGCTCGTCTTTTAACTGGTACAAGAAAACATGAGCACATTACCCCCATTTTAGCCTCACTCCACTGGCTGCCCATACATTTTAGAGCTCACTTTAAAATTCTTTTATTTGCTTTTAAATCCCTCAATGGTCTTGCCCCGCCGTACCTCTCTGAGCTTCTGCACTTTTACACTCCTTCCCGGTCTCTCAGGTCAGCTGACCAGCTGGTCCTGAGAGAGCCCAAAACAAAGCGGAAGCTCAGAGGGGATCGTGCCTTCACTGTGGCAGCTCCAAAACTTTGGAATAATCTGCCTCAGCACATCAGACAGGCCTCCTCTCTGTCTGTTTTTAAATCCCACCTTAAGACCCACCTATTCTCCCTGGCTTTTAACACCCAGTAGGCAGTTGACTTCATTTATTTTATTTTAATGATTTTATTTATTTTGTTGATTTTAATTATGTTTTATCGCATTTTATTTTATCTTATTGTGTCCATTGTTTTTATTGTGCTTCTGTTGTGTTACCTATTATATTTTATCTTGCTGTGCAGCACTTTGGAAACCTTTGTGTTTGTTTAAATCGTGCTATATAAATAAAATTGGATTGGATTGGATTGGATTTACTCTGCCACTAGGCCACAGAGAGAACACAGTTGTCTTAGAGCAGTGGTAACAAGAAACATGTTGAGACAAACCAAGATAGAAAGAGGTAAGAGAAAAGGTGGGGGGCATATATGCATTTATCAAGGCTGCTCATGCAAGATCTGAGAATAATCCAGACCAAGTGGTAGTAGTTACAGTTGGCATGGCAACACAAGCAACTAAGGCAGGAATCGAACCCTGGACCTCATGATTGGCAACCCGGCAAACTAACCTCTCAACCACAGAGAAGATGAAACATACTTTGATTCACTAACAAAGTTGTTGGGGCAAGATTTGAACCTGTGATCTTTGGGTCAGCAGCCCAGTGATCTAACCACTTGTGATAGGTAAAAGAAACCCCTGTATAAGAGGCTCACTGACTTGATTATTATGGTACCGTAGATGATTGTTTTCATGATTATTATGGTATGTATTATTATTATTATTATTATGATGATTATTATGGTATGTATTATGTATTATTGTGGTGTACCGTAGATGACGTCCTGCTGCTTGATGAGGTCTTTGTGCAGCGTCTGGAGGAAACTGGGCTCGACCGTCAGACTCCAGCTGTCGGCTTGGAGACAGCGTCCGTCCATCTGCAGCGTGTCCAGCAGGGGGCTCCACCAGTACTCCCCTACACACACATACACACACACACACACACCTTCAGCCTCTAGTCGTGGTGGTGGGTTATTGATCAGTGTGAGTGACGGTGCTCGGCGGTGAACCGACCGTCGTCCGTCAGAGACTCCATGGACAACGTCCGACTCCTGAAGTTCAGAGACTCTGTGGACTGAGAGAGGATTCTCCTGAGGCCGGCCGAGTCCTCGCAGCTGCTGAGAGACACACACACAGACAGACAGACAGACAGACAGACACACAGACAGACAGACACACAGACAGACAGACAGACAGACAGACACACACACAGACAGACAGACAGACACACAGACAGGTGGAGAGTTAAATTATGTACTATTCAGAAGAGATTCATAAGATCCTCCTCATTACAGTAAGATCCATTTCTTCTTATTCACTTTTTAAAAAACTGTTAAAAATACATCTCAACTTCTCTTGAATTTCCCGCTCTTTCCTCTCTCTCTCTCTTTCGCTCTCTCCATATCCCACATCCTCACTTTGTCTTTTTATGAGTTTAATTAATGAATTTTTTGTACCTTATTTCTATTGTCTCTATTTGTTACCGAATCACTTTGCACTTCTCACATCTCTTTATTTTTTTCTAATTTCTGTTCATTTTGCTCATATAACATTGATTATGTTGCACTTTATCTCCTTTTTTTCTATGTTTATTTGTTAGCCATTGAAATTTGTCTTGTTGTAATTTGTTACAGGGGTGGAACTTATGTACGAGCCAGCCGGCTTCGTTCCCTCCTTGCACCATTGAAATTAAATGTGTGCTAAATAAATAAACTCTAAACTCTAAACCACAGAGGCCGCCACACGGCCGTTACCATGGTGACGGGGGCTGGGACTCACCCTGCGATGTTATTGGTGGAGACGCTCTTGGCCAGAGAGAGACCGGACCGGACTCGTCTGGACCCGAGCAGAGACTGGCGAAGGCTGTCGGACGGGTAGATGGCCGAGCTCGGACGCTCCTTCATCATGGGAGCTGAGGACACAACAGGGCTGTCATCAGAGAGAGAGACAGGTGGACAGAGAGACAGACGGGTGGACAGAGAGACAGACGGGTGGACAGAGAGACAGACGGGTAGACTCACTTTTCGTCCTCATGGCGACGTTCTGCAGAGCTGAACTGTTTCTGGACAGGGCCAACTTCTGTTGCTGTTGGAGAGAGACAGACAGGTCGTCAGGACAGACAGACAGGTAGACAGACAGACAGGTAGAGAGACAGGTAGACAGACAGACAGGTAGAGAGAAAGACAGGTAGGTAGAGAGACAGACAGGTCTTACCCTCTGTTTCATCTTGGCACAGCTGGCCAGACTGTCTCTGCAGCGGTTGTGGATGGTGACATTGCAGGCTGAGAGAGAGACAGGTAGAGACAGACAGACAGGTAGAGACAGAGAGACAGGTATCAGTGTGATATCAAACATCTGATTGGTTGAACCCCCACAGGACAAAACACAGCAGCGATAGGTCGGGTCTGCGCTCTTTTTTTTGGCAAATTTAGGCTAATTCTGAGCAACAAACGGGAGAATAGGAAGACATAACTAATGCTACTGATACAGGTGTTAGATTTCATCAATGAGACCAACATTTATCTCCTAGAAATACTTTAACCAGCCGGTGGTAAACCTCTAAAAACCTGCGGGTAAGTTAATTAGCGATGATTTTCTCCCCCGGGATGAGGACGGAGGTTGGCCGGCCGAGCAGCTCTGCTTTGTTGTTGTTGCTTCTGATTGGCTAACATGGGCTCCCTTCTCTATTCACAATAAGTTTCTGAACGTCATCTATGGTCAAAACCAGAAGCCGGTTTTGTAGGCTATTCCCGGTGGAATTGTACGTTTCCGTTTCCATGGTTTTCAGTCGTTGTCATAGTTGCGGTAAACGCATGGATCTATTAACGCTGGCTTTTAACACGGATGTCAGTCTGTGTGATATTCACTAAAAGCTGCTGTGATGATCCATGTGTTTTACAGGTTTACATTGGAAAAAAAAAATCCATGCAGTTACCGCGACTACAGTAACCATGGAAACGTAAACATAAAATTCCACCGGAAGAACAAAACCGGCAAAACAGGCTACGTTTTAGACGTTCGGAAAAAGGTGGATTTAATAGAAAGAGGGGGGGGCAATATCTGCTCTATCCTACCCCATTACACAGTGTTGGGGGAATAAACCCTGAGCTCCTCCTTCACGTCTCAGTCTGTGTGTGTGTTTACAGTGTTGCTGCACACACACACACACACACACACACACACACACACACACACACACACACACACACACACACACACACACACACACCTTAAACACATGTTCCCCCCCGACCCAGTTCTCAGGATCTTCCTCAGCAGCCAATCACAATGTAGGTCAGCAGGGTCACACACACACACACACACACACACACACACACACACACACACACACACACACACACACACACACACACACACACACACACACACACACACACACAGAGTCTCCGTCTATTGTGTTGAGACAGACGAGTGTTAACTGTGTTAGAATGATCTCAGCTGACTCCGAGTGTGTGTGTGTGTGTGTGTGTGTGTGTGTGTGTGTGTGTGTGTGTGTGTGTGTGTGTGTGTGTGTGTGTGTGTGTGTGTGTTAATCTGAGGACATCTGTTCATTGTGTGTGAGGATTAACTCTCCGTCTGTCTCAGTTTAACTGTTTCTGTAACAAACTGATCAGCAATAATCAATAGTGACCAGAACTAGTATTTACTGTTAGTCTTTAGTTTAGTATTTAGTTTAGTGAGTGTTTAGATTTGGTTTTTCTGAATCAATGTATTTGATTTCATTATGATTAGATGTCTGTTGGTATTCTAGTTGGTTATTTGTTTAGTTCAGGTGTTTCTTGTTTATTATGGGTAGGCTGTTGCTAAGGGACCAGCATGCACCTGGGGGGCTAAAGGGAGAGGCACAGGAACTGTCTTTGTTCTTTGTTCTTTGTTCACTCGCTTTCTGGTTAAATAAACCACCTTTTCTTGTTGAAACTGGACATTTGTTTGGACATTATGTTTTTCCCATCCGAGTAGTAACCCTACACCACCACGACCCATGATGCAACAGTTTGACTTGAAACTTGAAACGGCCACTACAGATGCATTGTGGAGGAAGCTCCTCTAAAGCTCCGTGTAGTTGAGTCTGGCAGCAGTTTGACTAAACTACATCTCTACTCTAGTTAGTAAAACTAGGCAAGACAAGGCAAGGCAATTTTATTAGTATAGCCCGTTTTTACCACCAGTTTGTCTCAAAGGGCTTTACATCCCATCATAACAACATCCTCTGTCCTTAGACCCTCACATCCACTGAGGAAAAACTCCATAGAAAACCCTTTTACAGTAACAGGAAAAAACTACAGCTAAAAGCAACTTTATCAACTACTTCTACTCATTGAACTCAGAGTTAAATAAATCAACATGTGGTGGATAGGAAACTAAATATATAACGTCTACAAAACATTCACACGCTGCAGAAATATGACTCTACTCATGGTTGGTCAACATCCTGTAGCTTCACCATAGACTGTTGGGTAACCATGACGACTAACACAGTTCTGACTGTCACATACTGATAAAAAATTATATAATTTTAAGAGTATATATGTAAACGTTGTTCCTCTGACAAGATATAGTACAATTAAGTGGTGTATTAAGATTTCTACTCATCAAACACATCATACGGTGTGACTGTCCGCCATGTGTGACCTTAATAATAAGAGTATATTTCCAAATAAATGCTAAATACTTAATAGTTGTACAATGCATATAAAACAATGAGGTGTTTTTAAAGTCCACAGAAAGAGTTGATGTCTGTGAATAATGTCCAAACAAGTTCTGACCAAAGACATTTTGTCCTCCTCCTGTTATTTAACATGTTAAAACTAATAAAAACTGGTTCAGGAACTTGTGGATTTGACTTTTTAAATAAAAAATATTCATGTTATTGGTCAAAACTGTAGTTTGGACATTGAAGTAAAACTATAAAAAATGACACAAAACATGATGTAGTGTGTGTGTGTGTGTGTGAGTGTGTGTGTGTGAGTGTGTTACCGGGGCAACTGAGCGCCTCCTTGGCCGTGATGCTGCGGTTGCAGGACGAGCAGAGCGTCGTCGAGGAAACGGTCAGCGAGGTGAAGAGGTGGCCGTTGCTCGACCGCGCCTCTCGCTCCCTCGCCTCCTTCTCCCTCTTCTCCTTCTCCTTCACACGCTGCTTCTCCTTGTTCTACACACACACACACACACACACACACACAGAGAGAGAGAGACACACACACACACACACACACACACACACACACACACACACACACACACACACACACAGACACACCAGGATCAATAACAGCTGATTGAGTCACACCTGTCTGAACCAGGTGAGTCATGTGACCACAGAGTGTGTGTGTGTGTGTGTGTGTGTGTGTGTGTGTGTGTGTGTGTGTGTGTGTGTGTGTGTGTGTGTGTGTGTGTGTGTGTGTTAACTTCTCTTTTGTGTTTTTCACATTAACTTCTGCTGCACAGGGAGGGACAGGAAGGGGAAGTGTGTGTGTGTGTTGTAACTGTGTGTTGTGTATCTGTGTGTGTGTGTGTGTGTGTGTTGTGTAACTGTGTGTGTGTGTGTGTGTGTGTGTGTGTGTGTGTGTGTGTGTGTGTGTGTGTGTGTGTGTAGCTCAGAGAAACAGCTGCAGTAGAAAACAAACTGAGAACTGAGTGAACTGCGACTCCCAGGATGCACTGAGAGTGTGTGTATGTGTACATATATATCTATGCATATATATAGGTGATAGTTTGTATATATATATATATGTATAGGTATATTTTATACTTTATTTTACTCTTGTATATTATTGCTACATCTGTTTGCATTAGCTAAGTCTCTTTCCGAATGTTTGGAGCAGCTGACAGATGAATTTCCTTCGGGATTAATAAAGTATTTATCTATCTATCAATCAATCAATCAATCAATCTATCTATCTATCTCTGCTCCATCAGACAACCAATCACAGAGCTGCCAATCATCTCCATCAACAGGTCAGACTGTTGAACAATGAGCTCACACACACAGACACACACACACACACACACACACACACACACACACACACACACACACACTCACACACACACACACACACACAGACAACAGGTTCAGTGATCTGGTGACAGTCCGTGATCAGCTGATCGATAAATAAAGAGCTCAGTGATGGAGGGAAGAAAGAGGCTCTGTGTGGGGGGGAGGAGGGGGAGGGGTCATGAGACCGGGGGGGGGGGGGGGGGGGGGGGGGGGGGGGGGGTAGAGAGAGAGATAGAGGAGATAGAGGAGGAGAGGAAGAAGAGACAGTGGTGATGTCACTGTGTCGACCTCAGGTGATGAAGCAGTTGATCGTTTTTCTCTGACGACACCAACACAACCCCCGACCTACTACACTATGACCAGGCCGGTGTAGTGGTGTTGAGCCCCAACTTAGAGGACAACTCTGGGCAAATTCACCTCAGGCTGTATGTTCGTAACATTTTTGGTCTAAAAGAAGGAATCTGCAGATTTTTAGGTTTAAAGGGACAACGAGGAGTTTCTATTTCATTTATTTGGTAGCTACACCGGTCACTACTGCATTTATTTGGTAGCTACACCAGTCGGTACTGCATTTATTTGGTAGCTACACCGGTCACTTCTTTATTTTTGGTACATTTGGTACATTTGGTTTACATATTTGGTTATAAAAAAGTCTGATATTAATGTGGATGAATCTACGTTACCACTTGTTAATGGTCCATTTTAGATAAATCTATGGTTTTGTCTCTATGGTTATTTTGTTATTATTAGTGGTGATGGAAATGCTGGGCGAGCCGACCAGCGTTTCTTTACTTTCGGTTTCGTGGCGAGTCATGAGAATAACGCCGCCGAATCTCCGTTTATGGTGGGAACTACGACGGTATGTGATCGTCTTCCAACCTCTGACTTTAATTCTTGATGAATGAAAACATGAGTCTGTCTTGCACCGGTCAAAGAATTTCACGGTGCGGAGGCTCATAAATGTAGTGTGGAAACACTTCACTTTTACAAAACTCCTCGTTGTCCCTTTAATGTCTCCTGTTTTGCGGTAGTTATGGTCTGTCCCCGCGTCGCCACGGCAGCGATGAATGTGAGCGGATTGAAGTTCTGCTGCTTAGGCTGTTTCCATCCCTCAAAGCCACAGACAGCGTCAGATGGAGACTCAAACATGCAGCCAGAAGTTTATTTACTTCAACAAGCCGACATGTTTGTAAAACTAGATCTAATTCAAAGTCTGGCGGAGTCGAGACCCAAGTTGACGCTCGGTGTGTTCAGGTGCAGTGGGAAGCTCCCGTTTGTGTTGACGCTCGGTGTGTTCAGGTGCAGTGGGAAGCTCCCGTTTGTGTCATAAACACAGGAATATCAACTCGGGACTTGCTACAAGTGAATAAACTTCTGGCTGCATGTTTGAGTCTCCATCTGACGCTGTCTGTGGCTTTGAGGGATGGAAACAGCCTAAGCAGCAGAACTTCAATCCGCTCCCATTCATCGCTGCCGTGGCGACGCGGGGACAGACACAACTACCGCAAAACAGGAGATATTAAACTGAAAACCTTCAGATTCCTTCTGTTAGACCTAAAATGTTAGGAACATACAGCCCAGAGGTGAATTTGCCCGGAATTGTCCTTTAATATAGCATGACCAGGCCGTGTTGTAGTTGTAGTAGTGGTGTTGAACCGTTTTAATTACACGACCTAATACGTAATTAACTGTGCGGCGGAGTAGTGTCTGAAAGTGACCAGAATGAGTCCAAACTGAGTCCAAACTTAGTCCACAATGAGTCCAAACTTAGTCCACAATGAGTCCAGAATGAGTCCAGAATGAGTCCAAACTGAGTCCAAACTTAGTCCAGACTGAGTCCACAATGAGTCCAAACTGAGTCCAGAATGAGTCCAAACTGAGTCCAAACTTAGTCCAGACTGAGTCCAGAATGAGTCCAAACTGAGTCCAAACTGAGTCCAAACTGAGTCCAGAATGAGTCCAGAATGAGTCCAAACTGAGTCCAAACTGAGTCCAGAATGAGTCCAGAATGAGTCCAAACTGAGTCCAAACTGAGTCCAAACTGAGTCCAAACTGAGTCCAGAATGAGTCCAAACTGAGTCCAAACTGAGTCCAAACTGAGTCCAGAATGAGTCCAGAATGAGTCCAAACTGAGTCCAAACTGAGTCCAGAATGAGTCCAAACTGAGTCCAGAATGAGTCCAGAATGAGTCCAAACTGAGTCCAAACTGAGTCCAGAATGAGTCCAAACTGAGTCCAGAATGAGTCCAGAATGAGTCCAAACTTAGTCCAAACTTAGTCCAGAATGAGTCCAAACTGAGTCCAGAATGAGTCCAAACTTAGTCCAGAATGAGTCCAAACTGAGTCCAAACTGAGTCCAAACTGAGTCCAAACTTAGTCCAGAATGAGTCCAAACTTAGTCCAAACTGAGTCCAAACTGAGTCCAGAATGAGTCCAAACTGAGTCCAAACTGAGTCCAGAATGAGTCCAAACTGAGTCCACAATCCACGGTCCACGTTCAGTCCGTAGCGTCTACATGGACAGTTCACCGCTGTCTCCGGGGGCAACGGCTTCGGAGACCGTGTCAACCGTCGCTAAATGAGACGGTCTAGCCTGGTTGCGTCTGAATGTAAAAAACGTCCTAACAACCTCCTAACAACGTCCTAACAACCTCCTAACAACGTCCTAATGTTGCAACGGCTGCTAACGTTCGATAGCATGCTACATTGCTAATAACAACGGGCGCATGACGTCTGTCCGACTACCCATTTCTCCAACCAAACATTTCTTTATTTTTGCGTCCATTAGTCCGACCTCCCATAGGTAGCCCTAACCCTGAACCTTACCCTGTGGGTAGTCGGAGAAATGGGCTGTCGGGCTTTTGGGCTGTCGGACTGACGTATGCTCCCCAATAACAACAACTATTTCCTGTTTCCTATTTCCCGCCAACATCAATACGTGACGCCTACGTACGATGGCGCGCATGAACAGAATGAATGATCCTCTATCAACTGAATCCCTGTTTACATGTTTACCTGCAGCATGAAGCTGATTATCAACCGGCGTAGAGTAGATCACCTGTTTCAATCTGATCCCAAATACAATCTGATCCAGTCAGGTGTTTACATGAGACATTTATCTGATTGACCTCTTCATCTGGTTGTAAAGAGGATTTTTGGACCTTGTAAACACACCTATTTTTTATGGTTTTCCCTGTTAAAAGGGTTTTCCATGGAGTTTCTCCTCAGTGGATGTGAGGGTCTAAGGACAGAGGATGTTGTTATGATGGGATGTAAAGCCCTTTGAGACAAACTGGTGGTAACAACGGGCTATACTAATAAAACTGCCTTGTCTTACGAGTCCAGACCAAAGTGGTTGTGTAGTACAGTGTATACTACTGTGTGTAGTACAGTATACACACAGTACTACTACACACTGTACACACTACTGCGTGTAGCAGACGTACACGTGTGACGTTCACTGACCTCGTGTATTTATATGGACTTGTACTTTATTCTCTTTATGTTTCAGTCTGAGATCCACACACACACACGCACACACACACACACACACACACACACACACACACACACACACACACACACACACACACACACACACACACACACACACACACACACACACACACTCTCTCAGCCTCCCCTCCCCCCGCTCGTTTCCTCCTGCAGGACAAAGCGGCCACGCGCTGCTATAACGGACACACACACACTTAGACTTATACACACACACACACCGAGAGACAACGAAACTCATTTTGCACAGGTAGAAACACACACACCGACACACACACAGACACAATAAACACGCACACACACACACACGCACACACTCCGCTATAAAACCGTTTCCGTCTGAAGTCAAAACTCCGTTTCCCGTTTCTGCTGCGTCGCCAACTTCTACACACACACACACACACACACACACACACACACACACACACACACACACACACACACACACACACACACACCGAATAGCGGATCGATCCTATCAGCTATCGACGTGTAACGTGTTGTAACGTGTAACGTGTTATAACGGAACGAGCGGTTTTTTCCAGATGTGCGGGGACAAAGAGAATAAAGAGTTAAAGTTTCTTCTCTCTGCTGCTCATCGATCAGCTGCAGACTCTCTGATCACACACCGATAATCAATAATCTCTGCTGCTATCGATCAGTAATCAGCGTTAGTGTGTGTTTTACTCACCTTCAGGTTCATTTCCTTCATCCTGTCCTGTCGCCTGCTCTCCAGCAGCCGGGACATCCCCTCCCGAGATCAAACACACCTTCACTGCGCTCCCCTGCTGGTAGCTGATCAATCACCTATAACTGATCAATAATAACTGATCAATCAATAACTCCTCTATAATAACTCCTCTATAGCTGCTTCTACTGCCGCTGGTCCGGAGCGCTGGGTTCTGGTGCGGGAGAGTCCGGTCTGGCTGCGGGCGGGGGGGGGGGCGGGGCTTAGCTGTAACGTACAGCTGCTCGCTCTACTTCCGACCAATCACAGCGCAGCCCGCTGCAACCCGCTCGGCCAATCACAGCGCCGCTCGCGCCTCTAAGCCCCCGCCCACCAGCATCTGTCAGGGAGCGCTCGGTTTCTCGCTCCGGGACAGCGCGGCAGCCAACGTGGGCGGAGTCAGTCTCTACTAGAGCCAATACATCCCATGATACAGCCACGAGTAGAGAAGCGCCTCCTGGTGGAGGAATGTGGGAACTGCAAGACAAGACATCTTTATTTCTACAGCTCAGTTCACACCAAGGAACTCAATGAGCTGCACATCAAGACTAAACATTACAAAAAGAAGCTTACATATTTATATTTTGTTTCGATTTTATATTTTTTATTTTCTTGTTATCTCTTGTGATGTTTATAAATCATCCTTGTGGTGTATTTGTAAGATGATGTTCAGTACGTTCTCTCTGTAAGATACGATCTATCTCTGTAGATGCTTGTTGCTATGCACCATAAACATCCTGGAAGAGATTCTGTTACTAATAAAAAACTAATCTTTAAAAAAAGAAGAAGCATAAAACAGAATAAAAACAAACAAAACACTAAAAACAAAGTTAAAAGCAAGAGCAAATAAAAGTAAAATAAAAGAAAATAGATAAAGTTTTCAGTTGTTAAAAGAGCTCAGCTATGAGCACGTGAAAAGAGAAATGTTTGGGTTTTGGGTTTTGCAAAAGCGCCCAAGAACTGACATCTCTGCTTTGTTGGTGAATGAGCAAGTGGTGTTTTCAATCATTTATCTATTATTTTTTATTTATGTGTTTATTTCAGGCATGTCAATTAAATCATCATCAAATCAACCAAAATAAACTTTAATGTCCCCGGAGGGAAAACTGTCTTGGACAATCAATGATGTAGCTACATCCTGATTATAGATTTTAAAACCATTTCACACACACACACACACACACAACCAGCAGAGATCACTAACAGACACGACTAAGTTCTAGTTCATACAAAGTAATAAATCATTATTGCACTTTGCATCTTGCCTCAGTGTTGCCTCAGTCTCTGGGTCTAAATTACCTGTTGTATGTGTGGACTTCACATCAGCATCAATTTAAAGGCGCCGAAGGAATAGAATATGTATCTATTAAAAACAAAAAGAAGAAATTTATATAGCCTATCAATTAAAATGATGATAATAAAACAACAAAACCCTTAAACATCATTTACAGTACATAGATAATAACCAAATACCTGATATAAAACACATCTGATCCAGAACTGGAGCAAGTAGAAGAGAGTGAAAGAACAGCTGGACCTCAGGTGGCTGCTCGTGTTTAGCAGGTTTGTTGAGCAGAGCAATGGATGAAGGCAGGAATGAATGTTTATAGCGCTTAGTTCTATATGAATGAATGAATGAATGAATGAATGAATGAATGTTTGAATGAATGAATGTTTTATTTTCATGTCATGCCACCACTGTGGCCCATCCCATATGATGACAAGACACAATAACAAATACAAAAACAAAAACTAGACAGTCCTTCCTGTTGGTGTTACTGCCACACAGGTGAGACTATAACTGCTCTGTACGTCGCCCTGAAGCAGCGTTTCATATTCCAGATATATCTGAGATGGATCTTTTAAAATCCTGTGAGTCTGGTTGACTACTGTTTTTTCACACTTCATCTTAGTTCAAATAATACAATACACACAGAGATAATACAACACACACAGAGATAATACAACACACACAGAGATAATACAATACACACAGAGATAATACAATACACACAGAGATAATACAACACACACAGAGATAATACAACACACACAGAGATAATACAATACACACAGAGATAATACAATACACACAGAGATAATACAACACACACAGAGATAATACAACACACATGGCTGAAAGGGAAAGCAGGAGAAGATAAAGCTGATCTAGTCCCATTAGTCCCCCTTTACCCACAGAATAAAATCTTTATCGTGATCTTTTCTTTTCTTTTTTCTTTTTACATTTTGACATAACATGTTCCAGCAGTAGGTAGTACACACATAGCTATATATATATATATAGGTGTAGTATACAGAGCTGCAGTTTAGCTCTAGACAGGACATACAGATCATGTGTGTGTCTTCACATGTGTCCATATTTATCCGTCATGAGTGAACAACATCTCATCTTGTAGCCTGACGTGTCACAAAAAAACATTTAAGGACATTTCTAGATCACCACGTTAACATCATCATCATCATGGACCTTTACAGATAAACATTAACACATAGGAGAGTAAAAAAAACAGTTTTCTACATGAATGTTCCAATATATAAACATTCATTCATACCCACTGCAACACAACACAGCTACAACTCCTCAGTCTGATTCATTAACTCAGTCACCATGAGCACCTGGACCTGGACCCAGCAGCACTCCTTCTCTTCTTAACCTTCTACCTGCATCTCTTATTCATATATTTATTTATTTTTTATTCTGTGTTTTAATACACGATGTGTTTTATGTCTTCATGTATTTTAACTCAGTGTGTGTGATGTGTGTGATGTGTGTGATGTGTGTGATGTGTGTTGTTGTCTGTGTTGTCTGTGTTGTTGTCTGTGTTGTCTTGCTGCTGCTGCTCTGGGACATTTTCCTTTAAATTTCCCCTCAGGGATTAAATAAACTATTTCTGTCTTCTATCTATCATCTACATTTTATAATAAAGTATAAGTATAAAAGAACAGTTTCTACATGAATGTTTTAATCTACATGTTGTAATAGAGTATAATGTTTCTACATTGCAGTGAGCGTGTTTCTCCACTAGGGGTCGTGGTGTTTTAACCACCAGAGTTAATGGTGGTGTCGTTCCTCTCTTTTCTCTGTGTCTCTAGTCTCTATGACAACGTGTCAGTGTGTCACGTGGCGCGCAGCAGCCAATCAGAGGGCTGCAGAAGGTCACGTGGCTGCTTACGTCCCCCCCCACCACCCCCCTCCCCCTCCCCACGGCGGCGCGCGGGACAACAGCTGCTGTGTGACGTGGAACCCGTGGAAGCAGCGCGCGCTGACCCCGCCCCCCCCGGCGGAGTGTCCCGGTGCGGAATCAAACTACTCCTTCTGTACTGCAGTAGTACTACACTGTACTGCTGTAGTACTACTAACCATATCCAGTAATACTATGTAATGTTCTTTATAAACTGTTGTATAATATATATGCAGGGAGAAAGAATATTCTGTTACAATGGACCAACTGTTGTGCGGCTGGTGAGGAGCAGTGTTTGATCTAGTGCCATTAGAGACCTTACATGCATATTTAAAGTTTGGGAACCCTATATGAAGTATGTAGAGTCTGGTGTCTTGTGTATAATGTTGCAGGGATTTTCTTGAATGCTCATACTGTATTTTTTTTTTTTTTACTGGAAACCTAATTATATAGATCTGAGCTGACGGTTGTTGTTGTTTTTATTATTATTATTATTTGTTTTGTTTGTCTACTTGTTTTGTTTTTCATTCCTGTGGACCATATTATGTATCCATCCTTTTCTTGTCAAAGTTACAAATCAATACAAAATATTGTTTAAAAATATAAATCAATACAAAATATTGTTAAAAACAAGAAAATGCTGAGAACTGTTGTTGTCTCTGTGTCAGTCCAGTCCTGTTACAAACGGCTGTGACTGTCTGATGAATATATCTTTATATATATTTATATGTATATTTATATTAATACCCAGGGGGCAAAGCAAAAAAACTTCCATTTGAGTCCCAGAAAGCCTTTCCACTAGCTACTGGGACCAGAACCAGAACCCTGAGCTGGACCGGGTTAGGACCCTAGCCTTTCTACTAGCTACTGGAAAGCTACAGGCTGTCTCCAAACAATGCAACACCTGTTGTGAAAAACTCCATGTTACTGTAACTGGCCTGATCAGAAACCATTCTAGTTCTGTTCTCCTCTAAGTGAACAGATAGATAGAGAAGACCGTTGGCCACAGCAAGTGGCTTTGGAGATAGAAAGGCTATCTGGACTCAAATGGAAGCTTATGAATTAAGGAAGTTTTCTATATACATGTTAGGCATAGATATTCTCCATAAAGTGCTGAAAAATAATAATTTTCATGAGAATTTGTCAGGCGAACAGTACTTTTTTTTTTGGTCTTTTTTGGGATGTTGAGGGTGATATCTTAAAATGGAGTTGCAACAAACCCCAGAATCTTTTTTTCCTGCCTCCCCCTATGTGTCAAGATACTCTCTGCCAAATGTTACAGTTGTATGACTATGTATGCCATTGTAGTAGCTAAATATTTGCATTTACATCATTTCACCAGCAGAATGACCCCAGAAAGGGGTTTTGGCCCCTGTATCTTTCCAGCAGCTAGTTGACCGGGTTGTCCACCAGGTTTTAATCCTTCAACTTCCTACAGATCATTTCTGCTGTCGAACCTTTTACAACGCTCCGGGTCTGTTTTCCAAAAAACTGGGGTTTTGCCCCCTGGGTAAAATATAAACTGTTGTATAATGTTGTATATATTTATATGTATATAAACTCTTCTATAATGTTGTATATATATCTTTATATGTATATAAACTGTTGTGTAACAGCTGAGAACTGTTGGTGTCAGTGCAGTGCTCTGGTCTGTCCCTAACAGCTGTTTCTCTGTGTCTGATGAATCCAACATCTGTCTGCAGCTGCTCCTGGTACTGGCTGTTACCACAGACACTCTCACTCTATTGGCTGATACTGCTGGAGGAAGTGACGTCATCCCGCTGACCTCAGAGGAAGCAGCCAATCCACAGCGCCGCCTGCTGGCCGGCACGTGAACTACACCTGAGACTCACTCAGGTAACTAACACGGAAACAACTTTATAAATAATAATCATTAAATACTACTACTTACTAAAACTAAACTGGAACTTAAATAAATAAATGAAACAACATTGATCAGTGTTTTTATTTTCTACTGTTTCTCCGTTTTCCTTTTAGAAAACTTTTAACTGCACCTTTAATTCACCTGCCGTGACGTCACCACACCTGAGCTTCCGGTGGCTCGGAACAACAACAACAGGAGGAGAAGAGGAGAAGAGGAGGAGAAGAGGAGAAGAGGAGGAGAGGAGTAAAACAAGAAGAGAGGAGAAGAGAAGAGGAAGTAAAGGAAGAAGGAGGAGAAGGAGTTAATCGATCAGCTGGACCGGATCGATCTCCTTCAGATCAGCTGATCGGTTTGATCCGGATCGATTCTCTGCTGCCTGAGGTTGGTCTGCTGCTGCTGTTAGCTTAGCATGTTAGCTTAGCATGTTAGCATGTCGATCTGATCTATTATCTATTGATTAACAGTTCGGTTCATTCCGATCCCAGTGATGATGACGCAGCTGATGACGTAGGACGTCGACTCGACCACTAAAACTTTTAACACCTTTTACAGTCTATAAAGTATAAAATACCTTTGAAACCAGAGTTTATAGAGTTTTAATCTGACGTCATCACGTCACGGCGTCCATGTTACAGTCCGAGTGACGTCACCTGTAACCTGAGCCCAGTGGTTGAAACGTCACAGGATCAAACACTTCATCTAAACTAGTGTTTAAGTTTTAACAAATAATTGAAGAAATGTAAAACATAGCAACAACTATAGTTTGTCCAAACATCCTGAAACTGCTGTTTTTATTTACTTTCCAGGCATTTACAAGTCATATTTTCATGCTTCTGATTTAACGAAGACAAATTTGACTTCAAAATAAACTTGAAAATGCATTTTTACAATGTTTGTAAAGTGAATGATGTTTTAAAACATGCAGCAATGTATTTTAATACAAACTGATTATTTTACTTCATCAAATCTAATGTTATTGTTTGATAAATGAACATACGGTAATCATGTTTAGTGAGAGGCTTCTACAAAGTGTTTCTGATCGGGTCACTGACCAAGATAAAGGCTCATGCTGTGAAAAATAATGCAATCACAATGTCAAGCAGTTTCAAGGCCTTTATTTCAAGTACAGTTTCTAGCACTTTATTCAACATCCAAACATCAAGGTTTCCAAGGGTTTCCAACACTCGTTGTTGCACTGTAGCAGTGGTATAGATAGATAGATAGATAGATAGATAGATAGATAGATAGATAGATAGATAGATAGATAGGTAGGTAGGTAGGTAGGTAGGTAGGTAGGTAGGTAGGTAGATAGATAGATAGATAGATAGATAGATAGATAGATAGATAGATAGATAGATAGATAGATAGATAGATAGATAGATAGATAGATATTACTGAGTGGTCTATGGCTGTGAGTGGGCTCTGAAAGTAAAAAGAGACGTGTATGAGTTTATCTTTGTCATAGTCAGAAATAAACAATAGTCACAGAAATAGTCATGTTATGTAGCCTACACCAGAACATGACATCACCAGCAGCATTACTGACACTTCTGAATGAAGTCTGTGCATATTCTCATTTGTCCAGGTCATAGAATCTCAAAGGAGGTTAAAGGAGGTTAACCTCCTTTAACCTCCTTTGAGATTCTGAATGAACTGTATAGAGAATGTGAAGTTACTTCACGCCGCTTTGCATTGTGGGACGTTGGGCGCCATCTTTGGAGGATCGCGGATGTAAACACTTGCTCGTCTCCCTAAAAAAAGTCCCTCAAAGTCTTGAATTCCGTCCCTTAACGGCAAAACGTAAGTTAGGGATCGACACCGTTAATAAGTTGTAGTTTTTCTGTGTACCGTTGTTTCTCGTTAAATTTGAGTTTATCACGATACGTTCCTCCTTCGTTTCCCTTCCTCCATTTATTTTTTCTTTTTGTTCGTCTTCCTCATCCCTTTTCTTTCTCTTTTTCTTCTTGCTCGTCTTCCTCCGTTTTCTCCACTCTCTGTTTACGTTTGCGTTCCTCCAAAGATGGCGCCGACGTCCCACAATGCAAAGCGGCGTGACGTCAGCTTCACATTCTCTATTGTTGACGTGCTGTGTGATGTTACGTTTCCTAATGGTCTGCACACAGCACAGGTAGCCTGCTGCTTTAAAAAGACATAAACTCTGCTGCATAACGTTAATAAACTCTGAACAGGTTGGTGTAAGTGTAAAACAGTTCAGGTATGATGTACGTCAGATTAATTCCCTTGTAAATTAAACCACAGACCGCAAAATTGATCAACATAGCAGCTACGTCGCTAGCCCGTTAGCCCGTTAGCCCGCTAGCTGCTTAACACACAAGTCAATGGAGCCGAGTTAGCTCCCGTTAGCTCCCGTTAGCACGGCCGTGGATCAATTAGGGATCGTTATGCTCTCGTTTCAAATAGGTGACAAATCAAGTAGTTGTCTTGCATGATGTGTTGGTTGGTGTTCGTATGGTCTTAGAACCGCTACACGTTAGACGACAGTAAACTTATCGCTCACAGCTGCTCCTTTGGTGAAGTAACGTTAGTCCGCCGTGATCCACCAATACTCAGATAGAGTCAGCAGATCACCGTGATCCATGACTGAGGAAAAGAGGATTTCATTATCTGGATTACTCTGATCCGGATTACTTTGATCCAGATTACTTTGATCCAGATTACTCTGATCCAGATTACTCTGATCCAGATTACTCTGATCCAGATTACTCTGATTCAGATTACTCTGATCCAGATTACTCTGATCCAGGTTACTCTGATCCAGAGATCCAGATTACTCTGATCCAGGTTACTCTGATCCAGATTACTCTGATCCAGGTTACTCTGATCCAGAGATCCAGATTACTCTGATCCAGGTTACTCTGATCCAGGTTACTCTGATCCAGGTTACTCTGGTCCAGAGATCCAGATTACTCTGATCCAGGTTACTCTGATCTGGATTACTCTGATCCAGATTACTCTGATCCAGATTACTCTGATCCAGATTACTCTGATCTGGATTACTCTGGTCCAGATTACTCTGCTCCAGATTACTCTGATCTGGATTACTCTGGTCCAGATTACTCTGGTCCAGATTACAACGTCTGGTTTTAATAATGAACTGTCTTCTGTTCACAGGAGGACAGACAGGAGGACAGACAGGAGGACAGACAGGAGGACAGACAGGAAGAGAGACAGACAGGTAGACAGACAGGTAGACAGACAGACAGACAGGTGTGTCCAGCTCCAGGATGGACGGTGGAGAGACAGTGAGACAGACAGAGGAGCCCAGCACTCTGCCCTGGCCGGGGGACAGACAGACAGGTGGACAGACAGGTGGACAGACAGGTAAAGGGGACAGGATGAGCTGGACAGAGAGTGAGAGACAGTTGTTGGGGGACAGGAAGGGGGCGGGGCCAGAAGAGAAGTGGGCGGAGCCAGAAGAGAAGTGGGCGGAGCCAGCAGATAAGTGGGCGGGGCCAGAAGAGAAGTGGGCGGAGCCAGAAGAGAAGTGGGCGGGGCCAGAAGAGAACCAGCTGCCAGAGAAAGCAGCTCAGGTGTTTAGCCCCGCCCCCTCCTCCCCCAGAGACACCGAGGCATTCTGGGAAATGGAGTCAGAGAAGAGTCCCTTCCTGTCTCCTCGAGGGACACAGGACTACAACCAACATGGCCGCCACTGGGCTGAGGCCACGCCCCCTGACCGATGTAAGTACCTGTCTAACTGTCTCACCTGTCTCACTGCTACTGTCTCACTGCTACTACTAGTCCTCCCATTAAGCTGGTCTGTCCTCTCTTCCTATGAACCAGTCTGCCATCCAGTCCTCCCATTAAGCTGGTCTGCTCTCTCTTCCCATGAACCAGTCTGCCATCCAGTCCTCCATTAAGCTGGTCTGCCCTCTCTTCCCATGAACCAGTCTGCCATCCAGTCCTCCATTAAGCTGGTCTGCCCTCTCTTCCCATGAACCAGTCTGCCATCCAGTCCTCCATTAAGCTGGTCTGCCCTCTCTTCCCATGAACCAGTCTGCCATCCAGTCCTCCCATTAAGCTGGTCTGCCCTCTCTTCCTATGAACCAGTCTGCCATCCAGTCCTCCATTAAGCTGGTCTGTCCTCTCTTCCTATGAACCAGTCTGCCACCCAGTCCTCCCATTAAGCTGGTCTGCTCTCCCTTCCTATGAACCAGTCTGCCACCCAGTCCTCCCATTAAGCTGGTCTGCCCTCCCTTCCCATGAACCAGTCTGCCATCCAGTCCTCCCATTAAGCTGGTCTGCCCTCTCTTCCTATGAACCAGTCTGCCATCCAGTCCTCCCATTAAGCTGGTCTGCCCTCCCTTCCTATGAACCAGTCTGCCATCCAGTCCTCCCATTAAGCTGGTCTGTCCTCTCTTCCTATGAACCAGTCTGCCATCCAGTCCTCCCATTAAGCTGGTCTGCTCTCCCTTCCTATGAACCAGTCTGCCACCCAGTCCTCCCATTAAGCTGGTCTGCCCTCCCTTCCCATGAACCAGTCTGCCACCCAGTCCTCCCATTAAGCTGGTCTGTCCTCTCTTCCCATGAACCAGTCTGCCATCCAGTCCTCCCATTAAGCTGGTCTGTCCTCTCTTCCTATGAACCAGTCTGCCATCCAGTCCTCCCATTAAGCTGGTCTGCTCTCTCTTCCTATGAACCAGTCTGCCATCCAGTCCTCCCATTAAGCTGGTCTGTCCTCTCTTCCTATGAACCAGTCTGCCATCCAGTCCTCCCATTAAGCTGGTCTGCTCTCCCTGCCTATGAACCAGTCTGCCATCCAGTCCTCCCATTAAGCTGGTCTGCTCTCTCTTCCTATGAACCAGTCTGCCATCCAGTCCTCCCATTAAGCTGGTCTGTCCTCTCTTCCTATGAACCAGTCTGCCATCCAGTCCTCCCATTAAGCTGGTCTGCTCTCCCTTCCTATGAACCAGTCTGCCATCCAGTCCTCCCATTAAGCTGGTCTGCCCTCTCTTCCTATGAACCAGTCTGCCATCCAGTCCTCCCATTAAGCTGGTCTGTCCTCTCTTCCTATGAACCAGTCTGCCATCCAGTCCTCCCATTAAGCTGGTCTGTCCTCCCTTCCTATGAACCAGTCTGCCATCCAGTCCTCCCATTAAGCTGGTCTGCCCTCTCTTCCTATGAACCAGTCTGCCATCCAGTCCTCCCATTAAGCTGGTCTGCCCTCTCTTCCTATGAACCAGTCTGCCATCCAGTCCTCCCATTAAGCTGGTCTGCCCTCTCTTCCTATGAACCAGTCTGCCATCCAGTCCTCCCATTAAGCTGGTCTGCCCTCTCTTCCTATGAACCAGTCTGCCATCCAGTCCTCCCATTAAGCTGGTCTGTCCTCTCTTCCTATGAACCAGTCTGCCATCCAGTCCTCCCATTAAGCTGGTCTGTCCTCCCTTCCTATGAACCAGTCTGCCATCCAGTCCTCCCATTAAGCTGGTCTGTCCTCCCTTCCTATGAACCAGTCTGCCATCCAGTCCTCCCATTAAGCTGGTCTGTCCTCTCTTCCTATGAACCAGGGTTAGGGTTAACCCTCCAGGTGGGCGGGGCCTAACCATGTCTGTCTGTCTCTCAGGTGGGCGGTGCTGTCTGAGTCGTGATGTCATGAAACTGGGCGTGTCCCTGATGACATCAGCGCTGCTCTTCCCCTTCCTGGTTTGGGGCGGTTTCGTCTTCCTGCCGTTCGACGCTCCGCTGCTCCACGGCGTCGCCGCGCGGCTCGTCTACACGCTACGGTGCTCGGTGTTCGCTGCTACGCCCATCGTGCTGGGTGAGACACCACCTGTCTCTCTACCTGTCTGTCTGTCTGTCTCTCTACCTGTCTGTCTCTCACCTGTCTGTCTGTCTGTCTCTCTCTACTTGTCTGTCTCTCACCTGTCTGTCTCTCTACCTGTCTGTCTCTCTACCTGTCTCTCTCTCTACCTGTCTGTCTCTAACCTGTCTGTCTCTCAGGCTGGCTGGTCCTCGGCGTGTCTCGGTTGCGTAGCGGAGCGACTCGTCCTCTGTGTGGCGAGCAGCAGCAGCTGAAGGGGGCGGAGCTTCGTGATGTCACCGTCCACCGCCGCTTCGTCTCTGACTCCGCCTCCCTGTTCCTCATCTACTTCCTGCAGCTGGTCGTCATGGCGATGTACCTGAGCCAGGAGCACCTGAAGCTCGTCCCGCTGCTGACCGTGGTCTTCGCCCTCGGACGGTGAGTTCAGGGACGTCAGGGTTTCAGAGCGCCGGTGTTGGAAAAGGTTTTTTTTGACCAAAAATCAAATTTTTCAAAATTTTTCCAAATTTGATTATGTCATCTGGGGGTCCGAGGGGAGTCCAACGCAGAAGTTTGGTTGAAATCGGGCCGGTGGTTTTGGAGAAAATGAAGAAAATGACTGAGGCCATTTTCGAACATTTTTAAGCCCCGCGGGTGTCGGAAAAGTTTTTTTTTGACCAAAAATCAAATACTTTCAAATTTCTCCAAATTTTTCCAAATTTGAATATGTCATCTGGGAGGCCGAGGGGAGTCCAACGCAGAAGTTTGGTAGAAATCGGGCCGGTGGTTTTGGAGAAAACGACCGAGGCCGTTTTTGAACATTTCTAACCCCCGAGAAACAAACTGGTTCAATGAAGGAAAGAAGCTTCAACTGTGGAGAAGAAAACTAATGTAAAAACTAATGTAGAAGCTCATAGGGTTCGCTCACCCTATCTACCTGTCCAGTGGTGCCGCCAGGATTCAATTTCAATGTACGCACAGAAACGGCAAATAGGCTACATACAACAATTTTTTTTTCGGGGGGGGGGGGGGGGGGCTTATCATGCCAGGTAGCAATGGGACTTGTCGCTCATTAATGTACTGCACAACTGAAAATATTGTTGCGACCCCGCAGTAATGTTGTTGTTATGATGTTTGTGATTTCTGACTGACTGTGATTGTGTACGGGCAGGTAGCGTGTGGTTGGATGAGAAACTGAGGGGCCGGGGTGAGTGTGAGGAAGACCTGTGTGTGGGAGTGAGGAGGAGCAGAGGAAGAAGTGAGAGCTGTCAGATATGTTTGTGTTATGTTGTTGTAGTTACGTCGGCTCGGACGCTACAATATCAATAACAACGTGTGCTTAACATAGACGTCGGACGCGAAATAGCCGCGGAGCGGAGCAGTTTCCTTTCGGTGCCGTTAACAGATTGTGCCAGATGCGCCAGAGCGCGCACCTCTGTGCCAGGCTTGCGCTCTGCAGCGGTTTGTGTTTACTCATTTTAACAGAGCGCGTGAGAGATTAACACACATTCACACAGGCTACACACACATACGGGTTACACATACACAGTGGGTGCTCAACAGTGGGTGCTCAACCTGGAATCGGCGCCTATGAGTCCATAATTGCGGTGCAGACGAGTGAGTTTGGAGCTAGAGAGAAGAGACCTTCATTATCGCTGCTCTGCTGCGTGTTTGTGATCGTGGGTTTGGATCTCTTTTTTTTTTTCAAATGCCTGGAAAAGGCTCAACTGTCTTTTTGACATTTCTATACTGGACCGGGCGTAATCATCACATAGCGGTAGTGTAATAGGCGCCAGAAATCAAAAAGAGACAGATGACATGACGTAAACGACAATCACTGGCATTTACGTTAGGCTTCCAGTGATTGGTTTAACAATCAATGAACTCAGCACGTTTAGCCTGTTACAAACAACAAGCGTCTTTATCACACCCCCTCAAAATAAACAAAATTGCTTCTTTTTTTTCACCTATATGAAAAAAATTGTACGCACAGTGCGTACAGGATTCCGGCTGGCGGCGCCACTGTACCTGTCTGTCTCTCACCTGTCTGTCTCATAGGGTTAGAGCCTATATTATATATAATATATATAACTATTATTATATATAATATATGTAACTATATTAACCCTATCAGTCTTCCTGATGAATCCAGGATTCACCGATGATGAAGTCGAGCTCTCATTCGGGGTGCGTTTGTTTTGTGTTCAGCTCTCATTCGGGGTGCGTTTGTTTCGTGTGTTCCAGCCTGGTGTACTGGGCGGCGGCGGCCTTCGGCAGCAGCGTCCGGGGCTTCGGCTTCGGCCTCTCCTTCCTGCCCAGTCTGGTGATGACGGTCGCCAACATCTACTTCATCTTCACGGTGGAGGCGTCCGGCTCCATCTTTAGCCAGTCTTCAGACGCTCTGACTCCACCCGCCGGCAGACAGCGCTTCTGGGGATGACGCTCTGACTCCACCCGCCGGCAGACAGCGCTTCTGGGGATGACGGCAGCTGATCCGTCGTCAATAACCAACTCAACTCTTTGTTTTTTAAATATTGTTTTTATGATCTGACGTTTTAGAACTGAGAAATAAAATAGAAGATGAAATCGTCTTGAATCTTGAATGATCTAACATTGGCTTATTTAACTACTTTTTGTCTACTTCCTGTTTGTTCATGTTGTTTAATTTTTCACTCTTATTTTGTAAAGTCTGTTTCCTGATTGGCTCCGTGTTGGACTGAAGTTCACGTTTCACAATAAAACAATGAAACCTGCTGAGTTCCTGTGTCTTCCCTTGTGGTCTAACCTCTTGACCACTAATACCCCCTTTATTCTGATCATATAGACAGTACTAAACTGTAGAAATAAACATGTATTATTAAGTGACTACAATAAGGTAAAACTCTTCTCCCCTTATTTTCTGCTTCTGTCATTTTTAACTCTTTTTTAACTGATTTTACTGCTTTTCTCATTTCATTCTTGTTCGTGTCAAAACTCATTGGATTTAAGCCACTAACCAGGAGTAGTACAAAGGGTTAAAACATATTACAGATACAGAGAATTAACATTAACAAGGTAATTCATGAACACACACATCATGTGTTTGTGTTTATTGTTGGTTAATTCTCTCAGCTCTGAAGCTTCAGGAATTAACCTCATTTCTGATTTAAAAAAAAACACATTTCTGACAGAAAAGAAAATATTATAATATAAATAAAAATGTACAATTCTCTGGAGCTTTTACATCACAGCATGAAACCTGTATTTATTTAACCTCTGTTGTTGTTTAACAGTCGTTACTCTGGTGTGTTTGACCCAGTAGCTTATGTTTGGTTACTGAACATAAATAATAATACATTTTATTTGTAAAGCACTTTTCATAAAGTAATCTCAAAGTGCTACAGAAACCAGAAACAAAATAAACAAAAGACTAAGAGAAAAATACGTTAAAATCAGCAGCAGATAAAACAGCTAAAGGAGGAGGTTAATAAACCGCCTCAGTCCGTTGTGTTTTATATGTAACTCTGTTATTTAAAACTTAAAACTGTTTTGTTCAGACAGGCTTTCCTAGGTCGTTCCTATAGATATATATAGATATATATATATATCTATAGGTCGTTCCTAGATGTTTTTATTCTCTCTCTGCACTTTAGATAGAGAGATAGAGAATACTTTATTCATCCCTAGCAGGGAAATTCAAGTTAGTCCAGTAGCTCACACAACAATGACACAAAA
>NC_139902.1:34899498-35009248 GCF_905171665.1 Trachurus trachurus
TTCACGTCACTACATCACCGTTGCGACTACTGTGATGTTTATGAAGTCTATAAAACAAATTGTTGAACAAACATTTTAGATTAGCTGGGCTAACCGTTAGCTGTTAGCCGTTAGCAGTGTCAATAAACAATAACTCAATAAACAACCCATGAAAAAAATATTTTCTCCAGTGGATATCTGAGTTCCAACATGACTGAGCTAACTGGAGTAGTTTCATGTCGTGTCCCACAACGGGAGGGTTTTAACAGCTGACGTCCTGCTGTTAGCTTAGCTGCTGCTGTTAGCTGTCAGCAGCAGCTAAGCTAACAACTACGATAACCATGACTAATTACAAAAACGTGCACACAGAAATAGTAATGTTTGTTCAATAATTCGTTGTATAGACTTAACAAACATCAGATTTAGTCAAAACGGTTTTGGCAGCCCGGAGCGCCCACATTTGGTGCCTACACCGGTGGCTAACGCTACCAGTTAGCCGCTAACGCTACCAGTTAGCGGCTCGCTAGAACCGGTGGCTAACGCTACCAGTTAGCCGCTAACGCTACCAGTTAGCCGCTCGCTAGAACCGGTGGCTAACGCTACCAGTAAGCCGCTAACGCTACCAGTTAGCCACTCGATAGAACTGGTGGCTAACGCTACCAGTTAGCCGCTCGCTACAATGCTACTAAAACCGACTTCCGTTGTGCTGTGCCGCAATGGATCATGGGAAAATAAAGTGGTGGATAAGATAATAATGTTGTTGTTGTTGTTGCTGACCACTCTGACTGTTTGTTGTCTCAGAGGAAGCTGAGGACGAGGACGACCCTGAATACAACTTCCTGGACGACGTGGACGAGCCGGACGTGGAGGACTACCGCACCGACCGCGCCGTCCAGATCACCAGTAGGTGGAGCACACTGAGCAATGCATTGTGGGAGATCTCTGTTCTCTGGTTTCCCTGACGACTCGAGGGCTTCTGCACGAAAGTAGTCCGACTGTTGGTCTGACTGTTAGTCTGTTAGTCCGACTGTTGGTCCGACTGTTAGTCTGTTAGTCCGACTGTTGGTCCGACTGTTAGTCCGACTGTTGGTCCGACTGTTAGTCTGTTAGTCCGACTGTTGGTCCGACTGTTAGTCTGTTAGTCCGACTGTTGGTCCGACTGTTAGTCCGACTGTTGGTCCGACTGTTAGTCTGTTAGTCCGACTGTTGGTCCGACTGTTAGTCTGTTAGTCCGACTGTTGGTCCGACTGTTAGTCCGACTGTTGGTCCGACTGTTAGTCTGTTAGTCCGACTGTTGGTCCGACTGTTAGTCTGTTAGTCCGACTGTTGGTCCGACTGTTAGTCCGACTGTTGGTCCGACTGTTAGTCCGACTGTTAGTCTGTTAGTCCGACTGTTGGTCCGACTGTTAGTCTGTTAGTCTGACTGTTGGTCCGACTGTTGGTCTGACTGTTGGTCCGACTGTTAGTCTGTTAGTCCGACTGTTGGTCCGACTGTTAGTCCGACTGTTGGTCTGACTGTTAGTCTGTTAGTCCGACTGTTGGTCCGACTGTTAGTCCGACTGTTGGTCTGTTAGTCCGACTTTTGGTCCGACTGTTGGTCCGACTGTTGGTCCGACTGTTGGTCTGACTGTTAGTCTGACTGTTGGTCCGACTGTTAGTCTGTTAGTCCGACTTTTGGTCCGACTTTTGGTCTGTTAGTCCGACTGTTGGTCTGACTGTTGGTCCGACTGTTGGTCTGACTGTTAGTCTGACTGTTGGTCTGACTGTTAGTCTGACTGTTGGTCCGACTGTTAGTCCGACTGTTACTCCGACTGTTACTCCGACTGTTAGTCCGACTGTTGGTCCGACTGTTGGTCCGACTGTTAGTCTGTTGGTCCGACTGTTGGTCCGCCTGTCAGTCCAACTGTCAGTCCGACTGTTAGTCTGTTAGTCCGACTGTTGGTCCAACTGTTAGTCTGTTAGTCCGACTGTCAGTCTGACTGTTAGTCCGCCTGTTAGTCCGCCTGTCAGTCTGACTGTCGGTCCAACTGTTAGTCCGCCTGTCAGTCCAACTGTCAGTCCGCCTGACAGTCCGCCTGTGGTCTGTAGCAGTCTAGCTAGTAGCTACACAGAACAAATCTCCAGTTGAATCTGTCCTGGTTCGTTCACTCCTCTTCTTCTCTTTCAGAGAGGGAGGTGAACGAGCTGCTGGAGGAGCTCTTCGATACGGTGAGTCCATCTTCATCTCCATGACGACAGTCTCTGTTGTCTGGGTCCATCTTCATCTCCATGACGACAGTCTCTGTTGTCTGGGTCCATCTTCATCTCCATGACGACAGTCTCTGTTGTCTGGTATTTTAGTATTAGTATTTTTATTTCGCACAACACACATGATATTAGTAGACAGAGCAGAAAAGAACGGAAGTAGATGTGTGAAGCGCCAGGTCTCCCAAGAAGCTACTTAAAGCTACGTATTACATGTTCATACATACCGTATTGACCCGAATATAAGACGACCCTGAATATAAGACCACCCCCCTTTTTCAAGACCTGTCATTGGAAAAATACCTTTTTCAGACAAAATCAAAGAAAAAATTAATCTTTTTAAAATCATGTTTTCAGTATCTGTGAAATAACGTTCTGGTAGATTGTAGCGCCCACTGATCTCTCTGAATGTGTGTAGGTGTGTGTCCATCTCTCTTGCGCTCCGTTTACACAAAAAGGCACACGCATCAATTGCGGTGTTTTATTTTGAAAATTGTTTTGATTTTGAAAGTTGAGCGGATTCTCTCGTGTTTCTTTGTTTGACCTGCCCGGCTTGACGCCATCGCTCGCAGCTCGCGCACAAAACAGACCAGACACCGAAACCATCGCTGCAGGACGTCTGAACGACACAATCGTTTAACATTGAGCCCCGAAAGGAAACTGGCTCAGCTTCTCGGCGCTTCGCAGCTATTCGGCGCCTCCGCGTCCGGTGTGTCCCTGTCCCCGGCGACAACGTGGCCGTAGCCGCTGTGATATGACGACCCCGCCCCCGGAGGAACTGTGAAGGAGTCAGCTGTGATTAAAATGACCTAAACCGAGTCGAGTTGAGCTGTAACTGTGTGGCAGCGCTCTGCTGTGTGGACGTAATCGTCCTCTCAGATGCAGCTGCATCTCTCCAGGTCACTGGTGTGTGTGAGTGTGAGAGGAAGAAAAGCCCTGACTTGCTTGGACAGACGTTGTTTGATGTCACCCGCTGATTTGCATATATAAATATCTAGACCCCGAATATAAGACGACCCGTCTTTTTCAGACTTTTTTTGACGGAAAAAATATCGTCTTATATTCGGGTCAATACGGTATGTCTAATCATGATAGAAAACAAGACAAAACATACATCACAGAATACACGTAGACAATGAGACAATACATATTACCAAACAAAACATAACATACAATCACAAGACAGATCATTCACTCAAAATAGACAAAGACATCAGACAGATGTAGTTTGGTCTGGTCATGGACCGACTGCAGGATGCTGCTGTTCTCTGAGGTCATGTGACCTGTGTCTGTCTGCAGCTCCAGGAGGAGGAGGAGCAGGAGGAGCACGGAGAGGAGGAGGAGCAGGAGGAGCACGGAGAGGAGGAGAAGGAGAAGGAAGAGGAGGAGGAGCAGGAGAAGGAGCAGGAGGAAGAGGAGGAGGTCCTGTCACAGACTGCACCAAAATTCAATGTTCCTCAGGCGTTACGGTAAAACTACACACACACACACACACACACACACACACACACACACACACACACACACACACACACACACACACACACACACTCACTCACTCCTCCTGTCGGGACGGTGCAGCAGAGAAGTGCTGTGACTGCTTGGGTCGGGAGGAAGAGAAACGTCCTCGGCTGCTGCTTCTTCACACAGAAACATGAAGGAGAACTCAGCTGGGTGGAGACAGACAGAGATCATCCCTCTCTCATCATGCTCATTGTGTGTGTGTGTGTGTGTGTGTGTGTGTGTGTGTGTGTGTGTGTGTGTGTGTGTGTGTGTGTGTGTGTGTGTGTGTGTGTGTGTGTGTGTGTAGCTTCGAGGCGCCGTTAGCTCGGATGCTGACCGAGCGGCGGCGGACGGTGAGGAAACAGTACGAAGCTCTGCAGCAGAGGAGAGCCCTGCAGGATGCCACCAACCATCACCATGACAACGCAGCAGCCACCGCCAACCATCACCATGACAACGCAGCAGCCACCACCAACCATCACCATGACAACGCAGCCGCCACCACCACCAACCATCACCATGACAACGCCGCCCGCCCACAGCCCGACGCCAACACCAACACGTCTCTGCTGCTGCTGCCGAGCCGGACGAGCCCGACGCTCCACCTGGACTCGGCCCAGAAGCTGCAGCTGCAGCAGCAGATACAGCAGGTACGACACAAGCCCCGCCCCCAACCTGGTACAGCAGGTAGGACACAAGCCCCGCCCCCAACCTGATGAAGCCCCGCCCCCAACCTGATGACAGCACTAGAGCACTGTAAAAGAGAGTAAGGACACCACCATTGACTCCCGTGGTAAGGGTTTAAGGGTTTAAGGGTTTAAGGGTTTAAGGGTTTTAGGGTTTAAGGGTTTAGGGGTTTAAGGGTTTAAGGGTTTAAGGGTTTAAGGGTTTTGCGCCCCTAGTGGCAGGATATGGGTATTGCAACAGCGCCCAGAAAACCCATTCACTCCAATGTATGTGTGTTGCCCACTTGCTTGTAAATTGATGAAAACGGCCGTGTTTTTGTTTTTAGGTGTCTTGGTCATATCAGATTATATTTATAATTTGTTTATTACAAAATGTAGATTGAAACATTCATGTAGAAAACTATTTGTTTTGGGGTTACGGTTTAAAGGGTCCTCAATGATGCTGTTAACGTGGGTGATCTATAAATGTCCTTAATGCAGAGATGTCAGTTCTTTATTCCTCCACCAGGAGGCGCTTCTATTGGACCAATGCTGTCCTTACTCTCTGTTACACTGCTTTAGCAGCAGGTAGGTCAGAAGCCCCGCCCCCTCCCTGATGACACACCTGTCTCTGTCTCTGTCTCAGCACGTCCAGCTGCTGACTCAGGTCCACCTGCTGAGTCGACGAGTCGACGCTCTGAACCACGAGGCCGACCTCACCAAACACTACCTGGTGAGTACACAACAACACACACTACACAACAACACACACACCTGGTGAGTACACAACAACACACACACCTGGTGAGTACACAACAACACACACACCTGGTGAGTACACAGTCAGACCAACAGACAGACTAACAGACTAAGAGATGAGCCATGATGAGTGAATGAGGGTTTAGTTCCAGTTTTAGTCAGTGAACACCCCTCTCTCTCCCCTCTCCCCCCCAACAGGAGGAGCTGCAGCGGTTTGCGCGGCGTCGGGAGCAGCTGCTCCTCCCCAGCAGCTTCAGGGTGTGTAACCTGGAGGAGGCGCTGGAGCTGCTGCAGGAGGAGGAGCAGAGGGAGGTGCAGAGGGAGGAGCAGAACCCCCCACCTGCAGCCAGACGGCTCCTCCCCACCATGAACCCCACCACCCACAGTAAGACCCAGTCCCCTTCCCCCCTCGGCCCGACCACTTCCCCCTACGCCTCAACTCAACTCAAACTCAAAAGTACTTTATTATTCCGTTAGGAGCTTCGTTGCAGAAGGACGTCACAAGTGCAGGTGCAAAACAACGATCTACACATACATACCACAGCCATACCCAACACAATAATAACACACACTCCTACAACCACACATCAAAAAAGTTAAAAACAAAGGACACATACAAGGATAAAAAGTTGTTAAAAACAGGTTAATTAAAAAGGAAAAAGTTCTGGTGGGAGTTAAGTGTTTAGAAGTGGGATTGAGGTGGGGATGAAACTGGATGAAGCTCTTTACAGTCTATGATGAAGCTCTTTGTCCGGAGTGGGAGTGACCTGTATCTGCAGGCTGATGGTAGTAGGCTGTAGTTGCTGTGTAGTGTGTGTTGTGTCTGTGTGTGTGGCATTCTGTTTACATTTTTTCTTGACCTGAGTGTTGTAGATGTTGATGAGTGGCTCCTGTTCCTGACCTATGATTTTATTGCTGAGTTTGACTATTTTGTTCAGACTGTTTCGGTGGGAGATGATGCTGAGTGAACCAAACCAGGCTGTGATGTTGAATGTGAGGATGGATTTGATTCCCCTCAGTTTAGCGCGTACACGTGTCAGGGTAGGGGGAAGTGGTCTGGCTATGAATAGTTTCCCTGCTCGGCCGGCCAACCTCCGTCGTCATCCCGGGGGAGAAAACCATCGCTAATTAACTTACCCGCAGGTTTTTAGAGGTTTACCACCGGCTGGTTAAATTATTTCTAGGAGATAAATGTTGATCTCAGTGATGAAATCTAACAGCTGTATCAGTAGCATTAGTTAGTCTGAATGTAAAGTGAAGCTTCCTGTGTGTATTGGACAGAAGAGCAGCGCTGCCTCGGGGCTCTGGAGCCTACGGACACAAACCACCACATTTACATCAAGAAATACATGTTTTACAATCAACACATCAGTCTGCAGTAAGGTTTATTTTATTTTACTAAGTTATATGTACACGGCTATTTGATTTCTGGCAAAAGCTCGCCGCATCTGCTTACATAAAAGCCAGTGAGACTACGTGATGACTAAACCCAAACGGAATCTGCGGACTTTTTTCTGGTTTTCTGCGGTGATTCAGGAGGAAAATCTGCGGGATTCTGCGGAGTAGTTTCTTTTTCTTTTAGGGTTTTAAACAATTATCTAGTACAATAATCCATGTGTTTAGAGCAAAAATAGCATCTTTTAACAAGCAAAATCCTGTATTAAAATTGCCTAATGGGTGGGTGGCGGGTGGAAGGCTGGACACTCCTGTACTTTCTCGCCTGCAGCATCAAGTCAGAACCCAGAAGCTCCCGGAGAAAAACTTATGTTATTGCTGTTGCACCCGTCTCTCCTCTTTACTTCCCTTTCTATCTCTCTCTCTTTCTTCCTCTCTCAACCCAACCAGTCAATGCAGATGGCCGCTCACCTTGAAGCCTAGTCTACCTGAGGTTTCTGCCCCGTTAAAGGGGAGTTTTTCCTTAACACCCTCGCCAAGAGCTTTTTTGCACAAATAAATCGGTGGAGCATAAAAACTGTTTGTGCAGACTTCCCTCTTTTTAATCATTGGAAAAGTTTTATGTCCTGCACCAGCACTTAAACGGATGTGCATAGTGCTACTTTAAATAAAATCCATATAAGGAGCTGCCACGCTGACGTAATGGAACCCACTGTGACCTCACTGGAATGACACCAGCATTTTAGCTGACAATATAAAGGTAACCGCAGAGACCTCAGATTCAATCACTGCTCAAAACTCCTGCAGATAGAAAGAAAGCTTTAAGGGCCAGAAAAGCTGCTGAAAACATGAAAGACCAGGCAAGTGTCACTGAAGAAATGTGCATGTGTCCTCTGGGTACCTCTGATATGCCTATAGGTGCAGGGCAACATAGGCGTGAGTGCTGCGTAGCAGCCTGAACTCTGGATGTGAGAATCTAGAAAACCTAAAAGTACCACAAAGTCAAAGATATAGTCACCATATTGACACCATGTAGTCGTTTTTATTCAATAGAAAACAATTTACTTAACATTTCATGGAACATATTCAATTTAGGCTACGCAAATGTGTAAAAAAAAAAATCAACTCTGAGCATATGTACAAATTAGGATATTTCAATAAATAATGTCATAAAGACATAAATAAATAGGTAAATATAGTGCAAATTCTTATTCATATTCAATAGATATCTGAAACAAAAACAATTTTAAAAGGTTTTAAATAACCTAAATACATAATTAAATTGAACCACAAAACAACAGGTTTGTTTTATGTACAATGGAAAAGAACAGCTTATTTAAGATTAGAACAAGACCCTGCATTACTTAAAGCAGAAGTGAGTGATATATTTGTGTTATTATAAGTCTTAAATAGTTATATCTTCCGACAGCAATCACTTCTATAGAGTGTTTGGACTGAAACACGGGTCTGTCAGTCCCTCTGCTCTGCTCTGAGCCCAAGAGAAAACATTTATCGTATCCTACAGTTTTTATCCAATGAGGAGAGAGAACGGCATGCAGGGCTGTGTGTGCAGCCAAGGAACGCCGTGAATGTGGTGACGTAGGGACGAGGACTGTTATGGTGCGTTCAAGGAAACTCGTATTTTTCCGACCGTGAAGTGGTACCAGTTCGATCTGGTACGAGTTCACCGGTCGGAAGTTACGAGTGGCCGTTATAGTGACTTTCACCGGTAAAACAGGTCGGAAAAACACGAGTGGGTTGCCTGGAACGCTACAAAGTCGTAAGTTGTGACTTGAAGCTGTAATTTACGATTTCAAAATCCTGCCTGGAACGCAGCATTAGCCAAAACCACCGGATCACTCACTTCTGCTTTAAAGGGACAACGAGGAGTTTCTATTCGGTTATAAAAAAGTCTCACATTACTGTAATGTGGATGAATCTACGCTACCCACGCTTGTTACTGGCTCCATTTTCGCTAAATATATCGTTCTGTCTCTATCGTTATTTTGTTATTATTAGTGGTGGCGGAATGAGAATAACGCCGCAGAATCGCCGTTTATGGTCGGAACTACGATGGTATGTGATCCTCTGACTTTAATTTTTGATGAATGAAAACATGAGTCTGTCTTGCGCCGGTCAAAGAAATGTACGGTGTGCGCGGAGGCTCATAAATGTAGTGTGAAAACGCTTCGCTTTTCCAAAACTCCTCGTTGTCCCTTTAAAGCAGAAGTAAGCGATCCGGTGGTTTTGGCTAATGCTGCGTTCCAGGCAGGCTTTTGAAATCGTAAATTACAGCTTCAAGTCACGACTTACGACTTTGTAGCGTTCCAGGCAACCCACTCGTGTTTCTCCGACCTGTTTTACCGGTGAAAGTCACTATAACGGCCACTCGTAACTTCCGACCCGTGAACTCGTACCAGATCGAACTGGTACCACTTCACAGGTCGGAAAAACACGAGTTACGGGTTGCCCTGAACGCACCATAACAGTCCTCGTCCCTACGTCACCACATTCACGGCGTTCCTTGGCTGCACACACAGCCCTGCATGCCGTTCTCTCTCCTCATTGGATAAAAACTGTAGGATACGAGGAAAGTTTTCTCCTGGGCTCAGAGCAGAGCAGAGTGACTGAGAGACCCGTGTTTCAGACCAAACACTCTATAGAAGTGATTGCTGTCGGAAGATAGAACTATTTAAGACTTATATTAACACAAATATATCACTTACTTCTGCTTTAATTTATCCAATAAATAAATCAGGAACAACTGCATAAATAAATATTGTGCAAATTATTTTTAAATAATCTATGAACCCCCCTGCAACTAGTTTGAAAAAAACTTACATTAACAATCAATAAAAGAGAAAGTAACAGAGTTAACGAGCAAGAAAGCTAGTCAATCCTCAGCCCCTACAGTGCGGCCATATTCAAACAGCATGAGGAGGTTCTCCAGTTGACCATGAATAGTGGCAGCAGAGGGGTTGGAAGTCCCCTGCAGTTTGGTAATGGTGGTCTTGATCTCTGTGCTGTGCTCAACAATGAAGATGGCATGGGCCTTTAGAGTAGCTTCTTTCTCTTCTAGCAGCGCTCTCAGGTCCCGAACAGCCTTAGAGGTCAGTGGCTGCTTTTCTGCAGAAACACTGCAAGCAGGGCGGGTCCCTTCCAGCTCCGTCCCACATCTGCTCCGACTACCTGCCAGAGCTGTTCCCTCAGATGGTGGAGGACGTCAAGTGTGCGGTGGAAGGAAAGCCCATCTATGTTTTGTTAGATGAAGCGACAGACGCCTGTGGCCGCTGTGTCCTGGCAGTTCTTCTGCAACCGGTTGGCAGGCCACCTCTGGCAGCAGATGTAGTGTTCCTCGACAGAGTTAACTTCAACACAGTCAGGCAGTCATTTCTTGCCTCAACACTACAACATCAACTTCAGTGATGTGTGGGCTTTTGTCACCGACTCGGCAAGCTACATGAAGAAAGCCTTCAAGACCATGCTTCATGGCCTGCTCCCCAACTCCATCCATGTGACGTGTCTGGCACATCTGCTCAACTTGGTGCTGCAGGTCTTCCTAGACACCTTTGAAGACCTCAACAGGGTGTGCGCACTGGTGAAGAGAGTCTTCTGCAAGGCACCTCAACGTCGGCAAGAGCTGCGGGCCTATATGCAGGCATTGGGCTTGGCTCCTGTTATGCCGGTGTTTGCTGTCATGACCAGATGGGGTTCCTGGATTGAAGCTGTCCAGTACCTTGCAGAGAACCTGGACATTTTATGTGACTTCGGCCCATGCCATCTTCACTGTTGAGCACAGCACTGGGATCAAGACCACCATTACCAAAACTGGTCAATTAATTCAATGTCAGCTTCAACCAGAGCCTTGGTGAAATCCAGCACGAACTCCTTCCTCTCAGCTGTTGATGGGGTCTTGGAGAGGCAGGCAGCCAGGGTTTGAGTCCTAGATCGTACTAGAAGACAAAGAAAAGAAAAAGAATAATTGAAACATAGTATTATTATTACACAGAATGTAAGATAAAGTAAACATAAGCTTGTACTTTTACTTTGTATTTAGATGGGGCCATGCATATTAAGGAGCAATACTACATATTTGATGGAATGTATATGTACTGCATTTAGCAGAGATGCCAATTTTAGTCCATAGTAAAAAACAACAACAAATAAAATAAAAGCAGCTTGTTGTAATGGAGAGAGTATGAGCCATACAAAAAAAAAAAAAAGATCACAGCCTGAAGCAACACTGTTGCTGCAAATAAGAGAGGAGGCTGCTTTTAATTTATGACAGCTCAACATTGCTCTACTTTTAAATATGAAGCTTTATCCATTTAAACAAAATAAAATAAGAGCAACAGCAACTGACATTTTAAAATCATGTTTGAACGCAATTATGATAGTGTGTTTTCCTAGAAAACAAGGCTGGGTGTGCGTATAAAAATATTTATAAGTACAAATCTCATGGGCTATTCTCTCTGTACAAAGACAACAGAGACCTTTTAAACTGTGTAAACAAAGTGGACATTAAATGTTTGCATTTGAGCAGCACTGTCATACAACAGGCGAAACACTGAAAATAGTTCATTCTTGGCCACATCAAAGTGAAATTATTAACTTGACCGATTATCCATCTGATTATCTGTCCTGCTGCGAGCGGACAACTTCTTTCAGTGTCTCTATACACTACACAAAGTAAAATATAAAGATGAGCTCCTGACGCTCGGCTCAACAGCTGAGCAGCAGCGTCTTCCCTCAGCTGAACATCTGTAGGAGACGCTCAGAGAGAAAGTAACAGCAGCGGATCAGCTGATCTCTCCTCTCTCCCTCCGTAACGCTGGCTCTGATCCGCTCCGCTGGACTTTCAAAATAAAGGTGCCGCAGCTCGAGATGAGTTAAATAATGAAACTGCGGCGCTTTTACAGCCGGTTTAGGATGAAACTCTGATCATAACCTGGACAGGATGATGGTGATCTAGCCGGTTAAAAGACAACCACCCTCCTGTTACAGTTAAGCCGGCTTTTTACGTTCAACTCGCTAACCCAGTAGGCTATAGGCTACTCGCCCTCATAGTGACAACCGGAGTCGTCTAAACACGGTGACACATTTAAATTAATTTAATATGTTAACCAGCTACTTACCCAATCCACTCCTCTTCCTGTTGTTGTGCCTTTGGGACTTCAGATGCTCCAGGATGGGTTGTCTCCTCAGATAATCAGCGGAGTGTTGACAAAAGTTACAGAAGAGTAGCTACGCCCCCGTCCGCATAAAAATCATTATTAAATTCATAGGCCCTGTCAGCCGCGGTGACCCGTGTCGACAAGTGACGCCGCCTCAGTTCTTCTGCTGTGAATCGGTTTTTCGACATTTTTTTTTCTTTTTTTACCGGTAGATTAGTTGTTTTCGGTTGTTTTCTTTTGTTGCTGACACAATATTGACAGCGGAAGGGGGCGGGGGCGAAACGCGTTCAAGTAAACTGCTACACTACTGTGTTCAAAATTCCGCGGAAATACCGCGGAGTTTTCGTCGGAGCTCCGCGGCCGCAGATTCCGTGCGGGCCTAGTGATGACGTATGTGACTGTTGATGGGGTGTCCCAATTCGTAGGGGTTGACCTTCAACCTCTACGAGCTGTAGCTCCGTTTCAAGGGGCAAGGGGTAAAAAAGAGAAATGGGATTGGACCCAAGACTCTGTCCTGTAGGACCCGATGCTCTGGTTCTGGTCCTGGTTCTGGTTCTGGTTCATGTTGTGGTTCATGTTGTGCTTCTGGTTCTGGTTGTGTTGTGTTAATGTTGTGGTTCTCCTCAGGCCACGCCTTCCCTCTGCTGCCGGCCGGCGCCGCCTGGCTGTTCGCCACCCGACCCGTCTTCCTCCACCCAGAACTACTTCCTGTCTGCAGCCTGGACCCGGCGCTGCAGCAGAACCACCGGAGGGTCTACACGGCCGGAGAGGACGGGTAACACACACACACACACACACACTCAGTCTAGCGGCGTGTCACTGACCGATTTTAGACAGAGCTACGTACAGCAACTCCACTTGGACAAACTTAGTTGAATTGACTTAGGATCACTGCCCTATGTGCGTCGCCAATCCCGCTCTGTCCCGGTTGCTGCCGTAGTGTCCTTGAGCAAGACACCTTACCCACCTTGCTCCTGATGGGTCGTGGTTAGCGCCTTGCATGGCAGCTTCCACCATCAGTGTGTGAATGTGTGTGTGAATGGGTGAATGTGATGTACTGTAAAGCGCTTTGGGTATCGTTCAGGTAGAATAGTGGGCAGCAGTCGGAGCAGGGATCTCCAGACTTCCCTCTCTGACGTAGTCACTCCAGCGTGTCCTGGGTCTTCCTCGGGGCCTCCTTCTGGTGGGACATGCCCGGAACACCTCACGAGGGAAAAGTAATGAACAGAACCGGTGACAAAGGGCAGCCCTTCCCGAGTCCAACACGCACCGGGAACAGGTCTGACTTACTGCCGGCCATGCGAACCAAGCTCCTGCTCCGGTCATACAGGGACCGTACAGCCTCAGCAGAGGGCCTCCGACCCCATACTCCCGGAGCTCCTCCCACAGGATGCCACGTGGGACACGGTCGAAAGCCTTCTCCAAGTCCACAAAACACATGTGGACTGGTTGGGCAAACTCCCATGCACCCTCGAGCACCCTGCGGAGGGTGTAGAGCTGGTCCAGCGTTCCACGACCAGGACGAAAACCGCATTGTTCCTCCTGAATCCGAGGTTCGACTATCGGCCGAATTCTCCTCTCCAGCACCCTGGAATAGACTTTCCCCGGGAGGCTGAGGAGTGTGATCCCCCGGTAGTTGGAACACACCCTCCGGTCCCCCTTTTTGAAGAGAGGGACCACCACCCCGGTCTGCCAGTCCAGAGGCACTGTCCCCGACTGCCACGCGATGCTGCAGAGGCGTGTCAGCCACGACAGCCCCACAACATCCAGAGACTTGAGGTACTCAGGGCGGATCTCATCCACCCCCGGTGCCTTGCCACTGAGGAGCTTCTGGACTACCTCAGTGACTTCAGCTTGGGTGATGAATGAATCAACCTCTGAATCCTCAGCCTCTGCTTCCTCCATGGAAGGCGTGTCAGTGGGATTGAGGAGATCCTCGAAGTATTCCTTCCACCGCCCGACGATATCCCCAGTCGAGGTCAACAGCTCCCCTCCTCCACTGTAAACAGTGTTGGTTGAGCACTGCTTCCCCCTCCTGAGGCGTCGGATGGTTTGCCAGAATTTCCTCGAGGCCGACCGGTGGTCCTCCTCCATGGCCTCCCCCAACTTTTCCCAGACCTGAGTTTTTGGTTCCGTGACCACCTGGGCTGCCGTCCGCTTGGCCTGCCGGTACCCGTCAGCTGCCTCGGGAGTCCCCCGAGCTAGCCAGGCTCGGTAGGACTCCTTCTTCAGCTTGACGGCATCCCTTACTTCTGGTGTCCACCACCGGGTTCGGGGATTGCCACCACGACAGGCACCGGAGACCTTACGGCCACAGCTCCGGACGGCCGCGTCAACAATGGAAGTGGAGAACATGGTCCATTCAGACTCAATGTCTCCAACCTCCCTCGGGATCAGGTCAAAGCTCTCCCGGAGGTGGGAGTTGAAGACCTCCCTGACAGGGGATTCTGCCAGACGTTCCCAGCAGACCCTCACGATACGCTTGGGTCTTCCAGGTCTGACCAGCTTCCTCCCCTGCCAGCGGATCCAACTCACCACCAGGTGGTGATCAGTTGACAGCTCAGCCCCTCTCTTCACCCGAGTGTCCAAGACATACGGCCGGAGGTCAGATGACACGACTACAAAGTCGATCATTGACCTCCGGCCTAGGGTGTCCTGGTGCCACGTGCACTGATGGACACCCTTATGCTCGAACATGGTGTTGTTATGGACAGACTGTGGCTAGCACAGAAGATCCCCGACCCGAAGGCGCAGGGAAACGACCCTCTCGTTAAGTGGGGAGAACTCCAACACATGGCGGCTGAGCTGGGGGGCTATGAGCAAGCCCACACCAGCTCGCCGCCTCTCACCGTGGGCAACTCCAGAGTGGAAGAGAGTCCAACCTCTCTCAAGGAGTTGGTTCCAGAGCCCAGGCTGTGTGGAGGTGAGCCCGACTATCTCTAGCCGATACCTCTCAACCTCCCGCACGAGCTCAGGCTCTTTCCCCCCCAGCGAGGTGACATCCATGTCCCTAAAGTTCACAGAGTTGTTGTCCGGGGATTGGGTCGCCGGGGCCCCCGCCCACGACCGCCACCCAAATCACATGGCACCGGCCCCTTCTGAACCCTCCCGCGGGTGGTGAGTCTACGGGAAGGCGGGCCCACGTCGCTCGTTCAGGTTGCGCCCGGCCGGGTCCCGTGGGCCTGCGAGCCCCGACCCCAGGCCTGGCTCCAGGGTGGGGCCCCGGTAACGCCAGTCCGGGCGACGTGCACTTCCTCTATGTTTTCTTCTTCATAGGGGCTTGGAAATCGGGTAGTGACAGGCGGTATTTCCCATGATGCCTCTGTGACGGTGTATTTCCCATGATGCCTCTGTGACGGCGGTATTTCCCATGATGCCTCTGTGACGGTGGTATTTCCCATGATGCCTCTGTGACGGTGTATTTCCCATGATGCCTTGCAGGCTGATCGTGCTGGGCCTGCACCACTTCTCGGGCGCCGTGGAGGCCGACCGGCTCATCAGCTCCTACCTGCTGTGTAAGAACCGCGTCCACTTCAGGAAACACGTGAGGGAGATGAGCGGCGCCAAGGCTCCGCCCGGCAACGTCATCAAGGTCACAGCATTTTAGTTTTATTTATTGTATTTATTTATTTAAAAAGGACAGTGTGCCGTGACATTAGTTATTGAGAAAATAAAAAGATGGCTTCACCAGATTTAGCAGAGCCGCTAATTTCCATCTGTAGTCCTCTGGGGAAATGGGGCAACATGGGGTACTTAAAGCAGAAGTAAGCGATATATTTGTGTTAATATAAGTCTGAAATAGTTGTATCTTCCGACAGCAATCACTTACATAGAGTGTTTGGACCGAAACACGGGTCTGTCAGTCACTCTGCTCTGCTCTGAGCCCAGGAGAAAACATTCCTTGTATCCTACAAGTTTTATCCAATGAGGAGAGAGAACGGCATAAAGGGGCAGTCCTCTCTGTGTGTGCAGCCAAAGGATGCGCGTGAATGTGGTGACGTAGGGACGAGGACTGTTATGGTGCGTTCAAGGCAGCCCGTAACTCATGTTTTTCCGACCTGTGAAGTCGTACCAGTTCGATCTGGTACGAGTTCACGGGTCAGAAGTTACGAGTGGCCGTTATAGTGACTTTCACCGGTAAAACAGGTCGGAGAAACACGAGTGGGTTGCCTGGAACGCTACAAAGTCGTAAGTTGTGACATGAAGCTGTAATTTACGGTTTCAAAAGCCTACCTGGAACGCAGCATTAGCCAAAACCACCGGATCGCTTACTTCTGCTTTAATAAAGCCTATAGTTTGAAAGCCTATACCTGAAGTGCGCTAAGATGTTTCTAAGTAATTAAATGAGTAAAGTATTCAAGTTAAATAAATGAGTAATCAAGTACATGAGTTTTACATAAAGTGCAGAGTGTTCAGTCGGTCTGAGCGGATGAAGTCGTGGCTCAGCGGTGACAGGTGGAGTAACTGTAGCTGTGGTGCTGATGTTGCAGATGTTCGTGACGCAGCGAGCCGTGCCGCCGCTCCCCTCGGCCTGCGGCGACGTGGCAACCGGAGACCGGCGCCCCCCGGTGGACAGAGACACGTCCACCGCGCCCAGCTGGCTGAAGGTAACGACGACGATGTCATCACCGTGTCGTTAATTAGCTTTACAGACCCGTTTACGACCGTGAAACGTTTGGTAACAGAAGCAACGTTTCTCCTCGCTGCAGCTTAACCTGTAGTCCAGTAGATTTAACGTTGAACAAACTGCAACAGAATCAAACTCAACTGGTTTTGTGTCCTCAACATGTCCTGAGTGATGGAAAAAAAGCCCAGAAGAATCCCATTAGGGGAAAGTTTAGAAAAACACCCAAATATAGCCCATAATACGCCTATTCATTATCTTTCTCACATGAATAGACCGAATCGCCTTGTTGTTTACATTCTACTTCCAGGTAGAAAACCAGCACGTAATTTGAATGAGATCAATACCGAATGAGAGTTTAGCTATATATCATATTTTTCACGCCCTATCACCGTTTAGACAAATCTGAAATGATTGAAGAAACATTACTATTTCTGTGTGTGTGTTTTGTGTTGCTATGTGTTGTATTTATTCAGTTTGGGGGAATCACGGTGTCTAGAAAGCATCAGTGGCTCAGCTGACAGGGACAGCTAACAGTAGCTAAGCTAACAGCAGCAGCTAAGCTAACATCAGGACGTCAGCTGTTAAAACCCTCCCGTTGTGGGACACCACATGAAACTACTCCAGTTAGCTCAGTCATGTTGGAACTCAGATATCCGCTGGAGAAAATATTTGTTCATGGAGCGTTTATTGAGTCACTGAGTTATTAAAGTTAAACAGGTAGCTAACCGTTAGCCCAGCTAATCTCTGATAACCATGACTAATTACAAAATTGTGCACACGTAAATAGTAATGTTTGTCCAATCATTGGTTTTATAGACTTTACAAACATCAGATTAGTCTAAACGGTGATATAGTGACATGAAAAATTAGATATATATAGCGAAACTCTCGTCGGTCACTATTGTTCAATGCTGGTTTTCTACCAGGAAGTAGATGTAAACAACAAGGAGATTCGATCCATAGGGTAACATTTTTTACCTTTAGATATCTCCATGACAATTACTGAGTTGATTACTTACATTAAGACAAACAAAAAATGTATTACAAGTTTTTTGAAATTCTTTGTTAACATGAGCAAATTTGCATACATTTGCATAAATAGAACAGCCAACAGATGATCCGTAGGACGCGGCGAGGCCCCGCCCCCTACGCCGCGGCGCTGCCGCCCGGCTGCAGCCTGAGGCTACACCCCCTCTGGCACCACAAGTCGTCACGGCAACCGCCGCCGCGGCAACGCCAACGCCTCTTCACTCTGGCCCACAATGCATCTCTGCTGCCGCTGGCCAAGGCCCCGCCGGCCCACAATGCATCTCGGCTGCCGCCGGCCCACAATGCATCTCTGCTGCCGCCGGCCCACAATGCACCTCTGCTGCCGCCGGCCCACAATGCACCTCTGCTGCCGGCCCACAATGCATCTCTGCTGCCGCCGGCCCACAATGCACCTCTGCTGCCGCCGGCCCACAATGCACCTCTGCTGCCGCCGGCCCACAATGCACCTCTGCTGCCGCCGGCCCACAATGCATCTCTGCCGCCGCCGGCCCACAATGCACCTCTGCTGCCGGCGGAGCGACGGCCAATCGGCTACTTCCTGTCTCTGGCTCCGCCCACCTCCCAGCATGCACCGGGGCAACAGCTCTGTGGACCAATCAGAGAGGAGCAGACAGAGACTCAGCAGGAGGAGGAGGAGAAAGAGAAAGAGAAGGAGGAGAAAGAGGAGGAGGAGGTGAAGGACTGGACCATTGTGGGTGTTGTGAGTTTGAATGGAGGTGATTCCACTGGTGAAGAGGAGGAGGAGGAGAGAGAGGGAGGAGGTGAAGAGGAGGAGGGCAGAGAGGAAGGAGGTGCAGGTGGAGGAGGTGGGGAAGAAGGAGGTGGGGGAGGAGGAGAAGGGGAGCCAGGAGGAGAGGAGGAAGAGGGACAACAGGAGGGAGGAGGAGGAGGAGGAGAGAGGGAGGAGGATGGAGGAGAAGAGAGGGAGGAGGATGGAGAGAAGGAGAAAGAGGAGGAGGATGGAGAGAAGGAGAAAGAGGAGGATGGAGGAGAAGAGAGGGAGGAGGATGGAGAGAAGGAGAAAGAGGAGGATGGAGGAGAAGAGAGGGAGGAGGATGGAGAGAAGGAGAAAGAGGAGGATGGAGGAGAAGAGAGGGAGGAGGATGGAGAGAAGGAGAAAGAGGAGAAAGAGGAGGAGGATGGAGAGAAGGAGAAAGAGGAGAAAGAGGAGGAGCAGGACCGACAGGGAGAGGAGGAGGAGGAGGAGGAGGTGAAGGAGGAGAAAGAGGAGGAGGAGGAGGAGGACTTTGATGACCTCACACAGGACGAAGACGAAGAGGAAGTGATGTCATCAGCGTCTGAGGAGTCGGTGCTGTCGGTCCCAGAGCTACAGGTGAGGAGGGAGGGATGGATGGATGGATGATAGATAGATAGATAGATGGATAGATGGATAGATAGATAGATAGATAGATAGATAGATGGATAGATGGATAGATAGATAGATAGATAGATAGATAGATAGATAGATAGATAGATAGATAGATAGATAGATAGATAGATAGATAGATAGATAGATAGATGGATGGATAGATAGATAGATAGATAGATAGATAGATAGATGGATGGATAGATGGATAGATAGTAGATTGATAGATAGATTGATAGATAGAGATAGATAGATAGATAGATAGATAGATAGATAGATAGATAGATAGATGGATAGATAGATAGATAGATAGTAGATAGATAGATAGATAGATAGATAGATAGATAGATAGATAGATAGATAGATAGATAGATAGATAGATAGATAGATAGATAGATTGACCTCTGACCTCTGACCTCTGACCCTCTAGGAGACCATGAAGCAGCTGACCTGGCTGGCGGCCGAGCGGCGGCTGTGTGCCGACGGCGACTCGGAGGAGGACCACTCCTCCCAGGAGGAGGAGGAGGAGGAGGAGGAGGAGGGGCCTAAAGGGGCCGAGTCCGGCGGCGGCGGGAAGGCCGGCGGCGAGGAGGAGGAGGAGGCGCCGCCGGGGGAGGAGGAGGAGGCGCCACGAGGAGCAGCGGGGAGGACGGGCCGAGGACGGGGTGAGTCGCTCCGCTCTGAGGCGTCCTGATGGGTTTCTGAGGTTGTGTCTGAAACCACTCCCTCATTCCCTCCTTCCCTCATTCCCTCATTCCCTCATTCCCTCATTCCCTCATTCCCTCCTCCCTACTCACTATATAGTGAATTCAATATAGTGACTCACTGGTCAAATAAAAAACACTTTGGGACACTACTCCGCCGCTCAGTTAATGATGTATTACGTTGCGAAGTTAAAACGCTCCGACCGCGATCATAACGGCCGGTGTAGGTACCACGGATACAACCATGGTAACGGCCGGTGTAGGTACCATAGATACAACCATGTGTAGCGGTGTAGCATAGACCTACGGGCGTATAGGTACCAACATAAAAAGAGGAGTAAAGCAATATATTAAGCGGTAATATTAAGCATCAAAGATGTTAAGTTCTAACCCTAACCCTAACCCACATAGTTTGAAACAACGTTCACAACACACACAGCCAGTGTCACAACTAAGCATAAAGTCCACTAGCTTAATGCTAACATATAATGTAAAACACCATAGACGGGCTAACAGAAATTAGCCTCGCTATCCAGAGTCTGTGGTCAGTTTATAACGCTTGTTAGGAAATTTTTCTCTGATGTTTGTTGTGGGAGTCTGTGGAAGCCGCGACCGGACAACTCTGGCAGCTGGACATATTTATTGAGGCTGCTGCACTACTGCATTTATTTGGTAGCTACACCGGTCACTACTTCATTTATTTGGTAGCTACACCGGTCACTACTTGCATTTATTTGGTAGCTACACCAGTCACTACTTGCATTTATTTGGTAGTTACACCGGTCACTACTGCATTTATTTGGTAGCTACACCGGTCACTACTGCATTTATTTGGTAGCTACACCGGTCACTACTGCATTTATTTGGTAGCTACACCGGTCACTACTGCATTTATTTGGTAGTTACACCGGTCACTACTTCATTTATGTGGTAGCTAGTACCGGTCACTACTTGCATTTATTTGATAGCTACACCGGTCACTACTTGCATTTATTTGGTAGCTACACCGGTCACTACTTGCATTTATTTGGTAGTTACACCGGTCACTACTGCATTTATTTGGTAGCTACACCGGTCGCTCTGGGCCGCTGTGCTAACGGCCATCCGTGACCACAATGCATGATGGGATATCTTGCTCCGGTTAGTGACCATCGGATGTTCACTACATTTGGCGGTGAATTGTGGGATAGATTCAGTCACTATATAGTGAACATTAATAATCACTAAACATTCAGACACCACTACAACACGGCGTGGTCACTAGATAGTGAGTAGGGGGTGGTTTCCGACACAGCCTGAATGTCTCCGTGTCCACAGGTCGGCCGCGGCCGCTGAGGGGGCGGAGCCAGCAGCGCCGCAGCAAAGACGCCGCCAAGCTGCTGCTGCTGCTGGACGACGACATCCTGGACAACGACCCGCAGAGGGAGAGCAAAGACCTGGCCTTCGCTCAGGGCTACCTCAACCGGGTGAGAGGCAGACACCAGAATATCTGGTTGTTACGGCAGCACTGGTAGAAGAATCGCGTTGTTATGGCAACGCTGGTAGAAGAATCTGTGGTTTACAGGTGACGTTGCGACTACAGACGGGGGGCGGCAGAGTGGTTCATAGGAAGAGAGGACAGACCAGCTTAATGGGAGGACTGGATGGCAGACTGGTTCATAGGAAGAGAGGACAGACCATCTTAATGGGAGGACTGGATGGCAGACTGGTTCATAGGAAGAGAGGGCAGACCAGCTTAATGGGAGGACTGGATGGCAGACTGGTTCATAGGAAGGGAGGGCAGACCAGCTTAATGGGAGGACTGGATGGCAGACTGGTTCATAGGAAGGGAGGGCAGACCAGCTTAATGGGAGGACTGGATGGCAGACTGGTTCATAGGAAGAGAGGACAGACCAGCTTAATGGGAGGACTGGATGGCAGACTGGTTCATAGGAAGAGAGGACAGACCAGCTTAATGGGAGGACTGGATGGCAGACTGGTTCATGGGAAGGGAGGACAGACCAGCTTAATGGGGGGACTGGATGGCAGACTGGTTCATAGGAAGAGAGGACAGACCAGCTTAATGGGAGGACTGGATGGCAGACTGGTTCATGGGAAGGGAGGACAGACCAGCTTAATGGGAGGACTGGAAGGCAGACTGGTTCATAGGAAGAGAGGGCAGACCAGCTTAATGGGAGGACTGGATGGCAGACTGGTTCATGGGAAGAGAGGGCAGACCAGCTTAATGGGAGGACTGGATGGCAGACTGGTTCATGGGAAGAGAGGGCAGACCAGCTTAATGGGAGGACTGGATGGCAGACTGGTTTATAGGAAGAGAGGGCAGACCAGCTTAATGGGAGGACTGGATGGCAGACTGGTTCATGGGAAGAGAGGGCAGACCAGCTTAATGGGAGGACTGGATGGCAGACTGGTTCATGGGAAGAGAGGACAGACCAGCTTAATGGGAGGACTGGATGGCAGACTGGTTCATAGGAAGAGAGGACAGACCAGCTTAATGGGAGGACTGGATGGCAGACTGGTTCATGGGAAGAGAGGGCAGACCAGCTTAATGGGAGGACTGGATGGCAGACTGGTTCATAGGAAGAGAGGGCAGACCAGCTTAATGGGAGGACTGGATGGCAGACTGGTTCATAGGAAGAGAGGGCAGACCAGCTTAATAGGAGGACTGGATGGCAGACTGGTTCATGGGAAGAGAGGACAGACCAGCTTAATGGGAGGACTGGATGGCAGACTGGTTCATGGGAAGAGAGGGCAGACCAGCTTAATGAACTTCATACTTCATCGGAATCACGTGACTTCACCTTTAAATATAGAGTAAAAAACACTCAGTGCTCCGAACCGACCGGAGCGGATTAACCCGCGTGTCTTTGTCTCTTTGTCTCTCTGTCTCTCCGTCCCTCTGTGTCTCTCAGGTGCGCGAGGCGTTGTGCGACGCCCCCGAGCAGCAGCAGCAGTTTGTGTCTCTGCTGGGAGACTTTGCGGCGGCGGCGGCGGCCGACGGTCCTGACGCGGTGCTGCTGTTCCGGCAGCTCCGGTGCATTCTGGGAGATCGGACCGACCTGCTGCGAGACTTCGCTGCCTTCCTGCGTCCCGGAGCGGCGCTGCAGTGCGGACTGGTGAGCCCCGCCCTCTGACCTCTGACCTGTGTGTGGTCGCCACGGCGACGGGAGTCTCTGTGTGGTTGCCGTGGCGACGGGAGTCTCACTCCGACGTGTCTCTCTCTCTTCCAGCTGGACGAGCACCAGGCGTTCCAACGCAGCCGCCGGTTCCTACGGCAACTGGAGATCAGCTTCGGAGACAATCAGACGCACTATCAGAAGATCATTAGAGCTCTACAGAGTGGTAGCAGCTACTCAGAGGTATTGATCCTATTGATCAGCTATCAGCTATCGATCAGCTATCAGAAGATCATCAGAGCTCTGCAGAGTGGTAGCAGCTATACAGAGGTATTGATCCTATTGATCAGCTATCAGCTATCGATCAGCTATCAGAAGATCATCAGAGCTCTGCAGAGTGGTAGCAGCTATACAGAGGTATTGATCCTATTGATCAGCTATCAGAAGATCATCAGAGCTCTGCAGAGTGGTAGCAGCTACTCAGAGGTATTGATCCTATTGATCAGCTATCAGCTATCGATCAGCTACCAGAAGATCATCAGAGCTCTGCAGAGTGGTAGCAGCTATACAGAGGTATTGATCCTATTGATCAGCTATCAGCTATCGATCAGCTATCAGAAGATCATCAGAGCTCTGCAGAGTGGTAGCAGCTACTCAGAGGTATTGATCCTATTGATCAGCTATCGATCAGCTATCAGAAGATCATTAGAGCTTTGCAGAGTGGTAGCAGCTATACAGAGGTATTGATCCTATTGATCAGCTATCGATCAGCTATCAGAAGATCATTAGAGCTCTGCAGAGTGGTAGCAGCTATACAGAGGTATTGATCCTATTGATCAGCTATCGATCAGCTATCAGAAGATCATTAGAGCTCTGCAGAGTGGTAGCAGCTATACAGAGGTATTGATCCTATTGATCCTATTGATCAGCTACCAGAAGATCATCAGAGCTCTGCAGAGTGGTAGCAGCTATACAGAGGTATTGATCCTATTGATCAGCTATTGATCAGCTATTGATCAGCTATCGATCAGCTACCAGAAGATCATCAGAGCTCTGCAGAGTGGTAGCAGCTATACAGAGGTATTGATCCTATTGATCAGCTATTGATCAGCTATCAGAAGATCATCAGAGCTCTGCAGAGTGGTAGCAGCTATACAGAGGTATTGATCCTATTGATCAGCTATCGATCAGCTACCAGAAGATCATCAGAGCTCTGCAGAGTGGTAGCAGCTATACAGAGGTATTGATCCTATTGATCAGCTACCAGAAGATCATCAGAGCTCTGCAGAGTGGTAGCAGCTACTCAGAGGTATTGATCCTATTGATCAGCTATCGATCAGAGCTCTATCGATCAGCTGTTTGACCTATTGATCAGCTGTTTGACCTATCGATCGGCTCTTTGACCTATTGATCTGCTGGTATTGATCGGCTGTTTGACCTATCGATCAGCTGTTTGACCTATCGATCGGCTGTTTGACCTATTGATCAGCTGTTTGACCTATCGATCGGCTGTTATTGATCAGCTGTTTGACCTATCGATCGGCTGTTTGACCTATTGATCCGTGCTTCGTCTCCAGCTGAAGGCTCAGATGGCGGCGCTGCTGAAAGGCCACACCCACCTTCAGGCGGAGTTCTGGGTGTTCTTCGACGAGCTCCGCCCCCCGCCGGCGCGTCCCGGAGAGTTCGAAGAAGCTCATTGGCCGGAGGAGGGAGGGGGCGGGGCCGAGGGCGGCGAGGGCGGCGGCCAGCTGTCGGGGGGCGGAGCCAGCGGCGGCTTCGAGGAGGTGACGCTTCCAGAGCTGGAGGAGGAGGAGGAGGGGCACAAGATCCAACCAATGACGTGTCGGCGCCAGAGGAGGAAGATGAACGTCCACAGGAACTACAAGGTGAGGGGGCAGGGCCTGTGATTGGCTGATTGGCTGGGGGCGGGGCCTGTGATTGGCTGGGGGCGTGTCCTGGGCTGTGATTGGTCAGATAAAGAGTGTTTGATGTTTGCAGGACTGTGATTGGCCCTGCTCCTGTCGCGATGAAAAGATCCGCAGACACCGACGGAAAGGATGCTCCCGTTGCCACGGAAACAAGGTCTGTCCTCTGTCCTGTGTTATGGGATGTCCGTGAGTGACAAGTAGCGACGCGCGACTCACCTGTCTGTCTCTCCCGCAGGCGCCGGGGGGCGTGGCCAGAGCCCAGATAAGCTCCGCCCCCGGAGACCGAGGCGACCACGACGACAGTCCACAGCCGTCTCCTAGGCAACAGCCAGGTGAGTACAGAGCGATAGATATAACAGAGTGGCGACAGCGCGGTCACGTGGTTCATGTAGCTCCCAATAGTTCCAAACGAGGCTGCCGCTGCCATGTTCTTCTATGGGACAGACAGCACTGAGCTTGTAAAGGTAAAATAAACCGTACAAAGGTAAATTTACAACTGTTAGGCTGCGTTCCGATCCACAGTTTACTTGGACAGAGCCCCCTACTCCCTGCTCCCTGCACAGGGAATCTGCCGTAGGAAACTTAATTTAACCGATATTACACCAATCGGAACACCCTGCAACGTCACAGCTGTTTCCGGTCGAGTTTAAAAATAAAGTTTTTAAGTTTCAAAATGTTTCATGCCACTATCACCGTTTAGACAGATCTGAAATGATTGAAGAAACATTACTATTTCTGTGTGCACAAGCAAAGCAGTTTTGTGTTGCAATGCGTGGTATTTATTCAGTTTGGGGGTATCAGGGTGTAGAAAGCATCAGTGGCTCAGCTGACAGGAAAGCTAACGGCTGTCGCTAAGCTAACGGCGGCAGCTAAGCTAACGCAGCTAAGCTAACAGGACGTCAGCTGTTAAAACCCTCCCGTTGTCGGACACGACATGAAACTACTCTTGTTAGCTCAATCATGTTGTAACTAAGATATTCGCCGGAAAAAATATTTTTTCATGGACCGTTTATTGAGCCACCGAGCTATTAAAGTTCGACAGGTAACCATTAGCCCTGCCAATTTACGTAACGCACGCAAAGACGGTTTACGCACGTAAACGGACCGCAATGGCTGATGGGTAATATCGGTTGTCAACATCCGGTGAACTGGACGAAGTGAGGAACCGTTGTTCACTCCCTCCCTGCACAGTTCACAGTTCCCTTCAAACTGCTCCCTGCGGTTTGGAACCACACTGAACATGGCGGAACACCCTGTGCAGTCCACTGCGCAGGGAACTTCAGGTCGATCGGAACGCACCCTTACTGAATTACTGTATGTACATCAATGTCAGTTTTCAAACAAAAGGCAAAATCTTCTTGCTTCAAGGTTTTATTTGTCACTCTAAAGTGAAGATTATCCTGCCCTACAGTAAAAATGGCATAAGAAGAGGAGTAAAGCAATATATTAAGCAGGAATATATACATTTAAGCATCAAAGATGTTAAATCAAACCCACACAGTTTGAAACAACGTTCAAAACACACACAGCCAGTATCACAACTAAACATAAAGCCCGCTAGCTTAATGCTAACGTATAATGCAAAACCTCATAGACGGGCTAACAGAAATTAGCATCGATATCGCCATGTCGCGGCAACCGAGCCACAGCAGTAAAGCTGCTAAAACCTGTTTTAATTCTGGCTTCAGCGCTGTCAACACGTCACAGCTTTAATATTGTTTTCATGCGATTTGATTTAGATTTTAACATGGGGGTCAATGGAGAATGTTGCCCCCAGTGGAAGCCCAGGGGATTGCAGCTTCACTTCCCCTTTGGTCTCTATCCACAGAGCGAAGCAGTGCATCATGGGAAGGCTCGTTCCCTCTGGCGGAGGAGAAGGAGGAGGAGCTGGAGGAGCTGGAGGAGGAGGAGGAGGAGGATGAAGAGGAGGAGGAGAAGGAGCAGAGCGCCGCAGTGAAGAGGAGCAGGAAGGAGGAGCAGGAGGAGAAGGAGAAGGAGCAGAGCGCCGCGGTGAAGAGGAGCAGGAAGGAGGAGCAGGAGGAGAAGGAGAAGGAGCAGAGCGCCGCGGTGAAGAGGAGCAGGAAGGAGGAGCAGGATCCGCCCGTCTGCGCCAAGAACATCTCGCTGACGGCGACAGGAGAGAAGGTCATCCTCTGGACCAGGTACTTACTCCTCCTTCTACTCCTACTACTCCTCTTTCTACTCCTTCTACTCCTCCTTTCTCCTTCTACTCCTCCTTTCTCCTCCTCCTCCTCCTCTTTCTACTCCTCTTTCTACTCCTTCTACTCCTCCTTTCTCCTTCTACTCCTCCTTTCTCCTCCTCCTCCTCTTTCTAACCCTGACGGCGACGGGAGAGAAGGTCATCCTCTGGACCAGGTACTTACTCCTCTTCTCCTCCTTTCTCCTTCTACTCCTCTTTCTACTCCTCTTTCTACTCCTTCTACTCCTACTACTCCTTCTACTCCTCCTTCTACTCCTACTCCTCTTTCTACTCCTCCTTCTACTCCTCTTTCTACTCCTCCTCTTTTACCTCCTCCCTCCTCCTCTCCTTTCTCCTCCTCCTCCTCTTTCTAACCCTGACGGCGACAGGAGAGAAGGTCATCCTCTGGACCAGGTACTTACTCCTCCCTCTACTCCTTCTACTCCTCTATTCTACTCCTCCTCTTTTACCTCCCCTTCCTCTTCCTCTTCCTCCTCCTCCTCCTCCTCCTTTCTCTTTCTCTTCCTCCTCCTCTTCTCTAACTCCTCCTCTTCACCTCGTCTTCACCTCCTCCTCCTCTCCTCCTCTTCACCTCCTCCTCCTCCTCCTCTTCTCCTCCTCTTCTCCTCCTCTTTACCTCCTCCTCCTCCTCCTCTCCTCCTCCTCTTCTCCTCCTCCTCCTCTCTAACCCCCACTCGTCTTCACCTCCTCTTCTCCTCCTCCTCTTCTCCTCCCCTCCTCCTCTTCTCCTCCTCCTCCTCCTCCTCCTCCTCCTTTAACTCCTCCTCTTCTCCTCCTCCTCCTCCTCCTCCTCCTCCTTTAACTCCTCCTCTTCTCCTCCTCCTCCTCCTCCTCCTCCTCCTCTTCACCTCCTCTTCACCTCCTCCTCCTCCTCTCTAACTCCTCCTCCTCTCCTCCTCCTCCAGGGAGGCGGACCGCGTCATCTTGACCACGTGTCAGCAGGAAGGAGCCAATCAGAGCACGTTTCAGTCCATCTCTGCGTTGCTCGGCAACAAGACGTCCGTGGAGGTGAGTGGCTGTTTCCTGTGCTGTGATTGGTCCGTTGAGGTGAGTGGCTGTTTCCTGCTCTGTGATTGGTCCGTTGAGGGGAGTGGCTGTTTCCTGTACTGTGATTGGTGCGTTGGGGTGAGTGGCTGTTTCCTGCTCTGTGATTGGTCCGTTGGGGTGAGTGGCTGTTTCCTGCTCTGTGATTGGTCTGTTGGGGTGAGTGGCTGTTTCCTGCTCTGTGATTGGTCTGTTGAGGTGAGTGGCTGTTTCCTGTGCTGTGATTGGTCCGTGGAGGTGAGTGGCTGTTTCCTGCTCTGTGATTGGTCCGTTGGGGTGAGTGGCTGTTTCCTGTGCTGTGATTGGTCCGTTGAGGTGAGTGGCTGTTTCCTGCTCTGTGATTGGTCTGTTGAGGTGAGTGGCTGTTTCCTGTGCTGTGATTGGTCCGTGGAGGTGAGTGGCTGTTTCCTGCTCTGTGATTGGTCCGTTGGGGTGAGTGGCTGTTTCCTGTGCTGTGATTGGTCCGTTGAGGTGAGTGGCTGTTTCCTGCTCTGTGATTGGTCCGTTGGGGTGAGTGGCTGTTTCCTGTGCTGTGATTGGTCCGTTTCACTCAGCTGTCGTTGTGTCTGCAGGTTTCTCGGAGGTTTCGGGATCTGATGCGTTTGTTTCGGACGTCCGCTCGTCAAACGAGCTCCGAGGACGAAGCTCCGCCCCCAGACACGGCAGCAGCCAATGAGGAGGAAGACTCACACACATGAACCAACCAGAGACGCTCCAGCATGTATTTTGAAGACTTTTATTGTGAAAGGACTCCTTACAGGATGTGAATGAAAAAATGTAAATATTTTCAGATTATTTAAAGTTTTGTTTTTTTTTACAATAAAACCGTTTTTCTGACGGAGCCTCAGGTCATTTTTCAGAATAAAAGAGTCACAAACAGGAAACAGATCATTTTTCAGAATAAAAGAGTCACAAACAGGAAACACCTGAGGATGAAGAGTTCATCATCAATAATCAATAATCAGTGATCGATCAGCTGTGAAGTTCAGAGAAAACACAGACGTAACAAAACCAAACAACAGGACGTCGTTTAGAGTTGAGTCGCAACAGCAGCTGAGGTGAGGGGGCGGGGCTAATATGACAGGTAAAGGGGGCGGGGCTAATATGACAGGTTTAAGGGGGCGGGGCTAAAGGGGGCGGGCTACTCTGACCGGTGAGAGGGCGGGGCCAAAGGGGGCGGGGCTACTCTGACCAGTGAGGGGGCGGGGCTAATATGACAGCTAAAGGGGCGGGGCTACTCTGACAGGTGAGGGGGTGGGGCCAAAGGGGGCGGGGCTACACTGACCAGTGAGGGGGCGGGGCTACTCTGAATGGTAAAGGGGGCGGGGCCAAAGGGGGCTGGGCCAGTCCGGGTCATTCCTGAGCTCTCTCTCCGGTCTCGGGGTCGATGTCGTCGTTCAGCTCTGAAACAGGAAGAAGAAGAATCTGAGTTAACGTCTGGGTCACATGACGACGGGAGGCGGAGCTTCGGCAAACATCTGTCACCATAGCAACCATATACACACAGATTTTAAGCCTAAAGCGCCGCTGTCGGTACCAAATGTTGGCATCGCCGCCTGCCGTGCAGGAGACCAGGGTTCGGAAAAGTGAAATCCTCTCTCCTCCCCTTTTCCCCTAGCCAGGCTAGCGCCGCCTACTGGTTCCGGCAAATTTCATTTGCCTCAACCATGTAGTCAGGGAACTAGCAATGCGTTTCGGTTTGCTCCGTCCGCCAGAGCGGACGGACCAATCAGCGAACAGACGGGTAAGTGAAGGCGATGACGTTGAACTCAAGCGCTCAAGATTAACCTATGAGCTTAACCGGTGTATAGCACACGTGACCACCAAGCAGCAGCGATTAGTTGAAGCAAATGTAAGCAACCGCCTCCCGGAAGCAAACGAATCCCTATGGCTCGTGTTCAGACGCTTTTTGAAATGTAATGAAATAAGCGGCTGATGCATCAGGCTACTTTTCCCCTGCTGTTACAATGAGCTGAATCTCACCCACACAGTCCGGGTTCTGGTGGTTCTGGTGGTTCTGGTGGTTTTCTGCAGCAGGAAGCTCCTCCTCCATGTGAACATCTGTAGCCAGAGGAGATGAAGCTCAGATGAAGCTGCAACATCAACTTCCTGTTTCGATCAGAGTGGAACCATGTGACACAGTCGGAGCTTCCTGATTGGCTGCTGCTCTGACGCCTCAGAGAGGAGGTTCAACTAGAGCACTGGTAAAGAGAGTAAGGACACCACCATTGACTCCCGTGGTAAGGGTTTAAGGGTCTAAGGGTTTAAGGGTTTAAGGGTTTAAGGGTTTAAGGGTTTTGCCCCCTAGTGGCAGGATATGGGTATTGCAACAGCGCCCAGAAAACCCATTCACTCCAATGTATGTGTGTTGCCCACTTGCTGGTAAATTGATGAAAACAGCCGTGTTTTTGTTTTTAGGTGTCTTGGTCATATCAGATTATACTTAGAATTTATTTATTACAAAATGTAGATTGAAACATTCATGCAGACAACTGTTTTTTTACTGGCCTATGTGTTAATGTTTATCTGTAAAGGATCCTCAATGATGCTATTAACGTGGGTGATCTATAAATGTCCGTAAATTATTGAAAACACCACACTGCTCATTCACCAACAATGCAGAGATGTCAGTTCTTTTGTAAAACCCATATTCCTCCACCAGGAGGCGCTGCCATTGGACCAATGCTGTCACTACTCTCTTTTACAGAGCTGTAGGTTCAACAAGCTCTGAGCTCTCAGTTCAGTCGACTCTCAGTTGAACTCTGACTTTAGTTCGTGCCTGACGACTCGTAAAAAACCCTCATCAACGGCGCTCTGATACTATGAATCACCATGACAACAACGGAGAAAACAGGAAACGGACATTTTCTGGAATAAAGTCACGCTGTGGCCGTAACAGTCACCTCTTCATTTTGATTCCAACACTTTCTTTTGATATTAATCTTTGATAAAGTGGTTGAATGGTATTCAATGTTTTATTCATTTATTTATTGTATTAAAGTAGCTCTGTCGCAGGGGTGAGGGCTGCCTTTAAGTTGTAAGATGAGTATTTTATTTTGATCAATGTTATATTTAAATTTTTCAGATATTTTTTCTCCTCGTCCTATCTATCTGTTTCTCCTATTTTACTTTCTTAAACAGCCTATTAATTTGTGCCATATCTGTAACACTTGAAATGTCTGTAAAGTTATGTTAAAACAAATACAAATTTGAATGACAAAAAAAAAGTAGCTCTGTCGCAAATACAGCAGTAATAGCAATAAAAACACTGAAATATGCAACAAATAAGTCCAGGGAGCTTTAACTATCTTTACACAGAATAAAGCCAACGGTGTCGAGCCTGAGGAGCAAATGCAGAATTCCTGTTTGTGATGAGACGAGCCGGCCTGGTGCTCAGCTCCACCTCCTGATACGCTGCACCACTGGCCCCATCTAGTGGCTGAACAAAGAACTTTGCGATATTGCTACTTTAAAGCGCAGTCGGCTGAAAATGAAATATAAAAACAGCATCATGATTTGGTTTTATTCATATGTGACATTAAACAAAGTAAAAGTTCATTCAATGTGCAACAGGAGGAAATTGTTCAGGTAAATGACGGACTGATGCTGTTCGGTCCTCGTTAGGGAGAAAGAGTTCATCGGTTATGTTCTCAGAGTCGGTTACCATGGTGACTGATACAGAGTCGGTTACCATGGTGACTGATACAGAGTCTGTTACCATGGTGACTGATACAGAGTCTGTTACCCTGGTGACTGATTCAGAGTTTCAGTTGCCCCTCTTTGTGGAAGTGAAAGCTCAGAGTTTCCCTCGGCTCAGGTTCACTCACCTGCAGCTGCCTCTGATTGGCTGTAGCCATGGACACCGGACAGGTGTGGGAAGGGCCGCGAGCAGACGGTGCTGATTGGCTGGTGAGAGGGGAGCGGGCCGTCACTGTTCCAGTACGAACCAATGGGAGAAGAGGCCGCTGCCGGCAGGGCTGTTCAACAGGAAACAGGAAGTGATGGAGGTCAGAGAAAAGTAAAATAACTGCATTTCTGACGTTCATAACAAACCAAACCGTTTGAAAATCGGTCAGAGACTGATCCAGTTCTGGTTGTTTTAGTAGAACATGAACCAGAGGCCTAAAGCTCTGAGGGAGAAACTGAGCCAAGATGGCGGTGGTGTGATTCATTCAGAACTGATTTGGACAAAATACTTTCACTCATTAAATGTGGTCGTTGGTCGTTGTTTGATTTAAGTCCAAAAAGTTGTTCATTCATTTTTGTCCTCAGAGTTTTTGACCAGTGAAAAGTTCATGTTGGTTAAAACCCTCCAGTCAGCCTCTGGGTCTCGGTCTGGTTCTGGTCCTGGTCTGGTTTATTTGGTAGCTACACCGGTCGCTCTGGGCCGCTGTGGTAACGGCCATCCATGACCGCAATGCATGATGGGATATCTTGCTCCGGTTAGTGACCATGGGATGTTCACTACATTTGGCGGTGAATTGTGGGATAGATTCAGTCACTAGATAGTGAACATTAATAATCACTAAACATTCAGACACCACTACAACAACTGGTCACTAGATAGAGAGGAGGGGGTTAGGACACAACCCAGATTGATCCTGATTGAAAACACTTTGTATAAGAATCAGATATAAATAAATAAACTTTATTTAAACTGTGTATTGACAGTAGGACACACTGACCGTAGGACTGCCTGCGCAGCTTCCTGAAGGGACAGTTTTCCCGGAGACGCAGGAGACACGACTTCCTCTTCACCGACGCCGACGCCATCCGGAGTTTAACCCTTCACACCGGCAACACGGCGGTTTAGGGTAACCAAGGGTAACCAAGACAACAACAAACCAAGTCCTTCAGTCCGAACCTCTTCAGTCTGTCAAGACTTCACTAAACACCGAGTGTGTGTCGGCAGAGTCCACCTGTACACACACACACATACCTCTACACAACATACACCTGAGCCTTCAAAATAAAAGTCCTGAGTCCACCTGTAAACAACACACACCTGAGCTTTCAAAATAAAAGTCCTGATGGAGGAGGAAAGCTGAAGGAATAAAAGATGAAAGAATAAAAGCTGAAGGAATAAAAGATGAAAGAATAAAAGCTGAAGGAATAAAAGAGGGTGTTGTAAAAAGTTCTGAATGTGAAGACGCAGAGGAAAAATTGTGGGATGTTAACTTGTGGTCAAGCACTTTGGCTTCCCCTGTGGTTTTTTAAATGTGCTATAAAGTTGATTGATTGATTGATTAATGTGTTCAACGGTGACTAAGCTGATAACTGTGACCTTTAACCCCAGCAGAGGAACGATGCTGCTGCTGCTAAATGTAGATATACATGAACTGTACTGTATATATCCATGTGTATGTATACATTAATATATGCATCGTTCTCACACACAGGAAACATCAGCAGAAACTTTTCTTCAAACTCAAACTACTTTTATGTCTTTAGATTGAAGCGTCTGTGCTTTTACTTTGAAGGACTTCCTGTCACTTGGATGTTTGGTGTCGTCTGTCGGTGGAACTGGTTCAGCCGGTGAAACAACAACAGCCTCATGTGACTCAACAACACGGATACTATCAACACTTTGATATGAATGAGTCTGTGTTTTATCTGCGTGCGTTACTTTATGACATACACACTCTCTAAAAATAAAGAAAATCCATGCATACACACACACACACACACACACACACACACACACACACACACACACACACACACTCACACACACTGTGCTACTCCCTGTCTCTCTCTCCACTGCACCGTCCATTAACGGTAAAAAAAAGCCCAAAAATTAACTTTCATGGACGTAACAGAAGACGTAGGAACTAGAGAGCTGCACGGGCCTGGAAATGAAGCCCGTACCCGAACCGAGCCCGAGACCCTCAACCCCGACCCGAACCGAGCCCAAATTACAAATTAAAAACCAGGCCCAACCCGAGCCCGAGACTGAACCGAGCCCGAGACTCTCAAACCCGACCCGAGCCGTAACCCGAAGTGTTATTATACAAAATGCACGTTATTTTCAATGACATTTAACAGCGTAACGCTCGTCAAGAAGCTCAGAGTGAGACGACTCGGTAGAGAGAGAGAGAGAGAGGTGGACACGGCCGTGTGTGTGTGTGTGTGTGCCAGAGCAGCCTCACTCATACACGACAGGAACCAGCAGAGAAGGACCGAGAGACCCTAACCCCAGCTTTTTGACAATTATCAGCTCATAAAGTTATCAACCCCCTGCAGTAAATAGGCCTCTAAACGCAGGGGGCATATCTTGGTTTGTGCTCATTTTCAGACCTTTACTCATATGTTATGAGGGCATGTTTGGTAGCATTTTAAAGTGTACAATCCTAGCTTTCATTTAGACCTAGTTTTGGGCCTATCTAAAAAATATAAAGGTCACATGGTCAAAGGTCAAACTGTCTCAACAACATTTTTTCCACTGTTTTCACCTAAACTGTTGTCTTTTTTATGGCACTGTGAAATGTAGGAACAGCACGGACACAAATAACAAAAACTGAAATACTCACAGGACTGTAACAATTCAGGAAATGTATAATCTTCCCATAATATCCTGCTCTGAGGGAGGATATGGGTCTTTAAGTGGAACATGGGCCCAGGCGCGAATTGACAATAACTGCTAATTATTTGGTATTTGTCACAGAGTTTTTATTTTGATTTCTATATATCTTTGCCCTATTCATCATAATAATCATCATCATCATCATCGTTTAAGACAACTTCTTCATCCTCCTCAACCCTCTGATTTGTGCATAGACCAGAGCGGCATTTTTATGCAAATGAGAATGTCTGATGCATCCTGGGTAATTTAGGGGCAGCACCCGGCATTTTTACATTGCACTCAGTGGCTTTTTGTGTTTTGATGGAGCGTAGACTAACTAACAATCAATTTGAATGTTTTATTTTTTGTTTCTTTTGTAGCACTATGTCTCATAATTATTCTGACACCCTCTTTGAAACCCACCGTTCATGCTATCTTGAAAAATTACAATGAATGAATCTAGCGGTATGCTCCTTTAGCCTCCCACAGTGATCAATGACTCCACACAGTGGCCAGAAATGTCTGACCCAGACATCTACACGTATTTGGTGGAATCACCGGGAGGTTTTGGCTCAGTGTTGTCTGTAAATAGTCTGTTAATAGACAACTTTGTGTTAGTTAGTTTGTTAAGCCAGTTAGGCTGAACTTTTCAATGGAGGGATGCTGGGCGCTGCCCCTAAATTACCCAGGATGCATCAGTCATTCTCATTTGCATAAAAAAGCCGCTCTGGTCTATGTTTGCAGTTTGCACATTTTCGTGCTCCTGGTGGTGAGGACAGAGGACATAGTGTCTCCTAGTGAGGAACAACATTTAACAACTAAGACAAAAGTTACAGTCACCAAATCACTTGAAACTTGAGACTCATGGTGAGGCCCTTATCCACCACCCCAAGACTCAACTCTGTGGGAGCATGGGAAAGCCAAGTGGCCCCCCGGGGCCCCTAGAGCAACGGGACCAAAATATTCTGATAGAAGACTCTCTGATATACAAAATATTAATATTTCATGATGATAACTTAAAGCGTGTATGTTTTGTTGAGAAAAAGCAGGAATGGCTGGATTCACTTTGATGTTTGACCCCTGTGACCTTTGACACTTACCAATTGGCTTTATGCACAGCTCCCCTACTTCCTGATCGTACACCAGCTCCTTTAGCTAAAAATTCAGCCTGATAGGCCAAAGCATCTGGAAGCTATTAAAGAATTGCTGCTTAAACATTTCACCTTTAATAAGAGGTCAGAGAAAGGAGCATTGCTTTTTGGCTATTTGTGACCCTTCTGAATGTCACAGAGCTCTGAATCTTTGCACACACAATCTACTAGACATTCTGGACCACATTTTAAAATCTCAGCTTCCCTCATCAAAGTCTTGGTGTTTTATTCAAGGAAACGGGGTCAAAAAGGTTAAATTTAACACCTTTAACACCTTTAACACAACCTCTGACCCTTGAATTCATAATAATGTTTTTCAGATAAAAAATAAAATTTCACTCATTGAATTAAAAATTACATTAAATGTGATGTGATGTGGACCAGAAAGATGCTGGTGAAAATTATGAAAAAAAAAGAAAAAAAGAAAGAAGTCAAGCCAACTTTTATGCACTTTATTGTTGAATTTTAACAATATAGCACCGTTTTTTTATTCAATGTGGAAAACAAAAAAGATGTTAAGACCTTTTAGTTACTAAGAAAATAATATAAGCTCAATTTGTTTTATTTTTTCATTTGCTGGTAACAGCAAGCTCAACCAATTAGACACGTCGCTGATAAATATGAGGATTATGGGTAATGTAGCCTAGTGCTTCTCCGTGATATGACATTGGAAACAAAGCGTGTTTTCTTAAAATAAAGTTGATATTACACAGGGCTTTTTGACTCAGCAGAAGCACATAATATTGTTACACAGTCTTCCTTGGATGGTTACAGCGTTATGGCTAATAATCAGATCTTTCTTCAGAATATTGATTAAACAGAGCAGCTTTTTGAACGCGGAAGTGGTCTTCACCTGTAGGATCCACAACCCCCCCCCCTCCTGGTCTGACGTAGCTTCCGACAAGGACGTAATTTATTTATTTATTGATTGATTATTCTGCACCAACACCATGATCACTAAATAAATAAATAACCGAAAGGACGTCCTTGCCGAAAGCTACGTCAGACACAGCAGCATCAGGTTCAATAAAGATTTAAGGAAAAGTTAAAAAAAAAAAAAAAAAAGTTTTCCTCTGCTCACAGTGTCTGTCAGTGCCGCAGCCGGGTCGGCTGGATCACTTGCTCTGAGCGTCACATATCGCCGCGAAGGGGATTGCATTGGAATCAACTGAAAGCCGAGCGCGTCAAAACCTGACGAAAAACGGGCACCTAATGAGTCAGGCATGTGACGAGGAGGGACAGTGACCGTTCGTCAGGCTGTTGACGCACTGGGAGTGAGAACGTGTTGGCTGATCCAGAACAGTGGATGTGGCTGCTCAGCTGGAGCGCGTGTGTTTAACGGCAAAAAAAACAAAAACACAGCGATCGTCCTCTCTCCTCAACAGAGGGTTGGGTTGCTGATGGGCACAAGCCTCGTCACAGACATTCAATAGAGCATTTAAATCAGATCAGTTAACGTTTGTAGGCGGTTAACGAGCGTCTTTTTGCGCCATGGCGTGCTGCAGCGCTGTGTACGGCACAGTGAGGGCACGTATTGAGACGGAGGAAACTTGAATAAAAAATAGATTTTTGAAGATTATGAATCGATTCAGAATCTTAGAGAATAAGAATCTCGATTCTTACATGAATCGATTTTTTCCCCCACCCCTAGTGTAAATGTCCGCACTTTTCCCCGTCAGGTTTTGGCTTGATAGATCTCAAATTTGGTGGAGAAAAGTGCGTACGCACAAAATGAGGGGAAAATGGTGTAAAAAAGGTGTATCCACAATGATAAATGAGGCCCCAGCTGGCCCACGTGCAGACCAGACCAGCTGGCCCACGTACTCACAGATATCTACAGATATCTCAACACCTCACTGACCCGGGCTGCCGTTTCAAGTCAGCCACAATAACTCCAGTGCCCAAGAAATCTGCCATCACATGCCTTAAAGCAGAAGTGAGTGATATATTTGTGTTAAAGGGACAACGAGGAGTTTCTATTCGGTTATAAAAAAGTCTCACGTTAATGTGGATGAATCTCCGCTACCCACACTTGTTAATGGTCCATTTTCGATAAATATATCGTTCTGTCTCTATCGTTATTTTGTTATTATTAGTGGTGGTGGAAATGCTGGTCGAGCCGACCAACGTTTTTTACTTTCGGTTTCGCAACGAATCATGAGAATAACGCAGCTGAATCGCCGTTTATGGTCGGAACTACGACGGTATGTGAACCTCTTTGAACCTCTGACTTTAATTCTTGATGAATGAAAACATGAGTCTGTCTTGCGCCGGTCAAAAGAATTTTACGGTGCGCGCGGAGGCTCATAAATGTAGTGTGAAAACGCTTCGCTTTTCCAAAACTCCTCGTTGTCCCTTTAATATAAGTCTTAAATAGTTATATCTTCCGACAGCAATCACTTACATAGAGTGTTTGGACTGAAACACGGGTCTGTCAGTCACTCTGCTCTGCTCTGAGCCGAGGAGAAAACATTTATCGTATCCTACAGTTTTTATCCAATGAGGAGAGAGAACGGCATGCAGGGCTGTGTGTGCAGCCAAGGAACGCCGTGAATGTGGTGACGTAGGGACGAGGACTGTTATGGTGCGTTCAAGGAAACTCGTATTTTTCCGACCTGTGAAGTGGTACCAGTTCGATCTGGTACGAGTTCACGGGTCAGAAGTTACGAGTGGCCGTTATAGTGACTTTCACCGGTAAAACAGGTCGGAGAAACACGAGTGGGTTGCCTGGAACGCTACAAAGTCGTAAATTGTGACTTGAAGCTGTAATTTACGATTTCAAAAGCCTGCCTGGAACGCAGCATTAGCCAAAACCACCGGATCACTCACTTCTGCTTTAATGACACTTACATCCACCATCATGAAGTGCTTCGAGAGGTTGGTCAAGGACCATATCATCTCTTTACTCCCTCCATCATTCGACCCATTTCAGTTTGCAGCCCAACCGCTCCACGGCGGACGCCATCTCCACTGCTCTCCACCTGAGCTGGAGCACCTGGAGGAGAGGAACACCCACGTACGGATGCTGCTCTTGGACTTCAGCTCAGCATTCAGTACGATTATCCCCCAGGATTTGGTCTCAATACCCCCTGTGTAACTGGCTGCTGGATTTCCTAACGCTTGGAACCAGGGCCGAGGAGGAACTAAAATGGTACCTGGTACCAGGTACAGAAAATGTGAGGCAGAGAGGGGGGGGAATGACACGCAGATTAGAGAGGGGGGGAATGACACGCAGATTAGGGCCGTCCGACGCGGGATTCGAACCGGGGCCGCCTGCAGCGAGGACTATAGCCTCTACACATGGGGCGGGTGCTCTACCAACTGAGCTAAACACTGCCCAAAGTGAGTGACACGTTGCCTCTGAGTCTAGAGTCAACATAAGGTAGATGTTTGTGTTAAAGCTCTTTCAAAATAAAGGTAGATGTTTGTGTTAAAGCTCTTTCAAAATAAAGGTAGATGTTTGTGTTAAAGCTCTTTCAAAATAAAGGTAGATGTTTGTGTTAAAGCTCCTTCAAAATAAAGGTAGATGTTTGAATTAAAGCTCCTTCAAAATAAAGGTAGATGTTTGTATTAAAGCTCCTTCAAAATAAAGGTAGATGTTTGTATTAAAGCTCCTTCAAAATAAAGGTAGATGTTTGTGTTAAAGCTCCTTCAAAATAAAGGTAGATGTTTGTGTTAAGCTCCTTCAGAATAAAGGTAGATGTTTGACTTAAAGCTCCTTCAAAATAAAGGTAGATGTTTGTGTTAAAGCTCCTTCAAATAAAGGTAGATGTTTGTATTAAAGCTCCTTCAAAATAAAGGTAGATGTTTGTATTAAAGCTCTTTCAAATAAAGGTAGATGTTTGTGTTAAAGCTCCTTCAAAATAAAGGTAGATGTTTGAATTAAAGCTCCTTCAGTATAAAAGTAGATGTTTGTGTTAATGCTCCTTCAAAATAAAGGTAGATGTTTGTGTTAAAGCTCCTTCAAAATAAAGGTAGATGTTTGTGTTAATGCTCCTTCAAAATAAAGGTAGATGTTTGTGTTAACGATCTTAAGGTCAAGACAGAGCTGATCAGACAGACACATGATCATCTTTTTATAAGCACTGATATGGAGGAGCTGTAATCACATTAGGTTACCTGTGTGTGTGTGTGTGTGTGTGTGTGTGTGTGTGTGTGTGTGTGTGTGTGTGTGTGTGTGTGTGTGTGTGTGTGTGTGTGTGTGACCATAGACATATAAAGAGTAGACGCCGCATCGAACGCTGGGCCTATTGGCGCTGACGAGCGGTGGGGCCGCCATCTTGGACCGGTCGCCCGCTCCACTCAGTGTATCTGTTTGGTAGGTGCAATTGATAGTTTCACTAGTGTCAGTGCATTTAATCAATAACTTACTGAGCATTATCCCGCCTATTACACGGCGTACGAGTGTAATAATTCATTTGAAACATAATTTTGATCAATATATAAACCAGAGAATCAATTCATATCAGGTCAGAGAGAGAGAGAGGGAGGAGAGAGAATAAATAAATAAATAAATATTCCATTCACAAAATACAACCAACAGTAATGTTCAATCTTATTAGTGAAAAGTAATCCCCAGAGCCAGCTGTTTTCCATGGTTTTCTGCTGATTAGAACAGAAATAATATGCTGCTCAGTGCTCTGCATCCTGTTACTTCTGCTGCTCCACTGAGTAGAACCACCGCTTCATTTCTGGCGGAGCAGCTGTGTGTCTGTGTTTACAAACATTTAATCCAGCTAGGTGGATTGTTTATGAAGTTAACGAGCTCTGGCCTGGTTACCACGGCAACTCCAGGTGGTTACCACGGCGATAGGGGCCCCGCAGTCTGAGGCAGACAGAAACGTGGAGAAAAAGAGACATTTTCTGCCTCTGCACTGGTCTGGCAAAAGGCTTAGCGTAGATAGATAGATAGATAGATAGATAGATAGATAGATAGATAGATAGATAGATAGATAGATAGATAGATAGATAGATAGATAGATAGATAGATAGATAGATAGATAGATAGATAGATAGATAGGGTTACCCTAACCCTAACCCTAGTCTCTTTTTGATATGATATGTTGTTTTTACCTAATTGCCTTGGATGAAATTTGTATGGCTGTTCTAAGTTTCTTTTTTGATATGAAATGTTGTTATATGTTTACTACAGTTTGTAAGTTTCTTTTCCTTGTTGCCTCTGATGAAATGTGTTATCTCTTTCAAGGTGAAAATAAAGATTTTGATATTTGATAAGTTTGTGTGGCACTGCTGTTCTCTGTCTACTACTTTTAACCTGGCTACTGTGTTGAATGAAGTACTGTTAAATCATCTTAGATTGATATTGACTTATAACATGACTGAGTTGGTTTGAATATGTTATTGACCATTATGAAAGTAACCGGTCTCAATAAAAAAATTCTTCAGAAAAACTTTGTCAATAATGCATATATGGAACAGCAATGATTAAAAAAAACATTAGACCTCTTACACTGTAAACCCTAATAAGTTCAGTTAACTCAAAAAAATTGTTGAAACTGATTACATCAAAAATTTTAATTAATGTTGACTAAATATTTTGAGTTAAAAAAGATATCTTGATTAAGTATGCTTTACTTGTAATCTTAAGTGCAGGCACTAACTTATGGTAGACAGGTACAAAGTGTCCTCTGTCCCCCAGTCTGGACAGACAGACAGGTACCTAGTGTCCTCTGTCCTCTGTCCCCCAGTCTGGACAGACAGACAGACCTAGTGTCCTCTGTCCCCCAGTCTGGACAGACAGACAGGTACAAAGTGTCCTCTGTCCCCCAGTCTGGACAGACAGACAGGTACCTAGTGTCCTCTGTCCCCCAGTCTGGACAGACAGGTACCTAGTTCCCCTTCAAAATAAAGGTAGATGTTGTATTAAAGCTCCTTCAAAATAAAGGTAGATGTTTGTATTAAAGCTCCTTCAAAATAAAGGTAGATGTTTCTGTTATTAACAAAAACATTCCACTGATATCTGCTTTAAGTAGCACTAACTTATGGTAGACAGGTACAAAGTGTCCTCTGTCCCCCAGTCTGGACAGACAGACAGGTACCTAGTGTCCCCTTCAAAATAAAGGTAGATGTTTGTATTAAAGCTCCTTCAAAATAAAGGTAGATGTTTGTATTAAAGCTCCTTCAAAATAAAGGTAGATGTTTGTATTAAAGCTCCTTCAAAATAAAGGTAGATGTCTGTGTTAAGCTCCTTCAAAATAAAGGTAGATGTTTGTATTAAAGCTCCTTCAAAATAATGGTAGATGTTTGTGTTAAGCTCCTTCAAAATAAAGGTAGATGTTTGTGTTAAAGCTCTTTCAAAATAAAGGTAGATGTTTCTGTTAAAGCTCTTTCAAAATAAAGGTAGATGTTTGTATTAAAGCTCCTTCAGTATAAAGGTAGATGTTTGAATTAAAGCTCCTTCAAAATAAAGGTAGATGTTTGTGTTAAAGCTCTTTCAAAATAAAGGTAGATGTTTCTGTTAAAGCTCTTTCAAAATAAAGGTAGATGTTTGTATTAAAGCTCCTTCAAAATAAAGGTAGATGTTTGTATTAAAGCTCCTTCAAAATAGAGGTAGATGTTTGTGTTAAAGCTCTTTCAAAATAAAGGTAGATGTTTGTATTAAAGCTCCTTCAAAATAAAGGTAGATGTTTGTATTAAAGCTCCTTCAAAATAAAGGTAGATGTTTGTATTAAAGCTCCTTCAAAATAAAGGTAGATGTCTGTGTTAAGCTCCTTCAAAATAGAGGTAGATGTTTGTGTTAAAGCTCTTTCAAAATAAAGGTAGATGTTTGTGTTAAAGCTCCTTCAAAATAATGGTAGATGTTTGTGTTAAGCTCCTTCAGAATAAAGGTAGATGTTTGACTTAAAGCTCCATACAGTATAAAGGTAGATGTTTGTATTAAAGCTCCTTCAAAATAAAGGTAGATGTCTGTGTTAAGCTCCTTCAAAATAAAGGTAGATGTTTGTATTAAAGCTCCTTCAGTATAAAGGTAGATGTTTGAATTAAAGCTCCTTCAAAATAAAGGTAGATGTTTGTGTTAAAGCTCTTTCAAAATAAAGGTAGATGTTTGTATTAAAGCTCCTTCAGTATAAAGGTAGATGTTTGAATTAAGCTCCTTCAAAATAAGGTAGATGTTTGTGTTAAAGCTCTTTCAAAATAAAGGTAGATGTTTGTATTAAAGCTCCTTCAAAATAAAGGTAGATGTTTGTATTAAAGCTCCTTCAAAATAAAGGTAGATGTTTGTATTAAAGCTCCTTCAAAATAAAGGTAGAAGTCTGTGTTAAGCTCCTTCAAAATAGAGGTAGATGTTTGTGTTAAAGCTCTTTCAAAATAAAGGTAGATGTTTGTGTTAAAGCTCCTTCAAAATAATGGTAGATGTTTGTGTTAAGCTCCTTCAGAATAAAGGTAGATGTTTGACTTAAAGCTCCATACAGTATAAAGGTAGATGTTTGTATTAAAGCTCCTTCAAAATAAAGGTAGATGTCTGTGTTAAGCTCCTTCAAAATAAAGGTAGATGTTTGTATTAAAGCTCCTTCAGTATAAAGGTAGATGTTTGAATTAAAGCTGCTTCAAAATAAAGGTAGATGTTTGTGTTAAAGCTCTTTCAAAATAAAGGTAGATGTTTGTATTAAAGCTCCTTCAAAATAAAGGTAGATGTCTGTGTTAAGCTCCTTCAAAATAGAGGTAGATGTTTGTGTTAAAGCTCTTTCAAAATAAAGGTAGATGTTTCTGTTAAAGCTCTTTCAAAATAAAGGTAGATGTTTGTATTAAAGCTCCTTCAGTATAAAGGTAGATGTTTGAATTAAAGCTCCTTCAAAATAAAGGTAGATGTTTTTGTTAAAGCTCCTTCAAAATAAAGGTAGATGTTTGTATTAAAGCTCCTTCAAAATAAAGGTAGATGTCTGTGTTAAGCTCCTTCAAAATAGAGGTAGATGTTTGTGTTAAAGCTCTTTCAAAATAAAGGTAGATGTTTGTATTAAAGCTCCTTCAAAATAAAGGTAGATGTTTGTATTAAAGCTCCTTCAAAATAAAGGTAGATGTTTGTATTAAAGCTCCTTCAAAATAAAGGTAGATGTCTGTGTTAAGCTCCTTCAAAATAAAGGTAGATGTTTGTATTAAAGCTCCTTCAAAATAAAGGTAGATGTCTGTGTTAAGCTCCTTCAAAATAAAGGTAGATGTTTGTATTAAAGCTCCTTCAGTATAAAGGTAGATGTTTGAATTAAAGCTCCTTCAAAATAAAGGTAGATGTTTGTGTTAAAGCTCTTTCAAAATAAAGGTAGATGTTTGTATTAAAGCTCCTTCAAAATAAAGGTAGATGTTTGTATTAAAGCTCCTTCAAAATAAAGGTAGATGTTTGTATTAAAGCTCCTTCAAAATAAAGGTAGATGTCTGTGTTAAGCTCCTTCAAAATAGAGGTAGATGTTTGTGTTAAAGCTCTTTCAAAATAAAGGTAGATGTTTGTGTTAAAGCTCCTTCAAAATAAAGGTAGATGTTTGTGTTAAGCTCCTTCAGAATAAAGGTAGATGTTTGACTTAAAGCTCCATACAGTATAAAGGTAGATGTTTGTATTAAAGCTCCTTCAAAATAAAGGTAGATGTCTGTGTTTAGCTCCTTCAAAATAAAGGAAGATGTTTCTGTTAAAGCTCTTTCAAAATAAAGGTAGATGTTTGTATTAAAGCTCCTTCAGTATAAAGGTAGATGTTTGAATTAAAGCTCCTTCAAAATAAAGGTAGATGTTTGTGTTAAAGCTCTTTCAAAATAAAGGTAGATGTTTGTATTAAAGCTCCTTCAAAATAAAGGTAGATGTCTGTGTTAAGCTCCTTCAAAATAGAGGTAGATGTTTGTGTTAAAGCTCTTTCAAAATAAAGGTAGATGTTTCTGTTAAAGCTCTTTCAAAATAAAGGTAGATGTTTGTATTAAAGCTCCTTCAGTATAAAGGTAGATGTTTGTATTAAAGCTCCTTCAAAATAAAGGTAGATGTTTGTATTAAAGCTCCTTCAAAATAAAGGTAGATGTTTGTATTAAAGCTCCTTCAAAATAAAGGTAGATGTCTGTGTTAAGCTCCTTCAAAATAGAGGTAGATGTTTGTGTTAAAGCTCCTTCAAAATAAAGGTAGATGTTTGTGTTAAAGCTCTTTCAAAATAAAGGTAGATGTTTCTGTTAAAGCTCTTTCAAAATAAAGGTAGATGTTTGTATTAAAGCTCCTTCAGTATAAAGGTAGATGTTTGAATTAAAGCTCCTTCAAAATAAAGGTAGATGTTTGTGTTAAAGCTCTTTCAAAATAAAGGTAGATGTTTCTGTTAAAGCTCTTTCAAAATAAAGGTAGATGTTTGTATTAAAGCTCCTTCAAAATAAAGGTAGATGTTTGTATTAAAGCTCCTTCAAAATAAAGGTAGATGTCTGTGTTAAGCTCCTTCAAAATAAAGGTAGATGTTTCTGTTAAAGCTCTTTCAAAATAAAGGTAGATGTTTGTATTAAAGCTCCTTCAGTATAAAGGTAGATGTTTGTATTAAAGCTCCTTCAAAATAAAGGTATATGTTTGTGTTAAAGCTCCATACAGTATAAAGGTAGATGTTTGTATTAAAGCTCCTTCAAAATAAAGGTAGATGTTTGTATTAAAGCTCCTTCAAAATAAAGGTAGATGTTTGTGTTAAGCTCCTTCAGAATAAAGGTAGATGTTTGACTTAAAGCTCCATACAGTATAAAGGTAGATGTTTGTATTAAAGCTCCTTCAGTATAAAGGTAGATGTTTGTATTAAAGCTCCTTCAAAATAAAGGTATATGTTTGTGTTAAAGCTCCATACAGTATAAAGGTAGATGTTTGTATTAAAGCTCCTTCAAAATAAAGGTAGATGTTTGTGTTAAAGCTCCTTCAAAATAAAGGTAGATGTTTGTGTTAAAGCTCTTTCAAAATAAAGGTAGATGTTTGAATTAAAACTCCTTCAGTATAAAAGTAGATGTTTGTGTTAATGCTCCTTCAAAATAAAGGTAGATGTTTGTGTTAACGATCTTAAGGTCAAGACAGAGCTGATCAGACAGACACATGATCATCTTTTTATAATCAATCAATCAATCAATCAGACTTTATTTATAGAGCACTTTTCATACAAAAGATATGTAGCACAAAGTGCTTTACACGATAAAAGCAGACAAAACAAAGCAGAGATAAAAACCCAAAGTAACGCAGATACACTCGCGCGCGCACACACACACACACACACACACACACACACACACACACACACACACACACACACACACTTTATAAAGCTTTAAAAGAAGGCAACTGAAGCGCTATCTTACTCTACAATTTGCCGTGAGGAAACACTAGGGACTGGATAAAACAAAAAAATTAAATGAAATGATAAAAAATAACTAAAATTATACCGTAAATATGCTAAGACTAAAAAGATTAAAAGTAAAAATGAATACAGAATAAAATAAAATAAAATAATAATAATAAAAAAAAAAAAAAACATTTAATAAACAGTAAAAATCGATAAATGCAATAAAATGATAGGAAAACTAATAAAATAGTAAAACCTATAAGTAAAATCTAATCAAAAGCCAAGCTAAAAAGATGTGTTTTAACTTTGCTCTTAAAAATGTCCACATTTGCAGCTGCTCTCAGGTCTTCAGGAAGGCTGTTCCACAGTCGTGGGCCGTAATGACAAAACGCTGCTTCACCATGAGTTTTGGTTCTGACTTTAGGTATTAATAAAAGGCCTCTATCTGAAGACCTGAGAGTTCTGGATGGCTTATAAGTTAAAAGCAAATCTGACAGATAGGAAGGACTAAGACCATTAAGAGCTTTAAAGACCAGTAAAAGAATCTTAAAATCGATCCTGAAGCACACAGGTAACCAATGCAGGGACTTTAAAATCGGTGTAATGTGAGCTCTCTTTCTGGTCTTCGTTAGCAGTCGTGCAGCTGAGTTTTGGAGTAGTTGTAACGGTTCAATATTCTTTTTAGGAAGACCGGAAAGAAGAGCATTGCAATAATCAATCCTACAGGTAATAAAAGCATGGATTAGTGTCTCTGTGTTGGCTCGGGAGAGAAATGGACGCACTTTAGCAATATTTTTAAGATGGTAAAAACCGTTCTTAGTGGTTTGTCTGATGTGGCGTTCAAAGGTTAAGTTTGAGTCGAAGACCACACCTAGGTTCTTAACATTCTCTGATGGGTTAAGAGACAGTGCTTCCAGTTTAAAATTCAGTTTTTCTCTCAGTGCTTCAGGACCGATAACCAGTACCTCCGTTTTGTCCTGGTTGAGCTGTAAAAAATGTTCTGCCATCCATGACTTAATGTCTAAAATGCACTTAAAAAGGGCATCAATTGGCCCTGTATCATCAGGAGACACGGCAATGTAAAGCTGCGTATCATCCGCATAACTGTGGAAATCAATGCCGCACTGATATGGAGGAGCTGTAATCACATTAGGTTACCTGTGTGTGTGTGTGTGTGTGTGTGTGTGTGTGTGTGTGTGTGTGTGTGTGTGTGTGTGTGTGTGTGTGTGTGTGTGTGTGTGTGACCATAGACATATAAAGAGTAGATGCCGCATCGAACGCTGGGCCTATTGGCGCTGACGAGCGGTGGGGCCGCCATCTTGGACCGGTCGCCCGCTCCACTCAGTGTATCTGTTTGGTAGGTGCAATTGATAGTTTCACTAGTGTCAGTGCATTTAATCAATAACTTACTGAGCATTATCCCGCCTATTACACGGCGTACGAGTGTAATAATTCATTTGAAACATAATTTTGATCAATATATAAACCAGAGAATCAATTCATATCAGGTCAGAGAGAGAGAGAGGGAGGAGAGAGAATAAATAAATAAATAAATATTCCATTCACAAAATACAACCAACAGTAATGTTCAATCTTATTAGTGAAAAGTAATCCCCAGAGCCAGCTGTTTTCCATGGTTTTCTGCTGATTAGAACAGAAATAATATGCTGCTCAGTGCTCTGCATCCTGTTACTTCTGCTGCTCCACTGAGTAGAACCACCGCTTCATTTCTGGCGGAGCAGCTGTGTGTCTGTGTTTACAAACATTTAATCCAGCTAGGTGGATTGTTTATGAAGTTAACGAGCTCTGGCCTGGTTACCACGGCAACTCCAGGTGGTTACCACGGCGATAGGGGCCCCGCAGTCTGAGGCAGACAGAAACGTGGAGAAAAAGAGACATTTTCTGCCTCTGCACTGGTGTGGCAAAAGGCTTAGCGTAGATAGATAGATAGATAGATAGATAGATAGATAGATAGATAGATAGATAGATAGATAGATAGATAGATAGATAGATAGATAGATAGATAGATAGATAATAGATAGATAGATAGATAGATAGGGTTACCCTAACCCTAACCCTAGTCTCTTTTTGATATGATATGTTGTTTTTACCTAATTGCCTTGGATGAAATTTGTATGGCTGTTCTAAGTTTCTTTTTTGATATGAAATGTTGTTATATGTTTACTACAGTTTGTAAGTTTCTTTTCCTTGTTGCCTCTGATGAAATGTGTTATCTCTTTCAAGGTGAAAATAAAGATTTTGATATTTGATAAGTTTGTGTGGCACTGCTGTTCTCTGTCTACTACTTTTAACCTGGCTACTGTGTTGAATGAAGTACTGTTAAATCATCTTAGATTGATATTGACTTATAACATGACTGAGTTGGTTTGAATATGTTATTGACCATTATGAAAGTAACCGGTCTCAATAAAAAAATTCTTCAGAAAAACTTTGTCAATAATGCATATATGGAACAGCAATGATTAAAAAAAACATTAGACCTCTTACACTGTAAACCCTAATAAGTTCAGTTAACTCAAAAAAATTGTTGAAACTGATTACATCAAAAATTTTAATTAATGTTGACTAAATATTTTGAGTTAAAAAAGATATCTTGATTAAGTATGCTTTACTTGTAATCTTAAGTGGCACTAACTTATGGTAGACAGGTACAAAGTGTCCTCTGTCCCCCAGTCTGGACAGACAGACAGGTACCTAGTGTCCTCTGTCCTCTGTCCCCCAGTCTGGACAGACAGACAGACCTAGTGTCCTCTGTCCCCCAGTCTGGACAGACAGACAGGTACAAAGTGTCCTCTGTCCCCCAGTCTGGACAGACAGACAGGTACCTAGTGTCCTCTGTCCCCCAGTCTGGACAGACAGGTACCTAGTGTCCCCTTCAAAATAAAGGTAGATGTTTGTATTAAAGCTCCTTCAAAATAAAGGTAGATGTTTGTATTAAAGCTCCTTCAAAATAAAGGTAGATGTCTGTGTTAAGCTCCTTTAAAATAAAGGTAGATGTTTGTATTAAAGCTCCTTCAAAATAAAGGTAGATGTTTGTATTAAAGCTCCTTCAAAATAAAGGTAGATGTTTGTATTAAAGCTCCTTCAAAATAAAGGTAGATGTTTGTATTAAAGCTCCTTCAAAATAAAGGTAGATGTCTGTGTTAAGCTCCTTCAAAATAAAGGTAGATGTTTGTATTAAAGCTCCTTCAGTATAAAGGTAGATGTTTGTGTTAAAGCTCCTTCAAATAAAGGTAGATGTTTGTATTAAAGCTCCTTCAAAATAAAGGTAGATGTTTGTATTAAAGCTCCTTCAAAATAAAGGTAGATGTTTGTATTAAAGCTCCTTCAAAATAAAGGTAGATGTTTGTGTTAAAGCTCCTTCAAAATAAAGGTAGATGTCTGTGTTAAGCTCCTTCAAAATAAAGGTAGATGTCTGTGTTAAGCTCCTTCAAAATAAAGGTAGATGTTTGTGTTAAAGCTCCTTCAAAATAAAGGTAGATGTTTGATTAAAGCTCCTTCAAAATAAAGGTAGATGTTTGTGTTAAGCTCCTTCAAAATAAAGGTAGATGTTTGTGTTAAAGCTCCTTCAAAATAAAGGTAGATGTTTCTGTTAAAGCTCCTTCAAAATAAAGGTAGATGTTTGTATTAAAGCTCCTTCAGAATAAAGGTAGATGTTTGAATTAAAGCTCCTTCAAAATAAAGGTAGATGTTTGTGTTAAAGCTCCTTCAAAATAAAGGTAGATGTTTGTGTTAAAGCTCCTTCAAAATAAAGGTAGATGTTTGTATTAAAGCTCCTTCAAAATAAAGGTAGATGTTTGTATTAAGCTCCTTCAAAATAAAGGTAGATGTCTGTGTTAAGCTCCTTCAAAATAAAGGTAGATGTTTGTGTTAAAGCTCTTTCAAAATAAAGGTAGATGTTTGTGTTAAAGCTCTTTCAAAATAAAGGTAGATGTTTGTATTAAAGCTCCTTCAGTATAAAGGTAGATGTTTGTATTAAAGCTCCTTCAAAATAAAGGTAGATGTTTGTGTTAAAGCTCCTTCAAAATAAAGGTAGATGTTTGTATTAAAGCTCCTTCAAAATAAAGGTAGATGTCTGTGTTAAGCTCCTTCAAAATAGAGGTAGATGTTTGTGTTAAAGCTCCTTCAAAATAAAGGTAGATGTTTGTATTAAAGCTCCTTCAAAATAAAGGTAGATGTTTGTGTTAAAGCTCCTTCAAAATAAAGGTAGATGTTTGTATTAAAGCTCCTTCAAAATAAAGGTAGATGTTTGTATTAAAGCTCCTTCAAAATAAAGGTAGATGTCTGTGTTAAGCTCCTTCAAAATAGAGGTAGATGTTTGTGTTAAAGCTCTTTCAAAATAAAGGTAGATGTTTGTGTTAAAGCTCCTTCAAAATAAAGGTAGATGTTTGTATTAAAGCTCCTTCAGTATAAAGGTAGATGTTTGAATTAAAGCTCCTTCAAAATAAAGGTAGATGTTTGTGTTAAAGCTCCTTCAAAATAAAGGTAGATGTTTGTGTTAAAGCTCCTTCAAAATAAAGGTAGATGTTTGTATTAAAGCTCCTTCAAAATAAAGGTAGATGTTTGTGTTAAAGCTCCTTCAAAATAAAGGTAGATGTTTGTGTTAAAGCTCCTTCAAAATAAAGGTAGATGTTTGTATTAAAGCTCCTTCAAAATAAAGGTAGATGTTTGTGTTAAAGCTCTTCAAAATAAAGGTAGATGTTTGTATTAAAGCTCCTTCAAAATAAAGGTAGATGTTTGTATTAAAGCTCCTTCAAAATAAAGGTAGATGTTTGTATTAAAGCTCCTTCAAAATAAAGGTAGATGTTTGTATTAAAGCTCCTTCAAAATAAAGGTAGATGTCTGTGTTAAGCTCCTTCAAAATAAAGGTAGATGTTTGTGTTAAAGCTCCTTCAAAATAAAGGTAGATGTTTGTGTTAAAGCTCCTTCAAAATAAAGGTAGATGTTTGTGTTAAAGCTCCTTCAAAATAAAGGTAGATGTTTGTATTAAAGCTCCTTCAAAATAAAGGTAGATGTTTGTATTAAAGCTCCTTCAAAATAAAGGTAGATGTCTGTGTTAAGCTCCTTCAAAATAAAGGTAGATGTTTGTGTTAAAGCTCCTTCAAAATAAAGGTAGATGTTTGTATTAAAGCTCCTTCAAAATAAAGGTAGATGTTTGTGTTAAGCTCCTTCAGAATAAAGGTAGATGTTTGTATTAAAGCTCCTTCAGAATAAAGGTAGATGTTTGTATTAAAGCTCCTTCAAAATAAAGGTAGATGTTTGTGTTAAGCTCCTTCAAAATAAAGGTAGATGTTTTGTTAAAGCTCCTTCAAAATAAAGGTAGATGTTTGTATTAAAGCTCCTTCAGTATAAAGGTAGATGTTTGAATTAAAGCTCCTTCAAAATAAAGGTAGATGTTTGTGTTAAGCTCCTTCAAAATAAAGGTAGATGTTTGTATTAAAGCTCCTTCAAAATAAAGGTAGATGTTTGTGTTAAAGCTCCTTCAAAATAAAGGTAGATGTTTGTATTAAAGCTCCTTCAAAATAAAGGTAGATGTTTGTATTAAAGCTCCTTCAAAATAAAGGTAGATGTTTGTGTTAAAGCTCCTTCAAAATAAAGGTAGATGTTTGTGTTAAAGCTCCTTCAAAATAAAGGTAGATGTTTGTGTTAAAGCTCCTTCAAAATAAAGGTAGATGTTTGTATTAAAGCTCCTTCAAAATAAAGGTAGATGTCTGTGTTAAGCTCCTTCAAAATAAGGTAGATGTTTGTGTTAAAGCTCTTCAAAATAAAGGTAGATGTTCTTTTTAAAGCTCTTCAAAATAAAGGTAGATGTTTGTATTAAAGCTCCTTCAGTATAAAGGTAGATGTTTGTATTAAAGCTCCTTCAAAATAAAGGTAGATGTTTGTATTAAAGCTCCTTCAAAATAAAGGTAGATGTTTGTATTAAAGCTCCTTCAAAATAAAGGTAGATGTCTGTGTTAAGCTCCTTCAAAATAGAGGTAGATGTTTGTGTTAAAGCTCTTCAAAATAAAGGTAGATGTTTGTGTTAAAGCTCTTCAAAATAAAGGTAGATGTTTGTTAAAGCTCCTTCAAAATAAAGGTAGATGTTTGTATTAAAGCTCCTTCAAAATAAAGGTAGATGTTTGTATTAAAGCTCCTTCAAAATAAAGGTAGATGTCTGTGTTAAGCTCCTTCAAAATAAAGGTAGATGTTTGTGTTAAAGCTCTTCAAAATAAAGGTAGATGTTTGTGTTAAAGCTCTTCAAAATAAAGGTAGATGTTTGTATTAAAGCTCCTTCAGTATAAAGGTAGATGTTTGAATTAAAGCTCCTTCAAAATAAAGGTAGATGTTTGTGTTAAAGCTCCTTCAAAATAAAGGTAGATGTTTGTATTAAAGCTCCTTCAAAATAAAGGTAGATGTTTGTATTAAAGCTCCTTCAAAATAAAGGTAGATGTTTGTATTAAGCTCCTTCAAAATAAAGGTAGATGTCTGTGTTAAGCTCCTTCAAAATAGAGGTAGATGTTTGTGTTAAAGCTCTTTCAAAATAAAGGTAGATGTTTGTGTTAAAGCTCCTTCAAAATAAAGGTAGATGTTTGTATTAAAGCTCCTTCAGTATAAAGGTAGATGTTTGTATTAAAGCTCCTTCAAAATAAAGGTAGATGTTTGTATTAAAGCTCCTTCAAAATAAAGGTAGATGTTTGTATTAAAGCTCCTTCAAAATAAAGGTAGATGTCTGTGTTAAGCTCCTTCAAAATAAAGGTAGATGTTTGTATTAAAGCTCCTTCAAAATAAAGGTAGATGTTTGTGTTAAAGCTCCTTCAAAATAAAGGTAGATGTTTTTGTTAAAGCTCTTTCAAAATAAAGGTAGATGTTTGTATTAAAGCTCCTTCAAAATAAAGGTAGATGTTTGTATTAAAGCTCCTTCAAAATAAAGGTAGATGTCTGTGTTAAGCTCCTTCAAAATAGAGGTAGATGTTTGTGTTAAAGCTCTTTCAAAATAAAGGTAGATGTTTGTGTTAAAGCTCCTTCAAAATAAAGGTAGATGTTTGTGTTAAGCTCCTTCAGAATAAAGGTAGATGTTTGACTTAAAGCTCCATACAGTATAAAGGTAGATGTTTGTATTAAAGCTCCTTCAAAATAAAGGTAGATGTCTGTGTTAAGCTCCTTCAAAATAAAGGTAGATGTTTCTGTTAAAGCTCTTTCAAAATAAAGGTAGATGTTTGTATTAAAGCTCCTTCAGTATAAAGGTAGATGTTTGTATTAAAGCTCCTTCAAAATAAAGGTAGATGTTTGTGTTAAAGCTCCTTCAAAATAAAGGTAGATGTTTGTATTAAAGCTCCTTCAAAATAAAGGTAGATGTTTGTATTAAAGCTCCTTCAAAATAAAGGTAGATGTTTGTGTTAAGCTCCTTCAAAATAAAGGTAGATGTTTCTGTTAAAGCTCCTTTCAAAATAAAGGTAGATGTTTGTATTAAAGCTCCTTCAGTATAAAGGTAGATGTTTGTATTAAAGCTCCTTCAAAATAAAGGTAGATGTTTGTGTTAAAGCTCCTTCAAAATAAAGGTAGATGTTTGTATTAAAGCTCCTTCAAAATAAAGGTAGATGTCTGTGTTAAGCTCCTTCAAAATAAAGGTAGATGTTTGTGTTAAAGCTCTTTCAAAATAAAGGTAGATGTTTGTATTAAAGCTCCTTCAAAATAAAGGTAGATGTTTGTATTAAAGCTCCTTCAAAATAAAGGTAGATGTTTGTATTAAAGCTCCTTCAAAATAAAGGTAGATGTCTGTGTTAAGCTCCTTCAAAATAGAGGTAGATGTTTGTGTTAAAGCTCTTTCAAAATAAAGGTAGATGTTTGTGTTAAAGCTCCTTCAAAATAATGGTAGATGTTTGTGTTAAGCTCCTTCAGAATAAAGGTAGATGTTTGACTTAAAGCTCCATACAGTATAAAGGTAGATGTTTGTATTAAAGCTCCTTCAAAATAAAGGTAGATGTCTGTGTTAAGCTCCTTCAAAATAAAGGTAGATGTTTGTATTAAAGCTCCTTCAGTATAAAGGTAGATGTTTGAATTAAAGCTCCTTCAAAATAAAGGTAGATGTTTGTGTTAAAGCTCTTTCAAAATAAAGGTAGATGTTTGTATTAAAGCTCCTTCAGTATAAAGGTAGATGTTTGAATTAAAGCTCCTTCAAAATAAAGGTAGATGTTTGTGTTAAAGCTCTTTCAAAATAAAGGTAGATGTTTGTATTAAAGCTCCTTCAAAATAAAGGTAGATGTTTGTATTAAAGCTCCTTCAAAATAAAGGTAGATGTTTGTATTAAAGCTCCTTCAAAATAAAGGTAGAAGTCTGTGTTAAGCTCCTTCAAAATAGAGGTAGATGTTTGTGTTAAAGCTCTTTCAAAATAAAGGTAGATGTTTGTGTTAAAGCTCCTTCAAAATAATGGTAGATGTTTGTGTTAAGCTCCTTCAGAATAAAGGTAGATGTTTGACTTAAAGCTCCATACAGTATAAAGGTAGATGTTTGTATTAAAGCTCCTTCAAAATAAAGGTAGATGTCTGTGTTAAGCTCCTTCAAAATAAAGGTAGATGTTTGTATTAAAGCTCCTTCAGTATAAAGGTAGATGTTTGAATTAAAGCTCCTTCAAAATAAAGGTAGATGTTTGTGTTAAAGCTCTTTCAAAATAAAGGTAGATGTTTGTATTAAAGCTCCTTCAAAATAAAGGTAGATGTCTGTGTTAAGCTCCTTCAAAATAGAGGTAGATGTTTGTGTTAAAGCTCTTTCAAAATAAAGGTAGATGTTTCTGTTAAAGCTCTTTCAAAATAAAGGTAGATGTTTGTATTAAAGCTCCTTCAGTATAAAGGTAGATGTTTGAATTAAAGCTCCTTCAAAATAAAGGTAGATGTTTTTGTTAAAGCTCCTTCAAAATAAAGGTAGATGTTTGTATTAAAGCTCCTTCAAAATAAAGGTAGATGTCTGTGTTAAGCTCCTTCAAAATAGAGGTAGATGTTTGTGTTAAAGCTCTTTCAAAATAAAGGTAGATGTTTGTATTAAAGCTCCTTCAAAATAAAGGTAGATGTTTGTATTAAAGCTCCTTCAAAATAAAGGTAGATGTTTGTATTAAAGCTCCTTCAAAATAAAGGTAGATGTCTGTGTTAAGCTCCTTCAAAATAAAGGTAGATGTTTGTATTAAAGCTCCTTCAAAATAAAGGTAGATGTCTGTGTTAAGCTCCTTCAAAATAAAGGTAGATGTTTGTATTAAAGCTCCTTCAGTATAAAGGTAGATGTTTGAATTAAAGCTCCTTCAAAATAAAGGTAGATGTTTGTGTTAAAGCTCTTTCAAAATAAAGGTAGATGTTTGTATTAAAGCTCCTTCAAAATAAAGGTAGATGTTTGTATTAAAGCTCCTTCAAAATAAAGGTAGATGTTTGTATTAAAGCTCCTTCAAAATAAAGGTAGATGTCTGTGTTAAGCTCCTTCAAAATAGAGGTAGATGTTTGTGTTAAAGCTCTTTCAAAATAAAGGTAGATGTTTGTGTTAAAGCTCCTTCAAAATAAAGGTAGATGTTTGTGTTAAGCTCCTTCAGAATAAAGGTAGATGTTTGACTTAAAGCTCCATACAGTATAAAGGTAGATGTTTGTATTAAAGCTCCTTCAAAATAAAGGTAGATGTCTGTGTTTAGCTCCTTCAAAATAAAGGAAGATGTTTCTGTTAAAGCTCTTTCAAAATAAAGGTAGATGTTTGTATTAAAGCTCCTTCAGTATAAAGGTAGATGTTTGAATTAAAGCTCCTTCAAAATAAAGGTAGATGTCTGTGTTAAGCTCCTTCAAAATAGAGGTAGATGTTTGTGTTAAAGCTCTTTCAAAATAAAGGTAGATGTTTCTGTTAAAGCTCTTTCAAAATACAGGTAGATGTTTGTATTAAAGCTCCTTCAGTATAAAGGTAGATGTTTGTATTAAAGCTCCTTCAAAATAAAGGTAGATGTTTGTATTAAAGCTCCTTCAAAATAAAGGTAGATGTTTGTATTAAAGCTCCTTCAAAATAAAGGTAGATGTCTGTGTTAAGCTCCTTCAAAATAGAGGTAGATGTTTGTGTTAAAGCTCCTTCAAAATAAAGGTAGATGTTTGTGTTAAAGCTCTTTCAAAATAAAGGTAGATGTTTCTGTTAAAGCTCTTTCAAAATAAAGGTAGATGTTTGTATTAAAGCTCCTTCAGTATAAAGGTAGATGTTTGAATTAAAGCTCCTTCAAAATAAAGGTAGATGTTTGTGTTAAAGCTCTTTCAAAATAAAGGTAGATGTTTGTATTAAAGCTCCTTCAAAATAAAGGTAGATGTCTGTGTTAAGCTCCTTCAAAATAGAGGTAGATGTTTGTGTTAAAGCTCTTTCAAAATAAAGGTAGATGTTTCTGTTAAAGCTCTTTCAAAATAAAGGTAGATGTTTGTATTAAAGCTCCTTCAGTATAAAGGTAGATGTTTGTATTAAAGCTCCTTCAAAATAAAGGTAGATGTTTGTATTAAAGCTCCTTCAAAATAAAGGTAGATGTTTGTATTAAAGCTCCTTCAAAATAAAGGTAGATGTCTGTGTTAAGCTCCTTCAAAATAGAGGTAGATGTTTGTGTTAAAGCTCCTTCAAAATAAAGGTAGATGTTTGTGTTAAAGCTCTTTCAAAATAAAGGTAGATGTTTCTGTTAAAGCTCTTTCAAAATAAAGGTAGATGTTTGTATTAAAGCTCCTTCAGTATAAAGGTAGATGTTTGAATTAAAGCTCCTTCAAAATAAAGGTAGATGTTTGTGTTAAAGCTCTTTCAAAATAAAGGTAGATGTTTCTGTTAAAGCTCTTTCAAAATAAAGGTAGATGTTTGTATTAAAGCTCCTTCAAAATAAAGGTAGATGTTTGTATTAAAGCTCCTTCAAAATAAAGGTAGATGTCTGTGTTAAGCTCCTTCAAAATAAAGGTAGATGTTTCTGTTAAAGCTCTTTCAAAATAAAGGTAGATGTTTGTATTAAAGCTCCTTCAGTATAAAGGTAGATGTTTGTATTAAAGCTCCTTCAAAATAAAGGTATATGTTTGTGTTAAAGCTCCATACAGTATAAAGGTAGATGTTTGTATTAAAGCTCCTTCAAAATAAAGGTAGATGTTTGTATTAAAGCTCCTTCAAAATAAAGGTAGATGTTTGTGTTAAGCTCCTTCAGAATAAAGGTAGATGTTTGACTTAAAGCTCCATACAGTATAAAGGTAGATGTTTGTATTAAAGCTCCTTCAGTATAAAGGTAGATGTTTGTATTAAAGCTCCTTCAAAATAAAGGTATATGTTTGTGTTAAAGCTCCATACAGTATAAAGGTAGATGTTTGTATTAAAGCTCCTTCAAAATAAAGGTAGATGTTTGTGTTAAAGCTCCTTCAAAATAAAGGTAGATGTTTGTGTTAAAGCTCTTTCAAAATAAAGGTAGATGTTTGAATTAAAACTCCTTCAGTATAAAAGTAGATGTTTGTGTTAATGCTCCTTCAAAATAAAGGTAGATGTTTGTGTTAACGATCTTAAGGTCAAGACAGAGCTGATCAGACAGACACATGATCATCTTTTTATAATCAATCAATCAATCAATCAGACTTTATTTATAGAGCACTTTTCATACAAAAGATATGTAGCACAAAGTGCTTTACACGATAAAAGCAGACAAAACAAAGCAGAGATAAAAACCCAAAGTAACGCAGATACACTCGTGCGCACACACACACACACACACACACACACACACACACACACACACACACACACACACACACACACACACTTTATAAAGCTTTAAAAGAAGGCAACTGAAGCGCTATCTTACTCTACAATTTGCCGTGAGGAAACACTAGGGACTGGATAAAACAAAATAATTAAATGAAATGATTAAAAATAACTAAAATTATACCGTAAATATGCTAAGACTAAAAAGATTAAAAGTAAAAATGAATACAGAATAAAATAAAATAAAATAATAATAATAAAAAAAAAAAAAAAAAACATTTAATAAACAGTAAAAATCGATAAATGCAATAAAATGATAGGAAAACTAATAAAATAGTAAAACCTATAAGTAAAATCTAATCAAAAGCCAAGCTAAAAAGATGTGTTTTAACTTTGCTCTTAAAAATGTCCACATTTGCAGCTGCTCTCAGGTCTTCAGGAAGGCTGTTCCACAGTCGTGGGCCGTAATGACAAAACGCTGCTTCACCATGAGTTTTGGTTCTGACTTTAGGTATTAATAAAAGGCCTCTATCTGAAGACCTGAGAGTTCTGGATGGCTTATAAGTTAAAAGCAAATCTGACAGATAGGAAGGACTAAGACCATTAAGAGCTTTAAAAACCAGTAAAAGAATCTTAAAATCGATCCTGAAGCACACAGGTAACCAATGCAGGGACTTTAAAATCGGTGTAATGTGAGCTCTCTTTCTGGTCTTCGTTAGCAGTCGTGCAGCTGAGTTTTGGAGTAGTTGTAACGGTTCAATATTCTTTTTAGGAAGACCGGAAAGAAGAGCATTGCAATAATCAATCCTACAGGTAATAAAAGCATGGATTAGTGTCTCTGTGTTGGCTCGGGAGAGAAATGGACGCACTTTAGCAATATTTTTAAGATGGTAAAAACCGTTCTTAGTGGTTTGTCTGATGTGGCGTTCAAAGGTTAAGTTTGAGTCGAAGACCACACCTAGGTTCTTAACATTCTCTGATGGGTTAAGAGACAGTGCTTCCAGTTTAAAATTCAGTTTTTCTCTCAGTGCTTCAGGACCGATAACCAGTACCTCCGTTTTGTCCTGGTTGAGCTGTAAAAAATTTTCTGCCATCCATGACTTAATGTCTAAAATGCACTTAAAAAGGGCATCAATTGGCCCTGTATCATCAGGAGACACGGCAATGTAAAGCTGCGTATCATCCGCATAACTGTGGAAATCAATGCCGCACTGATATGGAGGAGCTGTAATCACATTAGGTTACCTGTGTGTGTGTGTGTGTGTGTGTGTGTGTGTGTGTGTGTGTGTGTGTGTGTGTGTGTGTGTGTGTGTGTGTGTGTGTGTGTGTGACCATAGACATATAAAGAGTAGACGCCGCATCGAACGCTGGGCCTATTGGCGCTGACGAGCGGTGGGGCCGCCATCTTGGACCGGTCGCCCGCTCCACTCAGTGTATCTGTTTGGTAGGTGCAATTGATAGTTTCACTAGTGTCAGTGCATTTAATCAATAACTTACTGAGCATTATCCCGCCTATTACACGGCGTACGAGTGTAATAATTCATTTGAAACATAATTTTGATCAATATATAAACCAGAGAATCAATTCATATCAGGTCAGAGAGAGAGAGAGGGAGGAGAGAGAATAAATAAATAAATAAATATTCCATTCACAAAATACAACCAACAGTAATGTTCAATCTTATTAGTGAAAAGTAATCCCCAGAGCCAGCTGTTTTCCATGGTTTTCTGCTGATTAGAACAGAAATAATATGCTGCTCAGTGCTCTGCATCCTGTTACTTCTGCTGCTCCACTGAGTAGAACCACCGCTTCATTTCTGGCGGAGCAGCTGTGTGTCTGTGTTTACAAACATTTAATCCAGCTAGGTGGATTGTTTATGAAGTTAACGAGCTCTGGCCTGGTTACCACGGCAACTCCAGGTGGTTACCACGGCGATAGGGGCCCCGCAGTCTGAGGCAGACAGAAACGTGGAGAAAAAGAGACATTTTCTGCCTCTGCACTGGTCTGGCAAAAGGCTTAGCGTAGATAGATAGATAGATAGATAGATAGATAGATAGATAGATAGATAGATAGATAGATAGATAGATAGATAGATAGATAGATAGATAGATAGTGTAGGAGCCATTTTGCCTGTTCTCTGTTTGACCACCAGGGGGGGTATTGTGTTGGGTGAAGGTGATATAGGTGAGGGTGTAATTGGCCTCCGGTGTGTGTGTGAGGAGGAGAGCACAAAGTTTTCTGACCGTGTCAAGCCCGTGTCAAGCCCGTGTCAAGACCGTGTCAAGCCCGTGTCAAGCCCGTGTCAAGACCGTGTCAAGCTGGGAAAGACGTGTAAAACCGTGCATAGGACACGCAAAGTGAGTTACCGTGATTGAGTGTTGAACAGTGTGAATTACACTTACCTGAGAGCAGCAATCCTGTGCTTACCTGGACTTTATGTGTAAATAAATAATTATTATTATGCAAACGACCTCACGTGAATGGACATTGGTTTGTGGACACGCGTCCGGAAGAGTTCCACACCCACACACACAGGAACTTAAACGTACACGGCTTTATTGGTAAAAAGACTGTACAGATAGGGTTACCCTAACCCTAACCCTAGTCTCTTTTTGATATGATATGTTGTTTTTACCTAATTGCCTTGGATGAAATTTGTATGGCTGTTCTAAGTTTCTTTTTTGATATGAAATGTTGTTATATGTTTACTACAGTTTGTAAGTTTCTTTTCCTTGTTGCCTCTGATGAAATGTGTTATCTCTTTCAAGGTGAAAATAAAGATTTTGATATTTGATAAGTTTGTGTGGCACTGCTGTTCTCTGTCTACTACTTTTAACCTGGCTACTGTGTTGAATGAAGTACTGTTAAATCATCTTAGATTGATATTGACTTATAACATGACTGAGTTGGTTTGAATATGTTATTGACCATTATGAAAGTAACCGGTCTCAATAAAAAAATTCTTCAGAAAAACTTTGTCAATAATGCATATATGGAACAGCAATGATTAAAAAAAACATTAGACCTCTTACACTGTAAACCCTAATAAGTTCAGTTAACTCAAAAAAATTGTTGAAACTGATTACATCAAAAATTTTAATTAATGTTGACTAAATATTTTGAGTTAAAAAAGATATCTTGATTAAGTATGCTTTACTTGTAATCTTAAGTGGCACTAACTTATGGTAGACAGGTACAAAGTGTCCTCTGTCCCCCAGTCTGGACAGACAGACAGGTACCTAGTGTCCTCTGTCCTCTGTCCCCCAGTCTGGACAGACAGACAGACCTAGTGTCCTCTGTCCCCCAGTCTGGACAGACAGACAGGTACAAAGTGTCCTCTGTCCCCCAGTCTGGACAGACAGACAGGTACCTAGTGTCCTCTGTCCCCCAGTCTGGACAGACAGGTACCTAGTGTCCCCTTCAAAATAAAGGTAGATGTTTGTATTAAAGCTCCTTCAAAATAAAGGTAGATGTTTGTATTAAAGCTCCTTCAAAATAAAGGTAGATGTCTGTGTTAAGCTCCTTCAAAATAAAGGTAGATGTTTGTATTAAAGCTCCTTCAAAATAAAGGTAGATGTTTGTATTAAAGCTCCTTCAAAATAAAGGTAGATGTTTGTATTAAAGCTCCTTCAAAATAAAGGTAGATGTCTGTGTTAAGCTCCTTCAAAATAAAGGTAGATGTTTGTGTTAAAGCTCTTTCAAAATAAAGGTAGATGTTTGTATTAAAGCTCCTTCAAAATAAAGGTAGATGTTTGTGTTAAGCTCCTTCAAAATAAAGGTAGATGTTTGTATTAAAGCTCCTTCAAAATAAAGGTAGATGTTTGTATTAAAGCTCCTTCAAAATAAAGGTAGATGTCTGTGTTAAGCTCCTTCAAAATAAAGGTAGATGTTTGTGTTAAAGCTCTTTCAAAATAAAGGTAGATGTTTGTGTTAAGCTCCTTCAAAATAAAGGTAGATGTTTGTGTTAAGCTCCTTCAAAATAAAGGTAGATGTTTGTATTAAAGCTCCTTCAAAATAAAGGTAGATGTCTGTGTTAAGCTCCTTCAAAATAAGGTAGATGTTTGTGTTAAAGCTCTTTCAAAATAAAGGTAGATGTTTCTGTTAAAGCTCTTCAAAATAAAGGTAGATGTTTGTATTAAAGCTCCTTCAGTATAAAGGTAGATGTTTGAATTAAAGCTCCTTCAAAATAAAGGTAGATGTTTGTGTTAAAGCTCCTTCAAAATAAAGGTAGATGTTTGTATTAAAGCTCCTTCAAAATAAAGGTAGATGTCTGTGTTAAGCTCCTTCAAAATAGAGGTAGATGTTTGTGTTAAAGCTCTTTCAAAATAAAGGTAGATGTTTGTGTTAAAGCTCCTTCAAAATAAAGGTAGATGTTTGTGTTAAAGCTCCTTCAAAATAAAGGTAGATGTTTGTATTAAAGCTCCTTCAAAATAAAGGTAGATGTTTGTATTAAAGCTCCTTCAAAATAAAGGTAGATGTTTGTATTAAAGCTCCTTCAAAATAAAGGTAGATGTTTGTATTAAAGCTCCTTCAAAATAAAGGTAGATGTTTGTATTAAAGCTCCTTCAAAATAAAGGTAGATGTTTGTATTAAAGCTCCTTCAAAATAAAGGTAGATGTTTGTGTTAAAGCTCCTTCAAAATAAAGGTAGATGTTTGTGTTAAAGCTCTTTCAAAATAAAGGTAGATGTTTGTATTAAAGCTCCTTCAAAATAAAGGTAGATGTTTGTATTAAAGCTCCTTCAAAATAAAGGTAGATGTTTGTGTTAAAGCTCCTTCAAAATAAAGGTAGATGTTTGTGTTAAAGCTCCTTCAAAATAAAGGTAGATGTTTGTGTTAAAGCTCCTTCAAAATAAAGGTAGATGTTTGTGTTAAGCTCCTTCAAAATAAAGGTAGATGTTTGTATTAAAGCTCCTTCAAAATAAAGGTAGATGTTTGTATTAAAGCTCCTTCAAAATAAAGGTAGATGTTTGTGTTAAAGCTCCTTCAAAATAAAGGTATATGTTTGTGTTAAAGCTCCATACAGTATAAAGGTAGATGTTTGTATTAAAGCTCCTTCAAAATAAAGGTAGATGTTTGTGTTAAAGCTCCTTCAAAATAAAGGTAGATGTTTGTGTTAAAGCTCTTTCAAAATAAAGGTAGATGTTTGAATTAAAACTCCTTCAGTATAAAAGTAGATGTTTGTGTTAATGCTCCTTCAAAATAAAGGTAGATGTTTGTGTTAACGATCTTAAGGTCAAGACAGAGCTGATCAGACAGACACATGATCATCTTTTTATAATCAATCAATCAATCAATCAGACTTTATTTATAGAGCACTTTTCATACAAAAGATATGTAGCACAAAGTGCTTTACACGATAAAAGCAGACAAAACAAAGCAGAGATAAAAACCCAAAGTAACGCAGATACACTCGTGCGCACACACACACACACACACACACACACACACACACACACACACACACACACACACTTTATAAAGCTTTAAAAGAAGGCAACTGAAGCGCTATCTTACTCTACAATTTGCCGTGAGGAAACACTAGGGACTGGATAAAACAAAATAATTAAATGAAATGATTAAAAATAACTAAAATTATACCGTAAATATGCTAAGACTAAAAAGATTAAAAGTAAAAATGAATACAGAATAAAATAAAATAAAATAATAATAATAAAAAAAAAAAAAAAAAAAACATTTAATAAACAGTAAAAATCGATAAATGCAATAAAATGATAGGAAAACTAATAAAATAGTAAAACCTATAAGTAAAATCTAATCAAAAGCCAAGCTAAAAAGATGTGTTTTAACTTTGCTCTTAAAAATGTCCACATTTGCAGCTGCTCTCAGGTCTTCAGGAAGGCTGTTCCACAGTCGTGGGCCGTAATGACAAAACGCTGCTTCACCATGAGTTTTGGTTCTGACTTTAGGTATTAATAAAAGGCCTCTATCTGAAGACCTGAGAGTTCTGGATGGCTTATAAGTTAAAAGCAAATCTGACAGATAGGAAGGACTAAGACCATTAAGAGCTTTAAAAACCAGTAAAAGAATCTTAAAATCGATCCTGAAGCACACAGGTAACCAATGCAGGGACTTTAAAATCGGTGTAATGTGAGCTCTCTTTCTGGTCTTCGTTAGCAGTCGTGCAGCTGAGTTTTGGAGTAGTTGTAACGGTTCAATATTCTTTTTAGGAAGACCGGAAAGAAGAGCATTGCAATAATCAATCCTACAGGTAATAAAAGCATGGATTAGTGTCTCTGTGTTGGCTCGGGAGAGAAATGGACGCACTTTAGCAATATTTTTAAGATGGTAAAAACCGTTCTTAGTGGTTTGTCTGATGTGGCGTTCAAAGGTTAAGTTTGAGTCGAAGACCACACCTAGGTTCTTAACATTCTCTGATGGGTTAAGAGACAGTGCTTCCAGTTTAAAATTCAGTTTTTCTCTCAGTGCTTCAGGACCGATAACCAGTACCTCCGTTTTGTCCTGGTTGAGCTGTAAAAAATTTTCTGCCATCCATGACTTAATGTCTAAAATGCACTTAAAAAGGGCATCAATTGGCCCTGTATCATCAGGAGACACGGCAATGTAAAGCTGCGTATCATCCGCATAACTGTGGAAATCAATGCCGCACTGATATGGAGGATCTGTAATCACATTAGGTTACCTGTGTGTGTGTGTGTGTGTGTGTGTGTGTGTGTGTGTGTGTGTGTGTGTGTGTGTGTGTGTGTGTGTGTGTGTGTGTGTGTGTGTGTGTGTGTGTGACCATAGACATATAAAGAGTAGACGCCGCATCGAACGCTGGGCCTATTGGCGCTGACGAGCGGTGGGGCCGCCATCTTGGACCGGTCGCCCGCTCCACTCAGTGTATCTGTTTGGTAGGTGCAATTGATAGTTTCACTAGTGTCAGTGCATTTAATCAATAACTTACTGAGCATTATCCCGCCTATTACACGGCGTACGAGTGTAATAATTCATTTGAAACATAATTTTGATCAATATATAAACCAGAGAATCAATTCATATCAGGTCAGAGAGAGAGAGAGGGAGGAGAGAGAATAAATAAATAAATAAATATTCCATTCACAAAATACAACCAACAGTAATGTTCAATCTTATTAGTGAAAAGTAATCCCCAGAGCCAGCTGTTTTCCATGGTTTTCTGCTGATTAGAACAGAAATAATATGCTGCTCAGTGCTCTGCATCCTGTTACTTCTGCTGCTCCACTGAGTAGAACCACCGCTTCATTTCTGGCGGAGCAGCTGTGTGTCTGTGTTTACAAACATTTAATCCAGCTAGGTGGATTGTTTATGAAGTTAACGAGCTCTGGCCTGGTTACCACGGCAACTCCAGGTGGTTACCACGGCGATAGGGGCCCCGCAGTCTGAGGCAGACAGAAACGTGGAGAAAAAGAGACATTTTCTGCCTCTGCACTGGTCTGGCAAAAGGCTTAGCGTAGATAGATAGATAGATAGATAGATAGATAGATAGATAGATAGATAGATAGATAGATAGATAGATAGATAGATAGATAGATAGATAGATAGATAGTGTAGGAGCCATTTTGCCTGTTCTCTGTTTGACCACCAGGGGGGGTATTGTGTTGGGTGAAGGTGATATAGGTGAGGGTGTAATTGGCCTCCGGTGTGTGTGTGAGGAGGAGAGCAAAAAGTTTTCTGACCGTGTCAAGCCCGTGTCAAGCCCGTGTCAAGACCGTGTCAAGCCCGTGTCAAGCCCGTGTCAAGACCGTGTCAAGCTGGGAAAGACGTGTAAAACCGTGCATAGGACACGCAAAGTGAGTTACCGTGATTGAGTGTTGAACAGTGTGAATTACACTTACCTGAGAGCAGCAATCCTGTGCTTACCTGGACTTTATGTGTAAATAAATAATTATTATTATGCAAACGACCTCACGTGAATGGACATTGGTTTGTGGACACGCGTCCGGAAGAGTTCCACACCCACACACACAGGAACTTAAACGTACACGGCTTTATTGGTAAAAAGACTGTACAGATAGGGTTACCCTAACCCTAACCCTAACCCTAGTCTCTTTTTGATATGATATGTTGGTTTTACCTAATTGCCTTGGATGAAATTTGTATGGCTGTTCTAAGTTTCTTTTTTGATATGAAATGTTGTTATATGTTTACTACAGTTTGTAAGTTTCTTTTCCTTGTTGCCTCTGATGAAATGTGTTATCTCTTTCAAGGTGAAAATAAAGATTTTGATATTTGATAAGTTTGTGTGGCACTGCTGTTCTCTGTCTACTACTTTTAACCTGGCTACTGTGTTGAATGAAGTACTGTTAAATCATCTTAGATTGATATTGACTTATAACATGACTGAGTTGGTTTGAATATGTTATTGACCATTATGAAAGTAACCGGTCTCAATAAAAAAATTCTTCAGAAAAACTTTGTCAATAATGCATATATGGAACAGCAATGATTAAAAAAAACATTAGACCTCTTACACTGTAAACCCTAATAAGTTCAGTTAACTCAAAAAATTGTTGAAACTGATTACATCAAAAATTTTAATTAATGTTGACTAAATATTTTGAGTTAAAAAAGATATCTTGATTAAGTATGCTTTACTTGTAATCTTAAGTGGCACTAACTTATGGTAGACAGGTACAAAGTGTCCTCTGTCCCCCAGTCTGGACAGACAGACAGGTACCTAGTGTCCTCTGTCCTCTGTCCCCCAGTCTGGACAGACAGACAGACCTAGTGTCCTCTGTCCCCCAGTCTGGACAGACAGACAGGTACAAAGTGTCCTCTGTCCCCCAGTCTGGACAGACAGACAGGTACCTAGTGTCCTCTGTCCCCCAGTCTGGACAGACAGGTACCTAGTGTCCCCTTCAAAATAAAGGTAGATGTTTGTATTAAAGCTCCTTCAAAATAAAGGTAGATGTTTGTATTAAAGCTCCTTCAAAATAAAGGTAGATGTCTGTGTTAAGCTCCTTTAAAATAAAGGTAGATGTTTGTATTAAAGCTCCTTCAAAATAAAGGTAGATGTTTGTATTAAAGCTCCTTCAAAATAAAGGTAGATGTTTGTATTAAAGCTCCTTCAAAATAAAGGTAGATGTCTGTGTTAAGCTCCTTCAAAATAAAGGTAGATGTTTGTATTAAAGCTCCTTCAGTATAAAGGTAGATGTTTGAATTAAAGCTCCTTCAAAATAAAGGTAGATGTTTGTGTTAAAGCTCTTTCAAAATAAAGGTAGATGTTTGTATTAAAGCTCCTTCAAAATAAAGGTAGATGTTTGTATTAAAGCTCCTTCAAAATAAAGGTAGATGTTTGTATTAAAGCTCCTTCAAAATAAAGGTAGATGTCTGTGTTAAGCTCCTTCAAAATAGAGGTAGATGTTTGTGTTAAAGCTCTTTCAAAATAAAGGTAGATGTTTGTGTTAAAGCTCCTTCAAAATAAAGGTAGATGTTTGTGTTAAGCTCCTTCAGAATAAAGGTAGATGTTTGACTTAAAGCTCCATACAGTATAAAGGTAAATGTTTGTATTAAAGCTCCTTCAAAATAAAGGTAGATGTCTGTGTTTAGCTCCTTCAAAATAAAGGTAGATGTTTGTATTAAAGCTCCTTCAGTATAAAGGTAGATGTTTGAATTAAAGCTCCTTCAAAATAAAGGTAGATGTTTGTGTTAAAGCTCTTTCAAAATAAAGGTAGATGTTTGTATTAAAGCTCCTTCAGTATAAAGGTAGATGTTTGAATTAAAGCTCCTTCAAAATAAAGGTAGATGTTTGTGTTAAAGCTCTTTCAAAATAAAGGTAGATGTTTGTATTAAAGCTCCTTCAAAATAAAGGTAGATGTTTGTATTAAAGCTCCTTCAAATAAAGGTAGATGTTTGTATTAAAGCTCCTTCAAAATAAAGGTAGATGTTTGTGTTAAGCTCCTTCAAAATAAAGGTAGATGTTTGTGTTAAAGCTCCTTCAAAATAAAGGTAGATGTTTGTGTTAAGCTCCTTCAAAATAGAGGTAGATGTTTGTGTTAAAGCTCCTTCAAAATAAAGGTAGATGTTTGTGTTAAAGCTCTTTCAAAATAAAGGTAGATGTTCTGTTAAAGCTCTTTCAAAATAAAGGTAGATGTTTGTATTAAAGCTCCTTCAGTATAAAGGTAGATGTTTGAATTAAAGCTCCTTCAAAATAAAGGTAGATGTTTGTGTTAAAGCTCTTTCAAAATAAAGGTAGATGTTTCTGTTAAAGCTCTTTCAAAATAAAGGTAGATGTTTGTATTAAAGCTCCTTCAAAATAAAGGTAGATGTTTGTATTAAAGCTCCTTCAAAATAAAGGTAGATGTTTGTGTTAAGCTCCTTCAAAATAAAGGTAGATGTTTCTGTTAAAGCTCTTTCAAAATAAAGGTAGATGTTTGTATTAAAGCTCCTTCAGTATAAAGGTAGATGTTTGTATTAAAGCTCCTTCAAAATAAAGGTAGATGTTTGTGTTAAAGCTCCATACAGTATAAAGGTAGATGTTTGTATTAAAGCTCCTTCAAAATAAAGGTAGATGTTTGTATTAAAGCTCCTTCAAAATAAAGGTAGATGTTTGTGTTAAGCTCCTTCAGAATAAAGGTAGATGTTTGACTTAAAGCTCCATACAGTATAAAGGTAGATGTTTGTATTAAAGCTCCTTCAGTATAAAGGTAGATGTTTGTATTAAAGCTCCTTCAAAATAAAGGTATATGTTTGTGTTAAAGCTCCATACAGTATAAAGGTAGATGTTTGTATTAAAGCTCCTTCAAAATAAAGGTAGATGTTTGTGTTAAAGCTCCTTCAAAATAAAGGTAGATGTTTGTGTTAAAGCTCTTTCAAAATAAAGGTAGATGTTTGAATTAAAACTCCTTCAGTATAAAAGTAGATGTTTGTGTTAATGCTCCTTCAAAATAAAGGTAGATGTTTGTGTTAACGATCTTAAGGTCAAGACAGAGCTGATCAGACAGACACATGATCATCTTTTTATAATCAATCAATCAATCAATCAGACTTTATTTATAGAGCACTTTTCATACAAAAGATATGTAGCACAAAGTGCTTTACACGATAAAAGCAGACAAAACAAAGCAGAGATAAAAACCCAAAGTAACGCAGATACACTCGTGCGCACACACACACACACACACACACACACACACACACACACACACACACACACACACACACACTTTATAAAGCTTTAAAAGAAGGCAACTGAAGCGCTATCTTACTCTACAATTTGCCGTGAGGAAACACTAGGGACTGGATAAAACAAAATAATTAAATGAAATGATTAAAAATAACTAAAATTATACCGTAAATATGCTAAGACTAAAAAGATTAAAAGTAAAAATGAATACAGAATAAAATAAAATAAAATAATAATAATAAAAAAAAAAAAAAAACATTTAATAAACAGTAAAAATCGATAAATGCAATAAAATGATAGGAAAACTAATAAAATAGTAAAACCTATAAGTAAAATCTAATCAAAAGCCAAGCTAAAAAGATGTGTTTTAACTTTGCTCTTAAAAATGTCCACATTTGCAGCTGCTCTCAGGTCTTCAGGAAGGCTGTTCCACAGTCGTGGGCCGTAATGACAAAACGCTGCTTCACCATGAGTTTTGGTTCTGACTTTAGGTATTAATAAAAGGCCTCTATCTGAAGACCTGAGAGTTCTGGATGGCTTATAAGTTAAAAGCAAATCTGACAGATAGGAAGGACTAAGACCATTAAGAGCTTTAAAAACCAGTAAAAGAATCTTAAAATCGATCCTGAAGCACACAGGTAACCAATGCAGGGACTTTAAAATCGGTGTAATGTGAGCTCTCTTTCTGGTCTTCGTTAGCAGTCGTGCAGCTGAGTTTTGGAGTAGTTGTAACGGTTCAATATTCTTTTTAGGAAGACCGGAAAGAAGAGCATTGCAATAATCAATCCTACAGGTAATAAAAGCATGGATTAGTGTCTCTGTGTTGGCTCGGGAGAGAAATGGACGCACTTTAGCAATATTTTTAAGATGGTAAAAACCGTTCTTAGTGGTTTGTCTGATGTGGCGTTCAAAGGTTAAGTTTGAGTCGAAGACCACACCTAGGTTCTTAACATTCTCTGATGGGTTAAGAGACAGTGCTTCCAGTTTAAAATTCAGTTTTTCTCTCAGTGCTTCAGGACCGATAACCAGTACCTCCGTTTTGTCCTGGTTGAGCTGTAAAAAATTTTCTGCCATCCATGACTTAATGTCTAAAATGCACTTAAAAAGGGCATCAATTGGCCCTGTATCATCAGGAGACACGGCAATGTAAAGCTGCGTATCATCCGCATAACTGTGGAAATCAATGCCGCACTGATATGGAGGAGCTGTAATCACATTAGGTTACCTGTGTGTGTGTGTGTGTGTGTGTGTGTGTGTGTGTGTGTGTGTGTGTGTGTGTGTGTGTGTGTGTGTGTGTGTGTGTGTGTGTGTGTGTGTGTGTGTGACCATAGACATATAAAGAGTAGACGCCGCATCGAACGCTGGGCCTATTGGCGCTGACGAGCGGTGGGGCCGCCATCTTGGACCGGTCGCCCGCTCCACTCAGTGTATCTGTTTGGTAGGTGCAATTGATAGTTTCACTAGTGTCAGTGCATTTAATCAATAACTTACTGAGCATTATCCCGCCTATTACACGGCGTACGAGTGTAATAATTCATTTGAAACATAATTTTGATCAATATATAAACCAGAGAATCAATTCATATCAGGTCAGAGAGAGAGAGAGGGAGGAGAGAGAATAAATAAATAAATAAATATTCCATTCACAAAATACAACCAACAGTAATGTTCAATCTTATTAGTGAAAAGTAATCCCCAGAGCCAGCTGTTTTCCATGGTTTTCTGCTGATTAGAACAGAAATAATATGCTGCTCAGTGCTCTGCATCCTGTTACTTCTGCTGCTCCACTGAGTAGAACCACCGCTTCATTTCTGGCGGAGCAGCTGTGTGTCTGTGTTTACAAACATTTAATCCAGCTAGGTGGATTGTTTATGAAGTTAACGAGCTCTGGCCTGGTTACCACGGCAACTCCAGGTGGTTACCACGGCGATAGGGGCCCCGCAGTCTGAGGCAGACAGAAACGTGGAGAAAAAGAGACATTTTCTGCCTCTGCACTGGTCTGGCAAAAGGCTTAGCGTAGATAGATAGATAGATAGATAGATAGATAGATAGATAGATAGATAGATAGATAGATAGATAGATAGATAGATAGATAGATAGATAGATAGATAGATAGATAGTGTAGGAGCCATTTTGCCTGTTCTCTGTTTGACCACCAGGGGGGGTATTGTGTTGGGTGAAGGTGATATAGGTGAGGGTGTAATTGGCCTCCGGTGTGTGTGTGAGGAGGAGAGCACAAAGTTTTCTGACCGTGTCAAGCCCGTGTCAAGCCCGTGTCAAGACCGTGTCAAGCCCGTGTCAAGCCCGTGTCAAGACCGTGTCAAGCTGGGAAAGACGTGTAAAACCGTGCATAGGACACGCAAAGTGAGTTACCGTGATTGAGTGTTGAACAGTGTGAATTACACTTACCTGAGAGCAGCAATCCTGTGCTTACCTGGACTTTATGTGTAAATAAATAATTATTATTATGCAAACGACCTCACGTGAATGGACATTGGTTTGTGGACACGCGTCCGGAAGAGTTCCACACCCACACACACAGGAACTTAAACGTACACGGCTTTATTGGTAAAAAGACTGTACAGATAGGGTTACCCTAACCCTAACCCTAACCCTAGTCTCTTTTTGATATGATATGTTGTTTTTACCTAATTGCCTTGGATGAAATTTGTATGGCTGTTCTAAGTTTCTTTTTTGATATGAAATGTTGTTATATGTTTACTACAGTTTGTAAGTTTCTTTTCCTTGTTGCCTCTGATGAAATGTGTTATCTCTTTCAAGGTGAAAATAAAGATTTTGATATTTGATAAGTTTGTGTGGCACTGCTGTTCTCTGTCTACTACTTTTAACCTGGCTACTGTGTTGAATGAAGTACTGTTAAATCATCTTAGATTGATATTGACTTATAACATGACTGAGTTGGTTTGAATATGTTATTGACCATTATGAAAGTAACCGGTCTCAATAAAAAAATTCTTCAGAAAAACTTTGTCAATAATGCATATATGGAACAGCAATGATTAAAAAAAACATTAGACCTCTTACACTGTAAACCCTAATAAGTTCAGTTAACTCAAAAAAATTGTTGAAACTGATTACATCAAAAATTTTAATTAATGTTGACTAAATATTTTGAGTTAAAAAAGATATCTTGATTAAGTATGCTTTACTTGTAATCTTAAGTGGCACTAACTTATGGTAGACAGGTACAAAGTGTCCTCTGTCCCCCAGTCTGGACAGACAGACAGGTACCTAGTGTCCTCTGTCCTCTGTCCCCCAGTCTGGACAGACAGACAGACCTAGTGTCCTCTGTCCCCCAGTCTGGACAGACAGACAGGTACAAAGTGTCCTCTGTCCCCCAGTCTGGACAGACAGACAGGTACCTAGTGTCCTCTGTCCCCCAGTCTGGACAGACAGGTACCTAGTGTCCCCTTCAAAATAAAGGTAGATGTTTGTATTAAAGCTCCTTCAAAATAAAGGTAGATGTTTGTATTAAAGCTCCTTCAAAATAAAGGTAGATGTCTGTGTTAAGCTCCTTTAAAATAAAGGTAGATGTTTGTATTAAAGCTCCTTCAAAATAAAGGTAGATGTTTGTATTAAAGCTCCTTCAAAATAAAGGTAGATGTTTGTATTAAAGCTCCTTCAAAATAAAGGTAGATGTCTGTGTTAAGCTCCTTCAAAATAAAGGTAGATGTTTGTATTAAAGCTCCTTCAGTATAAAGGTAGATGTTTGAATTAAAGCTCCTTCAAAATAAAGGTAGATGTTTGTGTTAAAGCTCTTTCAAAATAAAGGTAGATGTTTGTATTAAAGCTCCTTCAAAATAAAGGTAGATGTTTGTATTAAAGCTCCTTCAAAATAAAGGTAGATGTTTGTATTAAAGCTCCTTCAAAATAAAGGTAGATGTCTGTGTTAAGCTCCTTCAAAATAGAGGTAGATGTTTGTGTTAAAGCTCTTTCAAAATAAAGGTAGATGTTTGTGTTAAAGCTCCTTCAAAATAAAGGTAGATGTTTGTGTTAAGCTCCTTCAGAATAAAGGTAGATGTTTGACTTAAAGCTCCATACAGTATAAAGGTAAATGTTTGTATTAAAGCTCCTTCAAAATAAAGGTAGATGTCTGTGTTTAGCTCCTTCAAAATAAAGGTAGATGTTTCTGTTAAAGCTCTTTCAAAATAAAGGTAGATGTTTGTATTAAAGCTCCTTCAGTATAAAGGTAGATGTTTGAATTAAAGCTCCTTCAAAATAAAGGTAGATGTTTGTGTTAAAGCTCTTTCAAAATAAAGGTAGATGTTTGTATTAAAGCTCCTTCAAAATAAAGGTAGATGTCTGTGTTAAGCTCCTTCAAAATAGAGGTAGATGTTTGTGTTAAAGCTCTTTCAAAATAAAGGTAGATGTTTCTGTTAAAGCTCTTTCAAAATAAAGGTAGATGTTTGTATTAAAGCTCCTTCAGTATAAAGGTAGATGTTTGAATTAAAGCTCCTTCAAAATAAAGGTAGATGTTTGTGTTAAAGCTCCTTCAAAATAAAGGTAGATGTTTGTATTAAAGCTCCTTCAAAATAAAGGTAGATGTCTGTGTTAAGCTCCTTCAAAATAGAGGTAGATGTTTGTGTTAAAGCTCTTTCAAAATAAAGGTAGATGTTTGTATTAAAGCTCCTTCAAAATAAAGGTAGATGTTTGTATTAAAGCTCCTTCAAAATAAAGGTAGATGTTTGTATTAAAGCTCCTTCAAAATAAAGGTAGATGTCTGTGTTAAGCTCCTTCAAAATAGAGGTAGATGTTTGTGTTAAAGCTCTTTCAAAATAAAGGTAGATGTTTGTGTTAAAGCTCCTTCAAAATAATGGTAGATGTTTGTGTTAAGCTCCTTCAGAATAAAGGTAGATGTTTGACTTAAAGCTCCATACAGTATAAAGGTAGATGTTTGTATTAAAGCTCCTTCAAAATAAAGGTAGATGTCTGTGTTAAGCTCCTTCAAAATAAAGGTAGATGTTTGTATTAAAGCTCCTTCAGTATAAAGGTAGATGTTTGAATTAAAGCTCCTTCAAAATAAAGGTAGATGTTTGTGTTAAAGCTCTTTCAAAATAAAGGTAGATGTTTGTATTAAAGCTCCTTCAGTATAAAGGTAGATGTTTGAATTAAAGCTCCTTCAAAATAAAGGTAGATGTTTGTGTTAAAGCTCTTTCAAAATAAAGGTAGATGTTTGTATTAAAGCTCCTTCAAAATAAAGGTAGATGTTTGTATTAAAGCTCCTTCAAAATAAAGGTAGATGTTTGTATTAAAGCTCCTTCAAAATAAAGGTAGATGTCTGTGTTAAGCTCCTTCAAAATAGAGGTAGATGTTTGTGTTAAAGCTCTTTCAAAATAAAGGTAGATGTTTGTGTTAAAGCTCCTTCAAAATAATGGTAGATGTTTGTGTTAAGCTCCTTCAGAATAAAGGTAGATGTTTGACTTAAAGCTCCATACAGTATAAAGGTAGATGTTTGTATTAAAGCTCCTTCAAAATAAAGGTAGATGTCTGTGTTAAGCTCCTTCAAAATAAAGGTAGATGTTTGTATTAAAGCTCCTTCAGTATAAAGGTAGATGTTTGAATTAAAGCTCCTTCAAAATAAAGGTAGATGTTTGTGTTAAAGCTCTTTCAAAATAAAGGTAGATGTTTGTATTAAAGCTCCTTCAAAATAAAGGTAGATGTCTGTGTTAAGCTCCTTCAAAATAGAGGTAGATGTTTGTGTTAAAGCTCTTTCAAAATAAAGGTAGATGTTTCTGTTAAAGCTCTTTCAAAATAAAGGTAGATGTTTGTATTAAAGCTCCTTCAGTATAAAGGTAGATGTTTGTATTAAAGCTCCTTCAAAATAAAGGTAGATGTTTGTGTTAAAGCTCCTTCAAAATAAAGGTAGATGTTTGTATTAAAGCTCCTTCAAAATAAAGGTAGATGTCTGTGTTAAGCTCCTTCAAAATAGAGGTAGATGTTTGTGTTAAAGCTCTTTCAAAATAAAGGTAGATGTTTGTATTAAAGCTCCTTCAAAATAAAGGTAGATGTTTGTATTAAAGCTCCTTCAAAATAAAGGTAGATGTTTGTATTAAAGCTCCTTCAAAATAAAGGTAGATGTCTGTGTTAAGCTCCTTCAAAATAAAGGTAGATGTTTGTATTAAAGCTCCTTCAAAATAAAGGTAGATGTCTGTGTTAAGCTCCTTCAAAATAAAGGTAGATGTTTGTATTAAAGCTCCTTCAGAATAAAGGTAGATGTTTGAATTAAAGCTCCTTCAAAATAAAGGTAGATGTTTGTGTTAAAGCTCTTTCAAAATAAAGGTAGATGTTTGTATTAAAGCTCCTTCAAAATAAAGGTAGATGTTTGTATTAAAGCTCCTTCAAAATAAAGGTAGATGTTTGTATTAAAGCTCCTTCAAAATAAAGGTAGATGTCTGTGATACCATTGCACCTTTTAAAACTAAGATGACCTTGACCAGACAGAGAACACCATGGAGGAACACTTTGATGGTAAAGGCTCTGAAAACAGAATGCAGGAAAGCTGAGCGTAAATGGAGAAAAACTAAACTTCAAATCCACAATGACCTCTACAAACAAAGTCTTTATAATTTTAACCATGGTTTATTCAAGGCTAGACAGCAACACTTTAATGAAATGATTAATAAGAACATCAACAACACTCGTGCTCTGTTTGCTATGGTTGATAAGCTTACAACCCCCCCAAAAGAGATAGCTTCAGAACTCTTTTCCACAGAAAAATGCAATGAATTTGCTTACTTTTTCAATGAAAAAATCAAATCCATAAGGCTAAATATCAACACAAATCAGCAAAATAATACAATGATGAAATCCCTAAAATCACCTAGGAATAAATCAACTGTAATGTCAGAGTTTAATACAGTTGACCAAAAAACCTTAGAAGAAACAGTTCAGCATCTTAAAACATCGACATGTTGTCTTGACACAATACCATCTGACTTTTTTAAAACTATTATAAGCTCTGTCCAAACAGATCTGCAGCAAATAATAAATTGCTCACTTCAATCAGGCACGTTTCCTAAACCCCTGAAAGTAGCTGCCATCAAGCCACTCTTAAAAAAGAGAACATTGGATACTACCATTTTAACCAATTACAGACCCATCTCAAATCTTCCCTTTATAGCCAAGATCGTTGAGAAAGTGGTTTTTAATCAACTCAGCAACTTCTTGAACTCCAGTGGACTCTTTGACAAATTTCAATCAGGCTTCCGACCTCACCACAGTACAGAAACAGCTCTTATTAGAGTGTTAAATGACATAAGGCTGAACACTGACTCAGGCAAGGTGTCAGTTCTGGTCATGTTGGATCTCAGTGCTGCGTTTGACACTGTGGATCACAGTATACTGCTGGACAGGTTGGAAACCTGGGCAGGACTCAGCGGGACAGTCCTAAAATGGTTCAGGTCCTACTTAGAGGAACGGAGTTATTTTGTGACCATTGGTAGTTATCAATCCGATCGAGTGGCTATGACATGTGGAGTTCCTCAGGGGTCAGTCCTTGGACCCCTTCTGTTTAACCTGTATATGCTGCCTTTGGGTCAAATTCTACAGAACTCTAATGTCAACTATCATAGTTATGCAGATGACACACAGATATATCTTGCACTGTCTCCAGATGACTGCAGTCCAATAGAGTCATTATGTCACTGTTTAGAGCAAGTCAAAAATTGGATGAGCCAAAATTTCCTTCAGTTAAATCAAGAAAAAACTGAGGTCATTGTTTTTGGAAATAAAGAGAAGAGGGTTGCTGTCAGTAAACACCTTGAGTCACTGTCTTTAGAAACTAAAGACCAAGTCCGAAACCTTGGCGTGCTGATAGACTCAGATCTGACCTTCAACAGCCATATCAAATCAGTCACCAAATCAGCCTTTTATCAACTTAAGAACATATCCAGAATTAAGGGTTTTATGTCCCAAACTGATCAGGAGAAGCTGATTCATGCTTTTATCTCCAGTAGACTAGACTACTGTAACGGTCTTCTGACTGGTCTCCCCCAAAAAAGTATCAAACAGCTGCAGCTCATTCAGAACGCTGCAGCTCGAGTTTTAACCAGAACAAAGAGATCAGATCACATCACCCCGGTTCTTAAGACCTTACACTGGCTCCCAGTCAGCTACAGAATAGATTTTAAAGTTCTGCTACTGGTTTACAAATCACTGAATGGTTTAGGTCCAGAATATATGAATGACATGTTAGTAGGATATAAACCCAGTAGAGCTCTGAGATCTACTGACTCAGGTCAGATACTGGAGCTCAGAGTTCAGACCAGACATGGTGAAGCAGCATTTAGCTGTTATGCTGCACACAAGTGGAACAAACTACCAGCAGAACTGAGATCAGCCCCAACTGTGAGCACTTTTAAATCCAGGTTAAAAACATTTCTCTTTTCATGTGCTTATAGCTGAGAACTTAAAACTTTATCTTTTTTTCTTTTATTTTACTTTTATTTGCTCTTGCTTTTAACTCTGTTTTTAGTGTTTTGTTTGTTTTTATTCTGTCTTAAGCTTCTTTTTTTTTTTAAATGTTTTGTCTTTATGTAAAGCACATTGAGTTGCCTTGGTATGAAATGCGCTATATAAATAAAGATGCCTTGCCTTGCCTTGCCTTGCCTTAAGCTCCTTCAAAATAGAGGTAGATGTTTGTGTTAAAGCTCTTTCAAAATAAAGGTAGATGTTTGTGTTAAAGCTCCTTCAAAATAAAGGTAGATGTTTGTGTTAAGCTCCTTCAGAATAAAGGTAGATGTTTGAGTTAAAGCTCCATACAGTATAAAGGTAGATGTTTGTATTAAAGCTCCTTCAAAATAAAGGTAGATGTCTGTGTTTAGCTCCTTCAAAATAAAGGAAGATGTTTCTGTTAAAGCTCTTTCAAAATAAAGGTAGATGTTTGTATTAAAGCTCCTTCAGTATAAAGGTAGATGTTTGAATTAAAGCTCCTTCAAAATAAAGGTAGATGTTTGTGTTAAAGCTCTTTCAAAATAAAGGTAGATGTTTGTATTAAAGCTCCTTCAAAATAAAGGTAGATGTCTGTGTTAAGCTCCTTCAAAATAGAGGTAGATGTTTGTGTTAAAGCTCTTTCAAAATAAAGGTAGATGTTTCTGTTAAAGCTCTTTCAAAATAAAGGTAGATGTTTGTATTAAAGCTCCTTCAGTATAAAGGTAGATGTTTGTATTAAAGCTCCTTCAAAATAAAGGTAGATGTTTGTATTAAAGCTCCTTCAAAATAAAGGTAGATGTTTGTATTAAAGCTCCTTCAAAATAAAGGTAGATGTCTGTGTTAAGCTCCTTCAAAATAGAGGTAGATGTTTGTGTTAAAGCTCCTTCAAAATAAAGGTAGATGTTTGTGTTAAAGCTCTTTCAAAATAAAGGTAGATGTTTCTGTTAAAGCTCTTTCAAAATAAAGGTAGATGTTTGTATTAAAGCTCCTTCAGTATAAAGGTAGATGTTTGAATTAAAGCTCCTTCAAAATAAAGGTAGATGTTTGTGTTAAAGCTCTTTCAAAATAAAGGTAGATGTTTCTGTTAAAGCTCTTTCAAAATAAAGGTAGATGTTTGTATTAAAGCTCCTTCAAAATAAAGGTAGATGTTTGTATTAAAGCTCCTTCAAAATAAAGGTAGATGTCTGTGTTAAGCTCCTTCAAAATAAAGGTAGATGTTTCTGTTAAAGCTCTTTCAAAATAAAGGTAGATGTTTGTATTAAAGCTCCTTCAGTATAAAGGTAGATGTTTGTATTAAAGCTCCTTCAAAATAAAGGTATATGTTTGTGTTAAAGCTCCATACAGTATAAAGGTAGATGTTTGTATTAAAGCTCCTTCAAAATAAAGGTAGATGTTTGTATTAAAGCTCCTTCAAAATAAAGGTAGATGTTTGTGTTAAGCTCCTTCAGAATAAAGGTAGATGTTTGACTTAAAGCTCCATACAGTATAAAGGTAGATGTTTGTATTAAAGCTCCTTCAGTATAAAGGTAGATGTTTGTATTAAAGCTCCTTCAAAATAAAGGTATATGTTTGTGTTAAAGCTCCATACAGTATAAAGGTAGATGTTTGTATTAAAGCTCCTTCAAAATAAAGGTAGATGTTTGTGTTAAAGCTCCTTCAAAATAAAGGTAGATGTTTGTGTTAAAGCTCTTTCAAAATAAAGGTAGATGTTTGAATTAAAACTCCTTCAGTATAAAAGTAGATGTTTGTGTTAATGCTCCTTCAAAATAAAGGTAGATGTTTGTGTTAACGATCTTAAGGTCAAGACAGAGCTGATCAGACAGACACATGATCATCTTTTTATAATCAATCAATCAATCAATCAGACTTTATTTATAGAGCACTTTTCATACAAAAGATATGTAGCACAAAGTGCTTTACACGATAAAAGCAGACAAAACAAAGCAGAGATAAAAACCCAAAGTAACGCAGATACACTCGTGCGCACACACACACACACACACACACACACACACACACACACACACACACACACACACACACACTTTATAAAGCTTTAAAAGAAGGCAACTGAAGCGCTATCTTACTCTACAATTTGCCGTGAGGAAACACTAGGGACTGGATAAAACAAAATAATTAAATGAAATGATTAAAAATAACTAAAATTATACCGTAAATATGCTAAGACTAAAAAGATTAAAAGTAAAAATGAATACAGAATAAAATAAAATAAAATAATAATAATAAAAAAAAAAAAAAACATTTAATAAACAGTAAAAATCGATAAATGCAATAAAATGATAGGAAAACTAATAAAATAGTAAAACCTATAAGTAAAATCTAATCAAAAGCCAAGCTAAAAAGATGTGTTTTAACTTTGCTCTTAAAAATGTCCACATTTGCAGCTGCTCTCAGGTCTTCAGGAAGGCTGTTCCACAGTCGTGGGCCGTAATGACAAAACGCTGCTTCACCATGAGTTTTGGTTCTGACTTTAGGTATTAATAAAAGGCCTCTATCTGAAGACCTGAGAGTTCTGGATGGCTTATAAGTTAAAAGCAAATCTGACAGATAGGAAGGACTAAGACCATTAAGAGCTTTAAAAACCAGTAAAAGAATCTTAAAATCGATCCTGAAGCACACAGGTAACCAATGCAGGGACTTTAAAATCGGTGTAATGTGAGCTCTCTTTCTGGTCTTCGTTAGCAGTCGTGCAGCTGAGTTTTGGAGTAGTTGTAACGGTTCAATATTCTTTTTAGGAAGACCGGAAAGAAGAGCATTGCAATAATCAATCCTACAGGTAATAAAAGCATGGATTAGTGTCTCTGTGTTGGCTCGGGAGAGAAATGGACGCACTTTAGCAATATTTTTAAGATGGTAAAAACCGTTCTTAGTGGTTTGTCTGATGTGGCGTTCAAAGGTTAAGTTTGAGTCGAAGACCACACCTAGGTTCTTAACATTCTCTGATGGGTTAAGAGACAGTGCTTCCAGTTTAAAATTCAGTTTTTCTCTCTGTGCTTCAGGACCGATAACCAGTACCTCCGTTTTGTCCTGGTTGAGCTGTAAAAAATTTTCTGCCATCCATGACTTAATGTCTAAAATGCACTTAAAAAGGGCATCAATTGGCCCTGTATCATCAGGAGACACGGCAATGTAAAGCTGCGTATCATCCGCATAACTGTGGAAATCAATGCCGCACTGATATGGAGGAGCTGTATTCACATTAGGTTACCTGTGTGTGTGTGTGTGTGTGTGTGTGTGTGTGTGTGTGTGTGTGTGTGTGTGTGTGTGTGTGTGTGTGTGTGTGTGTGTGTGTGTGTGTGTGACCATAGACATATAAAGAGTAGACGCCGCATCGAACGCTGGGCCTATTGGCGCTGACGAGCGGTGGGGCCGCCATCTTGGACCGGTCGCCCGCTCCACTCAGTGTATCTGTTTGGTAGGTGCAATTGATAGTTTCACTAGTGTCAGTGCATTTAATCAATAACTTACTGAGCATTATCCCGCCTATTACACGGCGTACGAGTGTAATAATTCATTTGAAACATAATTTTGATCAATATATAAACCAGAGAATCAATTCATATCAGGTCAGAGAGAGAGAGAGGGAGGAGAGAGAATAAATAAATAAATAAATATTCCATTCACAAAATACAACCAACAGTAATGTTCAATCTTATTAGTGAAAAGTAATCCCCAGAGCCAGCTGTTTTCCATGGTTTTCTGCTGATTAGAACAGAAATAATATGCTGCTCAGTGCTCTGCATCCTGTTACTTCTGCTGCTCCACTGAGTAGAACCACCGCTTCATTTCTGGCGGAGCAGCTGTGTGTCTGTGTTTACAAACATTTAATCCAGCTAGGTGGATTGTTTATGAAGTTAACGAGCTCTGGCCTGGTTACCACGGCAACTCCAGGTGGTTACCACGGCGATAGGGGCCCCGCAGTCTGAGGCAGACAGAAACGTGGAGAAAAAGAGACATTTTCTGCCTCTGCACTGGTCTGGCAAAAGGCTTAGCGTAGATAGATAGATAGATAGATAGATAGATAGATAGATAGATAGATAGATAGATAGATAGATAGATAGATATCTTTATTGTCATCATACAGAGCATGACGAAATTAGTGCCACCCATAAACGGCGCATAAATAGATAAAAACATAAGGTACAAAAATGTACACATTTTAAATAAGACAGTAATACACAACACATCAAAAGCACTCTTAGAGTGCACTATCTGGCCTAATCAGCCCGACGTTGGCTCCAAGTGAGCCCTTGTGTTCAATGTGATCCATGAGGACCAGACTCGCTCAGTGACAGGTTCAGAGTTCTGACCGCCCACGGATAGAAGCTGTTCTTTAGCCTGTTTGTTCTGCTCCTCAGGGACCTGAAGCGTCTGCCTGACGGCAGCAGGTTGAGCAGGTGCTGACCAGGGTGGGAAGTGTCCGCAGATATTTTTCGAGCTCTGCACAGGCACCGGGAGCTGGCAATGTCCTCCAAAGGGGGCAGAGAGCAGCCAATGATCTTTTCTGCTGTCCTGGTTACCCTCTGCAGAGCCTTCTTTCCTGCAGCTGAACAGGAAGCAAACCACACAGTCACACAGTACATCAACACAGATTCGATGGTGGCTCGGTAAAATGACACCAGCAGTTTCTCCTCAAGGTGGTTCCTACGGAGCACCCGTAGGAAGTGGAGTCTCTGCTGGGCCTTTTTAAGCAGTGCTGAGGTGTTGGATGACCAGCTGAGGTCCTCCTGGATGTGCGTCCCCAGGAACTTAAAGGAGGCCACTCTCTCCACACCCTCCCCGTTGATGGTAATTGGGGCGTGGTCCCCTCTCCTCCTCCTGAAATCGATGACCATCTCCTTGGTCTTCATGCTGTTAAGCACCAGGTTGTTTCTGGTGCACCACCCCGCCAGTGTCTCAATCTCCTGCCTGTAGGCTGTCTCGTCACCCCCCGTGATCAGGCCGACCACCGTAGTATCATCGGCGAACTTGATGATGGAATTTGTGGGGTGTATTGGAGTACAGTCCGAGGTGTAAAGGGTGTACAGGAGGGGGCTCAGCACGCAGCCCTGGGGGGAGCCCGTGCTGAGCGACAGAGTGGATGAGTGGACCTGACCCACCGTGACAACCTGCGGCCGGTTGGTCAGGAAGTTCTTGATCCAGGAGCAGATGAGGGGGGAGAAGTTAAGGCCAGTCAGCTTCTCCACCAGGATGTCAGGAACAATGGTGTTGAAAGCCGAGCTGTAGTCAACAAACAACAGCCTGGCGTAGGTTCCCGGGAGCTCCAGATGGTTCAGAGCTGTGTGGAGAACTGTGGCCACGGCATCCTCTGTTGACCGGTTTGCCCTGTAGGCAAACTGGTGTGGGTCAAAGTTCCTGGGGAGGCCATCTTTAAGGTGCTGGAGAACCAACCTCTCAAAGCACTTCATTACAACAGACGTCAGTGCCACTGGTCTGTAGTCGTTGAGGTCTGTTATAGATGTTTTTTTGGGCACCGGGATGATGTTTGCTGCCTTGAGGCAGGGCGGGACCACAGCCAGGGACAGGGAGGTGTTAAAGATCCCAGTCAGGACTCCTGCCAGCTGGTCAGCGCAGGCACGTAGCACTTTACCCAACACCCCGTCCGGGCCAGCAGCTTTCCTTGGATTTACTGCTAGCAGAGCACGTCTCACCTGGTGGACCTGGAGGGTGAGAGTGTTAAGAGTGGTAGTGGGGGCAGGAGGGACGTGGGTGAGGGGCGGGGCTCGCTGCTGGGGGACTGGAGAGGATGGAGGTCTGGAAGTCTCAAAACGGGCGAAGAAGTGGTTAAGTTCTTCCGCTAGTGAGATGTCCATGCCGCCTGCTGCTGCTGCTGGTGAAGAGCCTTTGTAGCCAGTCAGGTGCTGGATCCCTTGCCACACCCGCCTTGAGTCGTTGTCCCCAAGGTGCGATTCCACCTTCTTTCTGTACTCCTCTTTGGCTGTTTTTATACCTCTCCTGAGGTCCGATCTTGCTGCACTGTACAGAGCTCTATCACCTGACCTGAAGGCTAAATTCCTGGCCCTCAGGAGTGCCTTAACAGCAGGGGTCATCCAAGGTTTTTGATTAGGATAGACCCGGACTTGCTTGTTCACAGTGACGGTGTCTGTGCAATGCTTGATGTAACAGAGGACAGCGTCCGTGCGTTCCTGGAGCTCCTGGTGATCAAATATATTCCAGTCTGTGTTCTGAAAACAGTCCTGCAGCTGGTCAAGAGCTCCCACAGGCCAGACTTTGACAGTCTTAGTCACCGGCTTGGTTTTCTTCCTGAGGGGGATGTAGGCAGGGACAAGGAGCAGGGAGAGGTGATCAGACATACCCAGATGGGGAAGGGGGACAGTCTTATATGCCTTTTTCCAGTTGGAGTAGACCAGATCTAAAGTGTTCTCTCCTCTGGTGGGACATTGCACATACTGAACAAACCTAGGTAGCACAGACTTCAGGCAGGCTCTATTAAAGTCCCCAGCGACGACGAAGAAACCATCTGGGTGGTCGCGCATCTGTATAGTAATGGCATCATACAGTAGCGAGAGAGCTATGCTAGTGTTAGCATCCGGAGGGATGTAAACAGCTGTGATGATAGCCGCCGTTAGCTCTCTGGGCAGGTAAAAGGGTCTACACACAACTGTGATGGCCTCCAAGTCCGGGCAACAGTGGGTAAAAATAACTCTACTGTTTGTGCACCAGTCGGTGTGTGTGTAGATGCAGAGTCCCCCTCCTTTCCTCTTACCAGAGTCTGTGTTTCTGTCCTGGCGGTGCAGGCTGCGGTCCGGTAGCTGAACAGCGGTGTAGATAGATAGATAGATAGATAGATAGATAGATAGATAGATAGTGTAGGAGCCATTTTGCCTGTTCTCTGTTTGACCACCAGGGGGGGTATTGTGTTGGGTGAAGGTGATATAGGTGAGGGTGTAATTGGCCTCCGGTGTGTGTGTGAGGAGGAGAGCACAAAGTTTTCTGACCGTGTCAAGCCCGTGTCAAGCCCGTGTCAAGACCGTGTCAAGCCCGTGTCAAGCCCGTGTCAAGACCGTGTCAAGCTGGGAAAGACGTGTAAAACCGTGCATAGGACACGCAAAGTGAGTTACCGTGATTGAGTGTTGAACAGTGTGAATTACACTTACCTGAGAGCAGCAATCCTGTGCTTACCTGGACTTTATGTGTAAATAAATAATTATTATTATGCAAACGACCTCACGTGAATGGACATTGGTTTGTGGACACGCGTCCGGAAGAGTTCCACACCCACACACACAGGAACTTAAACGTACACGGCTTTATTGGTAAAAAGACTGTACAGATAGGGTTACCCTAACCCTAACCCTAACCCTAGTCTCTTTTTGATATGATATGTTGTTTTTACCTAATTGCCTTGGATGAAATTTGTATGGCTGTTCTAAGTTTCTTTTTTGATATGAAATGTTGTTATATGTTTACTACAGTTTGTAAGTTTCTTTTCCTTGTTGCCTCTGATGAAATGTGTTATCTCTTTCAAGGTGAAAATAAAGATTTTGATATTTGATAAGTTTGTGTGGCACTGCTGTTCTCTGTCTACTACTTTTAACCTGGCTACTGTGTTGAATGAAGTACTGTTAAATCATCTTAGATTGATATTGACTTATAACATGACTGAGTTGGTTTGAATATGTTATTGACCATTATGAAAGTAACCGGTCTCAATAAAAAAATTCTTCAGAAGAACTTTGTCAATAATGCATATATGGAACAGCAATGATTAAAAAAAACATTAGACCTCTTACACTGTAAACCCTAATAAGTTCAGTTAACTCAAAAAAATTGTTGAAACTGATTACATCAAAAATTTTAATTAATGTTGACTAAATATTTTGAGTTAAAAAAGATATCTTGATTAAGTATGCTTTACTTGTAATCTTAAGTGGCACTAACTTATGGTAGACAGGTACAAAGTGTCCTCTGTCCCCCAGTCTGGACAGACAGACAGGTACCTAGTGTCCTCTGTCCTCTGTTCCCCAGTCTGGACAGACAGACAGACCTAGTGTCCTCTGTCCCCCAGTCTGGACAGACAGACAGGTACAAAGTGTCCTCTGTCCCCCAGTCTGGACAGACAGACAGGTACCTAGTGTCCTCTGTCCCCCAGTCTGGACAGACAGGTACCTAGTGTCCCCTTCAAAATAAAGGTAGATGTTTGTATTAAAGCTCCTTCAAAATAAAGGTAGATGTTTGTATTAAAGCTCCTTCAAAATAAAGGTAGATGTCTGTGTTAAGCTCCTTTAAAATAAAGGTAGATGTTTGTATTAAAGCTCCTTCAAAATAAAGGTAGATGTTTGTATTAAAGCTCCTTCAAAATAAAGGTAGATGTTTGTATTAAAGCTCCTTCAAAATAAAGGTAGATGTCTGTGTTAAGCTCCTTCAAAATAAAGGTAGATGTTTGTATTAAAGCTCCTTCAGTATAAAGGTAGATGTTTGAATTAAAGCTCCTTCAAAATAAAGGTAGATGTTTGTGTTAAAGCTCTTTCAAAATAAAGGTAGATGTTTGTATTAAAGCTCCTTCAAAATAAAGGTAGATGTTTGTATTAAAGCTCCTTCAAAATAAAGGTAGATGTTTGTATTAAAGCTCCTTCAAAATAAAGGTAGATGTCTGTGTTAAGCTCCTTCAAAATAGAGGTAGATGTTTGTGTTAAAGCTCTTTCAAAATAAAGGTAGATGTTTGTGTTAAAGCTCCTTCAAAATAAAGGTAGATGTTTGTGTTAAGCTCCTTCAGAATAAAGGTAGATGTTTGACTTAAAGCTCCATACAGTATAAAGGTAAATGTTTGTATTAAAGCTCCTTCAAAATAAAGGTAGATGTCTGTGTTTAGCTCCTTCAAAATAAAGGTAGATGTTTCTGTTAAAGCTCTTTCAAAATAAAGGTAGATGTTTGTATTAAAGCTCCTTCAGTATAAAGGTAGATGTTTGAATTAAAGCTCCTTCAAAATAAAGGTAGATGTTTGTGTTAAAGCTCTTTCAAAATAAAGGTAGATGTTTGTATTAAAGCTCCTTCAAAATAAAGGTAGATGTCTGTGTTAAGCTCCTTCAAAATAGAGGTAGATGTTTGTGTTAAAGCTCTTTCAAAATAAAGGTAGATGTTTCTGTTAAAGCTCTTTCAAAATAAAGGTAGATGTTTGTATTAAAGCTCCTTCAGTATAAAGGTAGATGTTTGAATTAAAGCTCCTTCAAAATAAAGGTAGATGTTTGTGTTAAAGCTCCTTCAAAATAAAGGTAGATGTTTGTATTAAAGCTCCTTCAAAATAAAGGTAGATGTCTGTGTTAAGCTCCTTCAAAATAGAGGTAGATGTTTGTGTTAAAGCTCTTTCAAAATAAAGGTAGATGTTTGTATTAAAGCTCCTTCAAAATAAAGGTAGATGTTTGTATTAAAGCTCCTTCAAAATAAAGGTAGATGTTTGTATTAAAGCTCCTTCAAAATAAAGGTAGATGTCTGTGTTAAGCTCCTTCAAAATAGAGGTAGATGTTTGTGTTAAAGCTCTTTCAAAATAAAGGTAGATGTTTGTGTTAAAGCTCCTTCAAAATAATGGTAGATGTTTGTGTTAAGCTCCTTCAGAATAAAGGTAGATGTTTGACTTAAAGCTCCATACAGTATAAAGGTAGATGTTTGTATTAAAGCTCCTTCAAAATAAAGGTAGATGTCTGTGTTAAGCTCCTTCAAAATAAAGGTAGATGTTTGTATTAAAGCTCCTTCAGTATAAAGGTAGATGTTTGAATTAAAGCTCCTTCAAAATAAAGGTAGATGTTTGTGTTAAAGCTTTTTCAAAATAAAGGTAGATGTTTGTATTAAAGCTCCTTCAGTATAAAGGTAGATGTTTGAATTAAAGCTCCTTCAAAATAAAGGTAGATGTTTGTGTTAAAGCTCTTTCAAAATAAAGGTAGATGTTTGTATTAAAGCTCCTTCAAAATAAAGGTAGATGTTTGTATTAAAGCTCCTTCAAAATAAAGGTAGATGTTTGTATTAAAGCTCCTTCAAAATAAAGGTAGAAGTCTGTGTTAAGCTCCTTCAAAATAGAGGTAGATGTTTGTGTTAAAGCTCTTTCAAAATAAAGGTAGATGTTTGTGTTAAAGCTCCTTCAAAATAATGGTAGATGTTTGTGTTAAGCTCCTTCAGAATAAAGGTAGATGTTTGACTTAAAGCTCCATACAGTATAAAGGTAGATGTTTGTATTAAAGCTCCTTCAAAATAAAGGTAGATGTCTGTGTTAAGCTCCTTCAAAATAAAGGTAGATGTTTGTATTAAAGCTCCTTCAGTATAAAGGTAGATGTTTGAATTAAAGCTCCTTCAAAATAAAGGTAGATGTTTGTGTTAAAGCTCTTTCAAAATAAAGGTAGATGTTTGTATTAAAGCTCCTTCAAAATAAAGGTAGATGTCTGTGTTAAGCTCCTTCAAAATAGAGGTAGATGTTTGTGTTAAAGCTCTTTCAAAATAAAGGTAGATGTTTCTGTTAAAGCTCTTTCAAAATAAAGGTAGATGTTTGTATTAAAGCTCCTTCAGTATAAAGGTAGATGTTTGAATTAAAGCTCCTTCAAAATAAAGGTAGATGTTTTTGTTAAAGCTCCTTCAAAATAAAGGTAGATGTTTGTATTAAAGCTCCTTCAAAATAAAGGTAGATGTCTGTGTTAAGCTCCTTCAAAATAGAGGTAGATGTTTGTGTTAAAGCTCTTTCAAAATAAAGGTAGATGTTTGTATTAAAGCTCCTTCAAAATAAAGGTAGATGTTTGTATTAAAGCTCCTTCAAAATAAAGGTAGATGTTTGTATTAAAGCTCCTTCAAAATAAAGGTAGATGTCTGTGTTAAGCTCCTTCAAAATAAAGGTAGATGTTTGTATTAAAGCTCCTTCAAAATAAAGGTAGATGTCTGTGTTAAGCTCCTTCAAAATAAAGGTAGATGTTTGTATTAAAGCTCCTTCAGTATAAAGGTAGATGTTTGAATTAAAGCTCCTTCAAAATAAAGGTAGATGTTTGTGTTAAAGCTCTTTCAAAATAACGGTAGATGTTTGTATTAAAGCTCCTTCAAAATAAAGGTAGATGTTTGTATTAAAGCTCCTTCAAAATAAAGGTAGATGTTTGTATTAAAGCTCCTTCAAAATAAAGGTAGATGTCTGTGATACCATTGCACCTTTTAAAACTAAGATGACCTTGACCAGACAGAGAACACCATGGAGGAACACTTTGATGGTAAAGGCTCTGAAAACAGAATGCAGGAAAGCTGAGCGTAAATGGAGAAAAACTAAACTTCAAATCCACAATGACCTCTACAAACAAAGTCTTTATAATTTTAACCATGGTTTATTCAAGGCTAGACAGCAACACTTTAATGAAATGATTAATAAGAACATCAACAACACTCGTGCTCTGTTTGCTATGGTTGATAAGCTTACAACCCCCCCAAAAGAGATAGCTTCAGAACTCTTTTCCACAGAAAAATGCAATGAATTTGCTTACTTTTTCAATGAAAAAATCAAATCCATAAGGCTAAATATCAACACAAATCAGCAAAATAATACAATGATGAAATCCCTAAAATCACCTAGGAATAAATCAACTGTAATGTCAGAGTTTAATACAGTTGACCAAAAAACCTTAGAAGAAACAGTTCAGCATCTTAAAACATCGACATGTTGTCTTGACACAATACCATCTGACTTTTTTAAAACTATTATAAGCTCTGTCCAAACAGATCTGCAGCAAATAATAAATTGCTCACTTCAATCAGGCACGTTTCCTAAACCCCTGAAAGTAGCTGCCATCAAGCCACTCTTAAAAAAGAGAACATTGGATACTACCATTTTAACCAATTACAGACCCATCTCAAATCTTCCCTTTATAGCCAAGATCGTTGAGAAAGTGGTTTTTAATCAACTCAGCAACTTCTTGAACTCCAGTGGACTCTTTGACAAATTTCAATCAGGCTTCCGACCTCACCACAGTACAGAAACAGCTCTTATTAGAGTGTTAAATGACATAAGGCTGAACACTGACTCAGGCAAGGTGTCAGTTCTGGTCATGTTGGATCTCAGTGCTGCGTTTGACACTGTGGATCACAGTATACTGCTGGACAGGTTGGAAACCTGGGCAGGACTCAGCGGGACAGTCCTAAAATGGTTCAGGTCCTACTTAGAGGAACGGAGTTATTTTGTGACCATTGGTAGTTATCAATCCGATCGAGTGGCTATGACATGTGGAGTTCCTCAGGGGTCAGTCCTTGGACCCCTTCTGTTTAACCTGTATATGCTGCCTTTGGGTCAAATTCTACAGAACTCTAATGTCAACTATCATAGTTATGCAGATGACACACAGATATATCTTGCACTGTCTCCAGATGACTGCAGTCCAATAGAGTCATTATGTCACTGTTTAGAGCAAGTCAAAAATTGGATGAGCCAAAATTTCCTTCAGTTAAATCAAGAAAAAACTGAGGTCATTGTTTTTGGAAATAAAGAGAAGAGGGTTGCTGTCAGTAAACACCTTGAGTCACTGTCTTTAGAAACTAAAGACCAAGTCCGAAACCTTGGCGTGCTGATAGACTCAGATCTGACCTTCAACAGCCATATCAAATCAGTCACCAAATCAGCCTTTTATCAACTTAAGAACATATCCAGAATTAAGGGTTTTATGTCCCAAACTGATCAGGAGAAGCTGATTCATGCTTTTATCTCCAGTAGACTAGACTACTGTAACGGTCTTCTGACTGGTCTCCCCCAAAAAAGTATCAAACAGCTGCAGCTCATTCAGAACGCTGCAGCTCGAGTTTTAACCAGAACAAAGAGATCAGATCACATCACCCCGGTTCTTAAGACCTTACACTGGCTCCCAGTCAGCTACAGAATAGATTTTAAAGTTCTGCTACTGGTTTACAAATCACTGAATGGTTTAGGTCCAGAATATATGAATGACATGTTAGTAGGATATAAACCCAGTAGAGCTCTGAGATCTACTGACTCAGGTCAGATACTGGAGCTCAGAGTTCAGACCAGACATGGTGAAGCAGCATTTAGCTGTTATGCTGCACACAAGTGGAACAAACTACCAGCAGAACTGAGATCAGCCCCAACTGTGAGCACTTTTAAATCCAGGTTAAAAACATTTCTCTTTTCATGTGCTTATAGCTGAGAACTTAAAACTTTATCTTTTTTTCTTTTATTTTACTTTTATTTGCTCTTGCTTTTAACTCTGTTTTTAGTGTTTTGTTTGTTTTTATTCTGTCTTAAGCTTCTTTTTTTTTTTAAATGTTTTGTCTTTATGTAAAGCACATTGAGTTGCCTTGGTATGAAATGCGCTATATAAATAAAGATGCCTTGCCTTGCCTTGCCTTGCCTTAAGCTCCTTCAAAATAGAGGTAGATGTTTGTGTTAAAGCTCTTTCAAAATAAAGGTAGATGTTTGTGTTAAAGCTCCTTCAAAATAAAGGTAGATGTTTGTGTTAAGCTCCTTCAGAATAAAGGTAGATGTTTGACTTAAAGCTCCATACAGTATAAAGGTAGATGTTTGTATTAAAGCTCCTTCAAAATAAAGGTAGATGTCTGTGTTTAGCTCCTTCAAAATAAAGGAAGATGTTTCTGTTAAAGCTCTTTCAAAATAAAGGTAGATGTTTGTATTAAAGCTCCTTCAGTATAAAGGTAGATGTTTGAATTAAAGCTCCTTCAAAATAAAGGTAGATGTTTGTGTTAAAGCTCTTTCAAAATAAAGGTAGATGTTTGTATTAAAGCTCCTTCAAAATAAAGGTAGATGTCTGTGTTAAGCTCCTTCAAAATAGAGGTAGATGTTTGTGTTAAAGCTCTTTCAAAATAAAGGTAGATGTTTCTGTTAAAGCTCTTTCAAAATAAAGGTAGATGTTTGTATTAAAGCTCCTTCAGTATAAAGGTAGATGTTTGTATTAAAGCTCCTTCAAAATAAAGGTAGATGTTTGTATTAAAGCTCCTTCAAAATAAAGGTAGATGTTTGTATTAAAGCTCCTTCAAAATAAAGGTAGATGTCTGTGTTAAGCTCCTTCAAAATAGAGGTAGATGTTTGTGTTAAAGCTCCTTCAAAATAAAGGTAGATGTTTGTGTTAAAGCTCTTTCAAAATAAAGGTAGATGTTTCTGTTAAAGCTCTTTCAAAATAAAGGTAGATGTTTGTATTAAAGCTCCTTCAGTATAAAGGTAGATGTTTGAATTAAAGCTCCTTCAAAATAAAGGTAGATGTTTGTGTTAAAGCTCTTTCAAAATAAAGGTAGATGTTTCTGTTAAAGCTCTTTCAAAATAAAGGTAGATGTTTGTATTAAAGCTCCTTCAAAATAAAGGTAGATGTTTGTATTAAAGCTCCTTCAAAATAAAGGTAGATGTCTGTGTTAAGCTCCTTCAAAATAAAGGTAGATGTTTCTGTTAAAGCTCTTTCAAAATAAAGGTAGATGTTTGTATTAAAGCTCCTTCAGTATAAAGGTAGATGTTTGTATTAAAGCTCCTTCAAAATAAAGGTATATGTTTGTGTTAAAGCTCCATACAGTATAAAGGTAGATGTTTGTATTAAAGCTCCTTCAAAATAAAGGTAGATGTTTGTATTAAAGCTCCTTCAAAATAAAGGTAGATGTTTGTGTTAAGCTCCTTCAGAATAAAGGTAGATGTTTGACTTAAAGCTCCATACAGTATAAAGGTAGATGTTTGTATTAAAGCTCCTTCAGTATAAAGGTAGATGTTTGTATTAAAGCTCCTTCAAAATAAAGGTATATGTTTGTGTTAAAGCTCCATACAGTATAAAGGTAGATGTTTGTATTAAAGCTCCTTCAAAATAAAGGTAGATGTTTGTGTTAAAGCTCCTTCAAAATAAAGGTAGATGTTTGTGTTAAAGCTCTTTCAAAATAAAGGTAGATGTTTGAATTAAAGCTCCTTCAGTATAAAAGTAGATGTTTGTGTTAATGCTCCTTCAAAATAAAGGTAGATGTTTGTGTTAACGATCTTAAGGTCAAGACAGAGCTGATCAGACAGACACATGATCATCTTTTTATAATCAATCAATCAATCAATCAGACTTTATTTATAGAGCACTTTTCATACAAAAGATATGTAGCACAAAGTGCTTTACACGATAAAAGCAGACAAAACAAAGCAGAGATAAAAACCCAAAGTAACGCAGATACACTCGTGCGCACACACACACACACACACACACACACACACACACACACACACACACACACACACACTTTATAAAGCTTTAAAAGAAGGCAACTGAAGCGCTATCTTACTCTACAATTTGCCGTGAGGAAACACTAGGGACTGGATAAAACAAAATAATTAAATGAAATGATTAAAAATAACTAAAATTATACCGTAAATATGCTAAGACTAAAAAGATTAAAAGTAAAAAGGAATACAGAATAAAATAAAATAAACTAATAATAATAAAAAAAAAAAAAAACATTTAATAAACAGTAAAAATCGATAAATGCAATAAAATGATAGGAAAACTAATAAAATAGTAAAACCTATAAGTAAAATCTAATCAAAAGCCAAGCTAAAAAGATGTGTTTTAACTTTGCTCTTAAAAATGTCCACATTTGCAGCTGCTCTCAGGTCTTCAGGAAGGCTGTTCCACAGTCGTGGGCCGTAATGACAAAACGCTGCTTCACCATGAGTTTTGGTTCTGACTTTAGGTATTAATAAAAGGCCTCTATCTGAAGACCTGAGAGTTCTGGATGGCTTATAAGTTAAAAGCAAATCTGACAGATAGGAAGGACTAAGACCATTAAGAGCTTTAAAAACCAGTAAAAGAATCTTAAAATCGATCCTGAAGCACACAGGTAACCAATGCAGGGACTTTAAAATCGGTGTAATGTGAGCTCTCTTTCTGGTCTTCGTTAGCAGTCGTGCAGCTGAGTTTTGGAGTAGTTGTAACGGTTCAATATTCTTTTTAGGAAGACCGGAAAGAAGAGCATTGCAATAATCAATCCTACAGGTAATAAAAGCATGGATTAGTGTCTCTGTGTTGGCTCGGGAGAGAAATGGACGCACTTTAGCAATATTTTTAAGATGGTAAAAACCGTTCTTAGTGGTTTGTCTGATGTGGCGTTCAAAGGTTAAGTTTGAGTCGAAGACCACACCTAGGTTCTTAACATTCTCTGATGGGTTAAGAGACAGTGCTTCCAGTTTAAAATTCAGTTTTTCTCTCAGTGCTTCAGGACCGATAACCAGTACCTCCGTTTTGTCCTGGTTGAGCTGTAAAAAATTTTCTGCCATCCATGACTTAATGTCTAAAATGCACTTAAAAAGGGCATCAATTGGCCCTGTATCATCAGGAGACACGGCAATGTAAAGCTGCGTATCATCCGCATAACTGTGGAAATCAATGCCGCACTGATATGGAGGAGCTGTAATCACATTAGGTTACCTGTGTGTGTGTGTGTGTGTGTGTGTGTGTGTGTGTGTGTGTGTGTGTGTGTGTGTGTGTGTGTGTGTGTGTGTGACCATAGACATATAAAGAGTAGACGCCGCATCGAACGCTGGGCCTATTGGCGCTGACGAGCGGTGGGGCCGCCATCTTGGACCGGTCGCCCGCTCCACTCAGTGTATCTGTTTGGTAGGTGCAATTGATAGTTTCACTAGTGTCAGTGCATTTAATCAATAACTTACTGAGCATTATCCCGCCTATTACACGGCGTACGAGTGTAATAATTCATTTGAAACATAATTTTGATCAATATATAAACCAGAGAATCAATTCATATCAGGTCAGAGAGAGAGAGAGGGAGGAGAGAGAATAAATAAATAAATAAATATTCCATTCACAAAATACAACCAACAGTAATGTTCAATCTTATTAGTGAAAAGTAATCCCCAGAGCCAGCTGTTTTCCATGGTTTTCTGCTGATTAGAACAGAAATAATATGCTGCTCAGTGCTCTGCATCCTGTTACTTCTGCTGCTCCACTGAGTAGAACCACCGCTTCATTTCTGGCGGAGCAGCTGTGTGTCTGTGTTTACAAACATTTAATCCAGCTAGGTGGATTGTTTATGAAGTTAACGAGCTCTGGCCTGGTTACCACGGCAACTCCAGGTGGTTACCACGGCGATAGGGGCCCCGCAGTCTGAGGCAGACAGAAACGTGGAGAAAAAGAGACATTTTCTGCCTCTGCACTGGTCTGGCAAAAGGCTTAGCGTAGATAGATAGATAGATAGATAGATAGATAGATAGATAGATAGATATCTTTATTGTCATCATACAGAGCATGACGAAATTAGTGCCACCCATAAACGGCGCATAAATAGATAAAAACATAAGGTACAAAAATGTACACATTTTAAATAAGACAATAATACACAACACATCAAAAGCACTCTTAGAGTGCACTATCTGGCCTAATCAGCCCGACGTTGGCTCCAAGTGAGCCCTTGTGTTCAATGTGATCCATGAGGACCAGACTCGCTCAGTGACAGGTTCAGAGTTCTGACCGCCCACGGATAGAAGCTGTTCTTTAGCCTGTTTGTTCTGCTCCTCAGGGACCTGAAGCGTCTGCCTGACGGCAGCAGGTTGAACAGGTGCTGACCAGGGTGGGAAGTGTCCGCAGATATTTTTCGAGCTCTGCTCAGGCACCGGGAGCTGGCAATGTCCTCCAAAGGGGGCAGAGAGCAGCCAATGATCTTTTCTGCTGTCCTGGTTACCCTCTGCAGAGCCTTTTTTCCTGCAGCTGAACAGGAAGCAAACCACACAGTCACACAGTACATCAACACAGATTCGATGGTGGCTCGGTAAAATGACACCAGCAGTTTCTCCTCAAGGTGGTTCCTACGGAGCACCCGTAGGAAGTGGAGTCTCGGCTGGGCCTTTTTAAGCAGTGCTGAGGTGTTGGATGACCAGCTGAGGTCCTCCTGGATGTGCGTCCCCAGGAACTTAAAGGAGGCCACTCTCTCCACACCCTCCCCGTTGATGGTAATTGGGGCGTGGTCCCCTCTCCTCCTCCTGAAATCGATGACCATCTCCTTGGTCTTCATGCTGTTAAGCACCAGGTTGTTTCTGGTGCACCACCCCGCCAGTGTCTCAATCTCCTGCCTGTAGGCTGTCTCGTCACCCCCCGTGATCAGGCCGACCACCGTAGTATCATCGGCGAACTTGATGATGGAATTTGTGGGGTGTATTGGAGTACAGTCCGAGGTGTAAAGGGTGTACAGGAGGGGGCTCAGCACGCAGCCCTGGGGGGGAGCCCGTGCTGAGCGACAGAGTGGATGAGTGGACCTGACCCACCGTGACAACCTGCGGCCGGTTGGTCAGGAAGTTCTTGATCCAGGAGCAGATGAGGGGGGGAGAAGTTAAGGCCAGTCAGCTTCTCCACCAGGATGTCAGGAACAATGGTGTTGAAAGCCGAGCTGTAGTCAACAAACAACAGCCTGGCGTAGGTTCCCGGGAGCTCCAGATGGTTCAGAGCTGTGTGGAGAACTGTGGCCACGGCATCCTCTGTTGACCGGTTTGCCCTGTAGGCAAACTGGTGTGGGTCAAAGTTCCTGGGGAGGCCATCTTTAAGGTGCTGGAGAACCAACCTCTCAAAGCACTTCATTACAACAGACGTCAGTGCCACTGGTCTGTAGTCGTTGAGGTCTGTTATAGATGTTTTTTTGGGCACCGGGATGATGTTTGCTGCCTTGAGGCAGGGCGGGACCACAGCCAGGGACAGGGAGGTGTTAAAGATCCCAGTCAGGACTCCTGCCAGCTGGTCAGCGCAGGCACGTAGCACTTTACCCAACACCCCGTCCGGGCCAGCAGCTTTCCTTGGATTTACTGCTAGCAGAGCACGTCTCACCTGGTGGACCTGGAGGGTGAGAGTGTTAAGAGTGGTAGTGGGGGCAGGAGGGACGTGGGTGAGGGGCGGGGCTCGCTGCTGGGGGACTGGAGAGGATGGAGGTCTGGAAGTCTCAAAACGGGCGAAGAAGTGGTTAAGTTCTTCCGCTAGTGAGATGTCCATGCCGCCTGCTGCTGCTGCTGGTGAAGAGCCTTTGTAGCCAGTCAGGTGCTGGATCCCTTGCCACACCCGCCTTGAGTCGTTGTCCCCAAGGTGCGATTCCACCTTCTTTCTGTACTCCTCTTTGGCTGTTTTTATACCTCTCCTGAGGTCCGATCTTGCTGCACTGTACAGAGCTCTATCACCTGACCTGAAGGCTAAATTCCTGGCCCTCAGGAGTGCCTTAACAGCAGGGGTCATCCAAGGTTTTTGATTAGGATAGACCCGGACTTGCTTGTTCACAGTGACGGTGTCTGTGCAATGCTTGATGTAACAGAGGACAGCGTCCGTGCGTTCCTGGAGCTCCTGGTGATCAAATATATTCCAGTCTGTGTTCTGAAAACAGTCCTGCAGCTGGTCAAGAGCTCCCACAGGCCAGACTTTGACAGTCTTAGTCACCGGCTTGGTTTTCTTCCTGAGGGGGATGTAGGCAGGGACAAGGAGCAGGGAGAGGTGATCAGACATACCCAGATGGGGAAGGGGGACAGTCTTATATGCCTTTTTCCAGTTGGAGTAGACCAGATCTAAAGTGTTCTCTCCTCTGGTGGGACATTGCACATACTGAACAAACCTAGGTAGCACAGACTTCAGGCAGGCTCTATTAAAGTCCCCAGCGACGACGAAGAAACCATCTGGGTGGTCGCGCATCTGTATAGTAATGGCATCATACAGTAGCGAGAGAGCTATGCTAGTGTTAGCATCCGGAGGGATGTAAACAGCTGTGATGATAGCCGCCGTTAGCTCTCTGGGCAGGTAAAAGGGTCTACACACAACTGTGATGGCCTCCAAGTCCGGGCAACAGTGGGTAAAAATAACTCTACTGTTTGTGCACCAGTCGGTGTGTGTGTAGATGCAGAGTCCCCCTCCTTTCCTCTTACCAGAGTCTGTGTTTCTGTCCTGGCGGTGCAGGCTGCGGTCCGGTAGCTGAACAGCGGTGTAGATAGATAGATAGATAGATAGATAGATAGATAGATAGATAGTGTAGGAGCCATTTTGCCTGTTCTCTGTTTGACCACCAGGGGGGGTATTGTGTTGGGTGAAGGTGATATAGGTGAGGGTGTAATTGGCCTCCGGTGTGTGTGTGAGGAGGAGAGCACAAAGTTTTCTGACCGTGTCAAGCCCGTGTCAAGCCCGTGTCAAGACCGTGTCAAGCCCGTGTCAAGCCCGTGTCAAGACCGTGTCAAGCTGGGAAAGACGTGTAAAACCGTGCATAGGACACGCAAAGTGAGTTACCGTGATTGAGTGTTGAACAGTGTGAATTACACTTACCTGAGAGCAGCAATCCTGTGCTTACCTGGACTTTATGTGTAAATAAATAATTATTATTATGCAAACGACCTCACGTGAATGGACATTGGTTTGTGGACACGCGTCCGGAAGAGTTCCACACCCACACACACAGGAACTTAAACGTACACGGCTTTATTGGTAAAAAGACTGTACAGATAGGGTTACCCTAACCCTAACCCTAACCCTAGTCTCTTTTTGATATGATATGTTGTTTTTACCTAATTGCCTTGGATGAAATTTGTATGGCTGTTCTAAGTTTCTTTTTTGATATGAAATGTTGTTATATGTTTACTACAGTTTGTAAGTTTCTTTTCCTTGTTGCCTCTGATGAAATGTGTTATCTCTTTCAAGGTGAAAATAAAGATTTTGATATTTGATAAGTTTGTGTGGCACTGCTGTTCTCTGTCTACTACTTTTAACCTGGCTACTGTGTTGAATGAAGTACTGTTAAATCATCTTAGATTGATATTGACTTATAACATGACTGAGTTGGTTTGAATATGTTATTGACCATTATGAAAGTAACCGGTCTCAATAAAAAAATTCTTCAGAAAAACTTTGTCAATAATGCATATATGGAACAGCAATGATTAAAAAAAACATTAGACCTCTTACACTGTAAACCCTAATAAGTTCAGTTAACTCAAAAAAATTGTTGAAACTGATTACATCAAAAATTTTAATTAATGTTGACTAAATATTTTGAGTTAAAAAAGATATCTTGATTAAGTATGCTTTACTTGTAATCTTAAGTGGCACTAACTTATGGTAGACAGGTACAAAGTGTCCTCTGTCCCCCAGTCTGGACAGACAGACAGGTACCTAGTGTCCTCTGTCCTCTGTCCCCCAGTCTGGACAGACAGACAGACCTAGTGTCCTCTGTCCCCCAGTCTGGACAGACAGACAGGTACAAAGTGTCCTCTGTCCCCCAGTCTGGACAGACAGACAGGTACCTAGTGTCCTCTGTCCCCCAGTCTGGACAGACAGGTACCTAGTGTCCCCTTCAAAATAAAGGTAGATGTTTGTATTAAAGCTCCTTCAAAATAAAGGTAGATGTTTGTATTAAAGCTCCTTCAAAATAAAGGTAGATGTCTGTGTTAAGCTCCTTCAAAATAAAGGTAGATGTTTGTATTAAAGCTCCTTCAAAATAAAGGTAGATGTCTGTGTTAAGCTCCTTCAAAATAAAGGTAGATGTTTGTATTAAAGCTCCTTCAAAATAAAGGTAGATGTTTGTATTAAAGCTCCTTCAAAATAAAGGTAGATGTTTGTATTAAAGCTCCTTCAGTATAAAGGTAGATGTTTGAATTAAAGCTCCTTCAAAATAAAGGTAGATGTTTGTGTTAAAGCTCTTTCAAAATAAAGGTAGATGTTTGTATTAAAGCTCCTTCAAAATAAAGGTAGATGTCTGTGTTAAGCTCCTTCAAAATAGAGGTAGATGTTTGTGTTAAAGCTCTTTCAAAATAAAGGTAGATGTTTCTGTTAAAGCTCTTCAAAATAAAGGTAGATGTTTGTATTAAAGCTCCTTCAGTATAAAGGTAGATGTTTGAATTAAAGCTCCTTCAAAATAAAGGTAGATGTTTGTGTTAAAGCTCCTTCAAAATAAAGGTAGATGTTTGTATTAAAGCTCCTTCAAAATAAAGGTAGATGTCTGTGTTAAGCTCCTTCAAAATAGAGGTAGATGTTTGTGTTAAAGCTCTTTCAAAATAAAGGTAGATGTTTGTATTAAAGCTCCTTCAAAATAAAGGTAGATGTTTGTATTAAAGCTCCTTCAAAATAAAGGTAGATGTTTGTATTAAAGCTCCTTCAAAATAAAGGTAGATGTCTGTGTTAAGCTCCTTCAAAATAGAGGTAGATGTTTGTGTTAAAGCTCTTTCAAAATAAAGGTAGATGTTTGTGTTAAAGCTCCTTCAAAATAATGGTAGATGTTTGTGTTAAGCTCCTTCAGAATAAAGGTAGATGTTTGACTTAAAGCTCCATACAGTATAAAGGTAGATGTTTGTATTAAAGCTCCTTCAAAATAAAGGTAGATGTCTGTGTTAAGCTCCTTCAAAATAAAGGTAGATGTTTGTATTAAAGCTCCTTCAGTATAAAGGTAGATGTTTGAATTAAAGCTCCTTCAAAATAAAGGTAGATGTTTGTGTTAAAGCTCTTTCAAAATAAAGGTAGATGTTTGTATTAAAGCTCCTTCAGTATAAAGGTAGATGTTTGAATTAAAGCTCCTTCAAAATAAAGGTAGATGTTTGTGTTAAAGCTCTTTCAAAATAAAGGTAGATGTTTGTATTAAAGCTCCTTCAAAATAAAGGTAGATGTTTGTATTAAAGCTCCTTCAAAATAAAGGTAGATGTTTGTATTAAAGCTCCTTCAAAATAAAGGTAGAAGTCTGTGTTAAGCTCCTTCAAAATAGAGGTAGATGTTTGTGTTAAAGCTCTTTCAAAATAAAGGTAGATGTTTGTGTTAAAGCTCCTTCAAAATAATGGTAGATGTTTGTGTTAAGCTCCTTCAGAATAAAGGTAGATGTTTGACTTAAAGCTCCATACAGTATAAAGGTAGATGTTTGTATTAAAGCTCCTTCAAAATAAAGGTAGATGTCTGTGTTAAGCTCCTTCAAAATAAAGGTAGATGTTTGTATTAAAGCTCCTTCAGTATAAAGGTAGATGTTTGAATTAAAGCTCCTTCAAAATAAAGGTAGATGTTTGTGTTAAAGCTCTTTCAAAATAAAGGTAGATGTTTGTATTAAAGCTCCTTCAAAATAAAGGTAGATGTCTGTGTTAAGCTCCTTCAAAATAGAGGTAGATGTTTGTGTTAAAGCTCTTTCAAAATAAAGGTAGATGTTTCTGTTAAAGCTCTTTCAAAATAAAGGTAGATGTTTGTATTAAAGCTCCTTCAGTATAAAGGTAGATGTTTGAATTAAAGCTCCTTCAAAATAAAGGTAGATGTTTTTGTTAAAGCTCCTTCAAAATAAAGGTAGATGTTTGTATTAAAGCTCCTTCAAAATAAAGGTAGATGTCTGTGTTAAGCTCCTTCAAAATAGAGGTAGATGTTTGTGTTAAAGCTCTTTCAAAATAAAGGTAGATGTTTGTATTAAAGCTCCTTCAAAATAAAGGTAGATGTTTGTATTAAAGCTCCTTCAAAATAAAGGTAGATGTTTGTATTAAAGCTCCTTCAAAATAAAGGTAGATGTCTGTGTTAAGCTCCTTCAAAATAAAGGTAGATGTTTGTATTAAAGCTCCTTCAAAATAAAGGTAGATGTCTGTGTTAAGCTCCTTCAAAATAAAGGTAGATGTTTGTATTAAAGCTCCTTCAGTATAAAGGTAGATGTTTGAATTAAAGCTCCTTCAAAATAAAGGTAGATGTTTGTGTTAAAGCTCTTTCAAAATAAAGGTAGATGTTTGTATTAAAGCTCCTTCAAAATAAAGGTAGATGTTTGTATTAAAGCTCCTTCAAAATAAAGGTAGATGTTTGTATTAAAGCTCCTTCAAAATAAAGGTAGATGTCTGTGTTAAGCTCCTTCAAAATAGAGGTAGATGTTTGTGTTAAAGCTCTTTCAAAATAAAGGTAGATGTTTGTGTTAAAGCTCCTTCAAAATAAAGGTAGATGTTTGTGTTAAGCTCCTTCAGAATAAAGGTAGATGTTTGACTTAAAGCTCCATACAGTATAAAGGTAGATGTTTGTATTAAAGCTCCTTCAAAATAAAGGTAGATGTCTGTGTTTAGCTCCTTCAAAATAAAGGAAGATGTTTCTGTTAAAGCTCTTTCAAAATAAAGGTAGATGTTTGTATTAAAGCTCCTTCAGTATAAAGGTAGATGTTTGAATTAAAGCTCCTTCAAAATAAAGGTAGATGTTTGTGTTAAAGCTCTTTCAAAATAAAGGTAGATGTTTGTATTAAAGCTCCTTCAAAATAAAGGTAGATGTTAGTGTTAAGCTCCTTCAAAATAAAGGTAGATGTTTGTGTTAAAGTTCTTCAAAATAAAGGTAGATGTTTGTGTTAAAGCTCCTTCAAAATAAAGGTAGATGTTTGTATTAAAGCTCCTTCAAAATAAAGGTAGATGTTTGTATTAAAGCTCCTTCAAAATAAAGGTAGATGTTTGTATTAAAGCTCCTTCAAAATAAAGGTAGATGTTTGTATTAAAGCTCCTTCAAAATAAAGGTAGATGTTTGTGTTAAAGCTCCTTCAAAATAAAGGTAGATGTTTGTATTAAAGCTCCTTCAAAATAAAGGTAGATGTTTGTGTTAAAGCTCCTTCAAAATAAAGGTAGATGTTTGTGTTAAAGCTCCTTCAAAATAAAGGTAGATGTTTGTGTTAAAGCTTTTTCAAAATAAAGGTAGATGTTTGTATTAAAGCTCCTTCAGAATAAAGGTAGATGTTTGTATTAAAGCTCCTTCAAAATAAAGGTAGATGTTTGTGTTAAAGCTCTTTCAAAATAAAGGTAGATGTTTGTATTAAAGCTCCTTCAAAATAAAGGTAGATGTTTGTGTTAAAGCTCCTTCAAAATAAAGGTAGATGTTTGTGTTAAAGCTCTTCCAAAATAAAGGTAGATGTTTGTATTAAAGCTCCTTCAAAATAAAGGTAGATGTTTGTATTAAAGCTCCTTCAAAATAAAGGTAGATGTTTGTATTAAAGCTCCTTCAAAATAAAGGTAGATGTCTGTGTTAAGCTCCTTCAAAATAAAGGTAGATGTTTGTATTAAAGCTCCTTCAAAATAAAGGTAGATGTTTGTGTTAAAGCTCCTTCAAAATAAAGGTAGATGTTTGTATTAAAGCTCCTTCAAATAAAGGTAGATGTTTGTATTAAAGCTCCTTCAAAATAAAGGTAGATGTTTGTGTTAAAGCTCCTTCAAAATAAAGGTAGATGTTTGTATTAAAGCTCCTTCAAAATAAAGGTAGATGTTTGTATTAAAGCTCCTTCAAAATAAAGGTAGATGTTTGTATTAAAGCTCCTTCAAAATAAAGGTAGATGTCTGTGTTAAGCTCCTTCAAAATAAAGGTAGATGTTTGTGTTAAAGCTCTTTCAAAATAAAGGTAGATGTTTGTGTTAAAGCTCCTTCAAAATAAAGGTAGATGTTTGTGTTAAGCTCCTTCAGAATAAAGGTAGATGTTTGACTTAAAGCTCCTTCAGAATAAAGGTAGATGTTTGTATTAAAGCTCCTTCAAAATAAAGGTAGATGTCTGTGTTAAGCTCCTTCAAAATAAAGGTAGATGTTTTTGTTAAAGCTCCTTCAAAATAAAGGTAGATGTTTGTATTAAAGCTCCTTCAGAATAAAGGTAGATGTTTGTATTAAAGCTCCTTCAAAATAAAGGTAGATGTTTGTGTTAAAGCTCCTTCAAAATAAAGGTAGATGTTTGTATTAAAGCTCCTTCAAAATAAAGGTAGATGTTTGTATTAAAGCTCCTTCAAAATAAAGGTAGATGTTTGTGTTAAAGCTCCTTCAAAATAAAGGTAGATGTTTGTGTTAAAGCTCTTCAAAATAAAGGTAGATGTTTGTATTAAAGCTCCTTCAAAATAAAGGTAGATGTTTGTATTAAAGCTCCTTCAAAATAAAGGTAGATGTTTGTATTAAAGCTCCTTCAAAATAAAGGTAGATGTCTGTGTTAAGCTCCTTCAAAATAGAGGTAGATGTTTGTGTTAAAGCTCTTTCAAAATAAAGGTAGATGTTTGTGTTAAAGCTCCTTCAAAATAAAGGTAGATGTTTGTGTTAAGCTCCTTCAGAATAAAGGTAGATGTTTGACTTAAAGCTCCATACAGTATAAAGGTAGATGTTTGTATTAAAGCTCCTTCAAAATAAAGGTAGATGTCTGTGTTTAGCTCCTTCAAAATAAAGGAAGATGTTTCTGTTAAAGCTCTTTCAAAATAAAGGTAGATGTTTGTATTAAAGCTCCTTCAGTATAAAGGTAGATGTTTGAATTAAAGCTCCTTCAAAATAAAGGTAGATGTTTGTGTTAAAGCTCTTTCAAAATAAAGGTAGATGTTTGTATTAAAGCTCCTTCAAAATAAAGGTAGATGTCTGTGTTAAGCTCCTTCAAAATAGAGGTAGATGTTTGTGTTAAAGCTCTTTCAAAATAAAGGTAGATGTTTCTGTTAAAGCTCTTTCAAAATAAAGGTAGATGTTTGTATTAAAGCTCCTTCAGTATAAAGGTAGATGTTTGTATTAAAGCTCCTTCAAAATAAAGGTAGATGTTTGTATTAAAGCTCCTTCAAAATAAAGGTAGATGTTTGTATTAAAGCTCCTTCAAAATAAAGGTAGATGTCTGTGTTAAGCTCCTTCAAAATAGAGGTAGATGTTTGTGTTAAAGCTCCTTCAAAATAAAGGTAGATGTTTGTGTTAAAGCTCCTTCAAAATAAAGGTAGATGTTTCTGTTAAAGCTCTTTCAAAATAAAGGTAGATGTTTGTATTAAAGCTCCTTCAGTATAAAGGTAGATGTTTGAATTAAAGCTCCTTCAAAATAAAGGTAGATGTTTGTGTTAAAGCTCTTTCAAAATAAAGGTAGATGTTTGTATTAAAGCTCCTTCAAAATAAAGGTAGATGTCTGTGTTAAGCTCCTTCAAAATAGAGGTAGATGTTTGTGTTAAAGCTCTTTCAAAATAAAGGTAGATGTTTCTGTTAAAGCTCTTTCAAAATAAAGGTAGATGTTTGTATTAAAGCTCCTTCAGTATAAAGGTAGATGTTTGTATTAAAGCTCCTTCAAAATAAAGGTAGATGTTTGTATTAAAGCTCCTTCAAAATAAAGGTAGATGTTTGTATTAAAGCTCCTTCAAAATAAAGGTAGATGTCTGTGTTAAGCTCCTTCAAAATAGAGGTAGATGTTTGTGTTAAAGCTCCTTCAAAATAAAGGTAGATGTTTGTGTTAAAGCTCTTTCAAAATAAAGGTAGATGTTTCTGTTAAAGCTCTTTCAAAATAAAGGTAGATGTTTGTATTAAAGCTCCTTCAGTATAAAGGTAGATGTTTGAATTAAAGCTCCTTCAAAATAAAGGTAGATGTTTGTGTTAAAGCTCTTTCAAAATAAAGGTAGATGTTTCTGTTAAAGCTCTTTCAAAATAAAGGTAGATGTTTGTATTAAAGCTCCTTCAAAATAAAGGTAGATGTTTGTATTAAAGCTCCTTCAAAATAAAGGTAGATGTCTGTGTTAAGCTCCTTCAAAATAAAGGTAGATGTTTCTGTTAAAGCTCTTTCAAAATAAAGGTAGATGTTTGTATTAAAGCTCCTTCAGTATAAAGGTAGATGTTTGTATTAAAGCTCCTTCAAAATAAAGGTATATGTTTGTGTTAAAGCTCCATACAGTATAAAGGTAGATGTTTGTATTAAAGCTCCTTCAAAATAAAGGTAGATGTTTGTATTAAAGCTCCTTCAAAATAAAGGTAGATGTTTGTGTTAAGCTCCTTCAGAATAAAGGTAGATGTTTGACTTAAAGCTCCATACAGTATAAAGGTAGATGTTTGTATTAAAGCTCCTTCAGTATAAAGGTAGATGTTTGTATTAAAGCTCCTTCAAAATAAAGGTATATGTTTGTGTTAAAGCTCCATACAGTATAAAGGTAGATGTTTGTATTAAAGCTCCTTCAAAATAAAGGTAGATGTTTGTGTTAAAGCTCCTTCAAAATAAAGGTAGATGTTTGTGTTAAAGCTCTTTCAAAATAAAGGTAGATGTTTGAATTAAAACTCCTTCAGTATAAAAGTAGATGTTTGTGTTAATGCTCCTTCAAAATAAAGGTAGATGTTTGTGTTAACGATCTTAAGGTCAAGACAGAGCTGATCAGACAGACACATGATCATCTTTTTATAATCAATCAATCAATCAATCAGACTTTATTTATAGAGCACTTTTCATACAAAAGATATGTAGCACAAAGTGCTTTACACGATAAAAGCAGACAAAACAAAGCAGAGATAAAAACCCAAAGTAACGCAGATACACTCGTGCGCACACACACACACACACACACACACACACACACACACACACACACACACACACACACACACACACTTTATAAAGCTTTAAAAGAAGGCAACTGAAGCGCTATCTTACTCTACAATTTGCCGTGAGGAAACACTAGGGACTGGATAAAACAAAATAATTAAATAAAATGATTAAAAATAACTAAAATTATACCGTAAATATGCTAAGACTAAAAAGATTAAAAGTAAAAATGAATACAGAATAAAATAAAATAAAATAATAATAATAAAAAAAAAAAAAAACATTTAATAAACAGTAAAAATCGATAAATGCAATAAAATGATAGGAAAACTAATAAAATAGTAAAACCTATAAGTAAAATCTAATCAAAAGCCAAGCTAAAAAGATGTGTTTTAACTTTGCTCTTAAAAATGTCCACATTTGCAGCTGCTCTCAGGTCTTCAGGAAGGCTGTTCCACAGTCGTGGGCCGTAATGACAAAACGCTGCTTCACCATGAGTTTTGGTTCTGACTTTAGGTATTAATAAAAGGCCTCTATCTGAAGACCTGAGAGTTCTGGATGGCTTATAAGTTAAAAGCAAATCTGACAGATAGGAAGGACTAAGACCATTAAGAGCTTTAAAAACCAGTAAAAGAATCTTAAAATCGATCCTGAAGCACACAGGTAACCAATGCAGGGACTTTAAAATCGGTGTAATGTGAGCTCTCTTTCTGGTCTTCGTTAGCAGTCGTGCAGCTGAGTTTTGGAGTAGTTGTAACGGTTCAATATTCTTTTTAGGAAGACCGGAAAGAAGAGCATTGCAATAATCAATCCTACAGGTAATAAAAGCATGGATTAGTGTCTCTGTGTTGGCTCGGGAGAGAAATGGACGCACTTTAGCAATATTTTTAAGATGGTAAAAACCGTTCTTAGTGGTTTGTCTGATGTGGCGTTCAAAGGTTAAGTTTGAGTCGAAGACCACACCTAGGTTCTTAACATTCTCTGATGGGTTAAGAGACAGTGCTTCCAGTTTAAAATTCAGTTTTTCTCTCAGTGCTTCAGGACCGATAACCAGTACCTCCGTTTTGTCCTGGTTGAGCTGTAAAAAATTTTCTGCCATCCATGACTTAATGTCTAAAATGCACTTAAAAAGGGCATCAATTGGCCCTGTATCATCAGGAGACACGGCAATGTAAAGCTGCGTATCATCCGCATAACTGTGGAAATCAATGCCGCACTGATATGGAGGAGCTGTAATCACATTAGGTTACCTGTGTGTGTGTGTGTGTGTGTGTGTGTGTGTGTGTGTGTGTGTGTGTGTGTGTGTGTGTGTGTGTGTGTGTGTGTGTGTGTGTGTGTGACCATAGACATATAAAGAGTAGACGCCGCATCGAACGCTGGGCCTATTGGCGCTGACGAGCGGTGGGGCCGCCATCTTGGACCGGTCGCCCGCTCCACTCAGTGTATCTGTTTGGTAGGTGCAATTGATAGTTTCACTAGTGTCAGTGCATTTAATCAATAACTTACTGAGCATTATCCCGCCTATTACACGGCGTACGAGTGTAATAATTCATTTGAAACATAATTTTGATCAATATATAAACCAGAGAATCAATTCATATCAGGTCAGAGAGAGAGAGAGGGAGGAGAGAGAATAAATAAATAAATAAATATTCCATTCACAAAATACAACCAACAGTAATGTTCAATCTTATTAGTGAAAAGTAATCCCCAGAGCCAGCTGTTTTCCATGGTTTTCTGCTGATTAGAACAGAAATAATATGCTGCTCAGTGCTCTGCATCCTGTTACTTCTGCTGCTCCACTGAGTAGAACCACCGCTTCATTTCTGGCGGAGCAGCTGTGTGTCTGTGTTTACAAACATTTAATCCAGCTAGGTGGATTGTTTATGAAGTTAACGAGCTCTGGCCTGGTTACCACGGCAACTCCAGGTGGTTACCACGGCGATAGGGGCCCCGCAGTCTGAGGCAGACAGAAACGTGGAGAAAAAGAGACATTTTCTGCCTCTGCACTGGTCTGGCAAAAGGCTTAGCGTAGATAGATAGATAGATAGATAGATAGATAGATAGATAGATAGATAGATATCTTTATTGTCATCATACAGAGCATGACGAAATTAGTGCCACCCATAAACGGCGCATAAATAGATAAAAACATAAGGTACAAAAATGTACACATTTTAAATAAGACAATAATACACAACACATCAAAAGCACTCTTAGAGTGCACTATCTGGCCTAATCAGCCCGACGTTGGCTCCAAGTGAGCCCTTGTGTTCAATGTGATCCATGAGGACCAGACTCGCTCAGTGACAGGTTCAGAGTTCTGACCGCCCACGGATAGAAGCTGTTCTTTAGCCTGTTTGTTCTGCTCCTCAGGGACCTGAAGCGTCTGCCTGACGGCAGCAGGTTGAACAGGTGCTGACCAGGGTGGGAAGTGTCCGCAGATATTTTTCGAGCTCTGCTCAGGCACCGGGAGCTGGCAATGTCCTCCAAAGGGGGCAGAGAGCAGCCAATGATCTTTTCTGCTGTCCTGGTTACCCTCTGCAGAGCCTTTTTTCCTGCAGCTGAACAGGAAGCAAACCACACAGTCACACAGTACATCAACACAGATTCGATGGTGGCTCGGTAAAATGACACCAGCAGTTTCTCCTCAAGGTGGTTCCTACGGAGCACCCGTAGGAAGTGGAGTCTCGGCTGGGCCTTTTTAAGCAGTGCTGAGGTGTTGGATGACCAGCTGAGGTCCTCCTGGATGTGCGTCCCCAGGAACTTAAAGGAGGCCACTCTCTCCACACCCTCCCCGTTGATGGTAATTGGGGCGTGGTCCCCTCTCCTCCTCCTGAAATCGATGACCATCTCCTTGGTCTTCATGCTGTTAAGCACCAGGTTGTTTCTGGTGCACCACCCCGCCAGTGTCTCAATCTCCTGCCTGTAGGCTGTCTCGTCACCCCCCGTGATCAGGCCGACCACCGTAGTATCATCGGCGAACTTGATGATGGAATTTGTGGGGTGTATTGGAGTACAGTCCGAGGTGTAAAGGGTGTACAGGAGGGGGCTCAGCACGCAGCCCTGGGGGGAGCCCGTGCTGAGCGACAGAGTGGATGAGTGGACCTGACCCACCGTGACAACCTGCGGCCGGTTGGTCAGGAAGTTCTTGATCCAGGAGCAGATGAGGGGGGAGAAGTTAAGGCCAGTCAGCTTCTCCACCAGGATGTCAGGAACAATGGTGTTGAAAGCCGAGCTGTAGTCAACAAACAACAGCCTGGCGTAGGTTCCCGGGAGCTCCAGATGGTTCAGAGCTGTGTGGAGAACTGTGGCCACGGCATCCTCTGTTGACCGGTTTGCCCTGTAGGCAAACTGGTGTGGGTCAAAGTTCCTGGGGAGGCCATCTTTAAGGTGCTGGAGAACCAACCTCTCAAAGCACTTCATTACAACAGACGTCAGTGCCACTGGTCTGTAGTCGTTGAGGTCTGTTATAGATGTTTTTTTGGGCACCGGGATGATGTTTGCTGCCTTGAGGCAGGGCGGGACCACAGCCAGGGACAGGGAGGTGTTAAAGATCCCAGTCAGGACTCCTGCCAGCTGGTCAGCGCAGGCACGTAGCACTTTACCCAACACCCCGTCCGGGCCAGCAGCTTTCCTTGGATTTACTGCTAGCAGAGCACGTCTCACCTGGTGGACCTGGAGGGTGAGAGTGTTAAGAGTGGTAGTGGGGGCAGGAGGGACGTGGGTGAGGGGCGGGGCTCGCTGCTGGGGGACTGGAGAGGATGGAGGTCTGGAAGTCTCAAAACGGGCGAAGAAGTGGTTAAGTTCTTCCGCTAGTGAGATGTCCATGCCGCCTGCTGCTGCTGCTGGTGAAGAGCCTTTGTAGCCAGTCAGGTGCTGGATCCCTTGCCACACCCGCCTTGAGTCGTTGTCCCCAAGGTGCGATTCCACCTTCTTTCTGTACTCCTCTTTGGCTGTTTTTATACCTCTCCTGAGGTCCGATCTTGCTGCACTGTACAGAGCTCTATCACCTGACCTGAAGGCTAAATTCCTGGCCCTCAGGAGTGCCTTAACAGCAGGGGTCATCCAAGGTTTTTGATTAGGATAGACCCGGACTTGCTTGTTCACAGTGACGGTGTCTGTGCAATGCTTGATGTAACAGAGGACAGCGTCCGTGCGTTCCTGGAGCTCCTGGTGATCAAATATATTCCAGTCTGTGTTCTGAAAACAGTCCTGCAGCTGGTCAAGAGCTCCCACAGGCCAGACTTTGACAGTCTTAGTCACCGGCTTGGTTTTCTTCCTGAGGGGGATGTAGGCAGGGACAAGGAGCAGGGAGAGGTGATCAGACATACCCAGATGGGGAAGGGGACAGTCTTATATGCCTTTTTCCAGTTGGAGTAGACCAGATCTAAAGTGTTCTCTCCTCTGGTGGGACATTGCACATACTGAACAAACCTAGGTAGCACAGACTTCAGGCA
>NC_139900.1:0-180000 GCF_905171665.1 Trachurus trachurus
AACCCTAACCCTAACCCTAACCCTAACCCTAACCCTAACCCTAACCCTAACCCTAACCCTAACCCTAACCCTAACCCTAACCCTAACCCTAACCCTAACCCTAACCCTAACCCTAACCCTAACCCTAACCCTAACCCTAACCCTAACCCTAACCCTAACCCTAACCCTAACCCTAACCCTAACCCTAACCCTAACCCTAACCCTAACCCTAACCCTAACCCTAACCCTAACCCTAACCCTAACCCTAACCCTAACCCTAACCCTAACCCTAACCCTAACCCTAACCCTAACCCTAACCCTAACCCTAACCCTAACCCTAACCCTAACCCTAACCCTAACCCTAACCCTAACCCTAACCCTAACCCTAACCCTAACCCTAACCCTAACCCTAACCCTAACCCTAACCCTAACCCTAACCCTAACCCTAACCCTAACCCTAACCCTAACCCTAACCCTAACCCTACCCTAACCCTAACCCTAACCCTAACCCTAACCCTAACCCTAACCCTAACCCTAACCCTAACCCTAACCCTAACCCTAACCCTAACCCTAACCCTAACCCTAACCCTAACCCTAACCCTAACCCTAACCCTAACCCTAACCCTAACCCTAACCCTAACCCTAACCCTAACCCTAACCCTAACCCTAACCCTAACCCTAACCCTAACCCTAACCCTAACCCTAACCCTAACCCTAACCCTAACCCTAACCCTAACCCTAACCCTAACCCTAACCCTAACCCTAACCCTAACCCTAACCCTAACCCTAACCCTAACCCTAACCCTAACCCTAACCCTAACCCTAACCCTAACCCTAACCCTAACCCTAACCCTAACCCTAACCCTAACCCTAACCCTAACCCTAACCCTAACCCTAACCCTAACCCTAACCCTAACCCTAACCCTAACCCTAACCCTAACCCTAACCCTAACCCTAACCCTAACCCTAACCCTAACCCTAACCCTAACCCTAACCCTAACCCTAACCCTAACCCTAACCCTAACCCTAACCCTAACCCTAACCCTAACCCTAACCCTAACCCTAACCCTAACCCTAACCCTAACCCTAACCCTAACCCTAACCCTAACCCTAACCCTAACCCTAACCCTAACCCTAACCCTAACCCTAACCCTAACCCTAACCCTAACCCTAACCCTAACCCTAACCCTAACCCTAACCCTAACCCTAACCCTAACCCTAACCCTAACCCTAACCCTAACCCTAACCCTAACCCTAACCCTAACCCTAACCCTAACCCTAACCCTAACCCTAACCCTAACCCTAACCCTAACCCTAACCCTAACCCTAACCCTAACCCTAACCCTAACCCTAACCCTAACCCTAACCCTAACCCTAACCCTAACCCTAACCCTAACCCTAACCCTAACCCTAACCCTAACCCTAACCCTAACCCTAACCCTAACCCTAACCCTAACCCTAACCCTAACCCTAACCCTAACCCTAACCCTAACCCTAACCCTAACCCTAACCCTAACCCTAACCCCTAACCCTAACCCTAACCCTAACCCTAACCCTAACCCTAACCCTAACCCTAACCCTAACCCTAACCCTAACCCTAACCCTAACCCTAACCCTAACCCTAACCCAACCCTAACCCTAACCCTAACCCTAACCCTAACCCTAACCCTAACCCTAACCCTAACCCTAACCCTAACCCTAACCCTAACCCTAACCCTAACCCTAACCCTAACCCTAACCCTAACCCTAACCCTAACCCTAACCCTAACCCTAACCCTAACCCTAACCCTAACCCTAACCCTAACCCTAACCCTAACCCTAACCCTAACCCTAACCCTAACCCTAACCCTAACCCTAACCCTAACCCTAACCCTAACCCTAACCCGAATCTCTAGTCTCTCAGATGCTCACAGGCAAATGAGCAGCGATTTCAAAAGTGGCACTTATCCCTTATCCTAACCCCCTAACCCTAACCCTAACCCTAACCCTAACCCTAACCCTAACCCTAACCCTAACCCTAACCCTAACCCTAACCCTAACCACCTCGTTAGTCCACTTTAACCTACAGGAGTTTCTAAAGAGTCATCCCACATAGCAGACGGATCTGGGCCAGATCTGGCAGCAAGCCGGCGCTTCTGGCCGACTGCTGGCATGGCAAGTGGTATGTGGCCCGAATGTGGGCCAGATCTGGCAATGGTGGCACGGTTTATGTATGGCATGCCAGATGTGGGCTGGTTATGTTTGAATGTATGTGGCCCATAACTCACACCCCAATAATCCATTTTTGTTACTTTGAGTTAGTGCATCAACCCATCCAGTTAACCCTGTAAGACCCAGTGTTGCAGAATTACAACAATTTTGGTTATCCCCAAAAAACGTCTATTTTTTTTTTTTTTTTTTTGGTTCAACCACATTAACATGATCATTGGGTCCTATAGTTTGTTCTCACATTGCGATTGGATCCAACATTTGTATATAAGGCCCGCCCTCAGGTCAAGAAGTCACACAACCTCCAATTTTTTGACCGAGCAACATCCCTTCGATTCACTGGACTGGATTCATCTAATTCAAGTAAGTAAAATGCTTTGAATATTTTTTTTTGTGTTTATTACAATGTCTAGAACATGAACATATATAGTTTTTGTGGAAAATATGCCCTACATTTTATTTAGAGCTTGTTTTATGATTGTTGAAATATTACAAAGTTGGGTCAGAGTGGTAGCCAAAACAGCCTGTTTTTGAGAGGAACTTCAATTGAAATTTTTACAATATAACTTTAAACTACACATGATTTACACATTCTAGCCTTCAGCCTTATATTGGATTACATGTTTACACATTTTTATTGTATTAGAAACTAAAGAGCAAAGATATATTGCCTTATTTAAACATTTTAATTTACTTAATTTCTAACCACCTTCAACACTCAGTATTTTCTCCTTATCACAGAATGCAGGACTTTCTTACAAAGAAATTCAGTTTGTGCATGTCTGCCCTTTGTCTTAGTCTCTATTGATAAGAAAATGTTCCTAGCAATTCATAGTCAAAGCAGGGATGCTCCTGGTGCATCTGTGGCATTGTCCTGGAACAGGTGTTAATGTTCATGGATGTGAGGTGTGGTTGTAAGATGGAGGCTACATGCATTTCCTATTACGATGATAATCACAGTCTCCAATAGGTCAATAGGTCAGTATTGTGTGACCAGTGAAATGTGTGAACAGGCTACTTCAGTGCAATTTGTAAACACTTCATAATGAAATCAGTCTCCCCACCACCCCATCTTTCCTGTTGGCCATCTAGAATCTAGTAAGCATGTGTGATATTTGTATATACATTTGTTTCATTTTTATTTTTTCCATTTCAGAATGCCACCAGCAAGGCGAGATCATCGGTACAGCGTGCAGGATGTAATTGCCATCGTCCAAAACAGAGAGAGGACATGGGACATGTGGACATGGATTTCGACGACACTGATGCAAGTGACGAAGAATCCGATAGCGATGCCTGTGTGGACAAAGAAAACCAAGAACCTACTGGTTGCCCAACCAATGTGGACATTGAGCCCCAATCAAACAAACACATCATGCCCCGTGACAGATGTCGCTGGCAAAAAAAAAAAGATTTTATCAGTCCCAATACTGATTTTTCTGGTCCAGCTCTCACTGATGATGTCAACCCCCTCCTCACACCACTGCAATACGTCCAAAAGTTTATGTCAGAAGACATGGTTGAAGCTCTGGCAACAAATACGATTGAGTACATCATTCAAAAAGGTATACTAATACCCAAAGCAAGTGTGATGCTGTGAGACTGGGTTAGATGTCTGCCTCTGTTTTTCATGAGGACAAGAACTGCTTCTGGGACTATCACTGTAAATAATATAAATAAATGTGAAAGTTCTTCTTGTTGGAATAAATGACTCTTCATAACAACATGACTGAGATTATTATTCATGTTATATACTGGTTTGGGAAAAGCAAAACCCTGCAAATGAATCCTTAGTTCTGTATTGCTGTTCAGACAATGAGTGGAAATACAGGAGATTCTGCTCCCCATTAAGCCCAACGTTGCAATATTACAACATTTCTGTAAAACCTTACTAAAACATAACATTTTTGAAAACACTCCATTTTCAGCCCCAAAGGCCTCCTACAACAACATCTGAATGGTTGAAATTTTTTTTTTTGCGTTTTTCTATATTTGGGTTTTACAGGGTTAAATAGGCTAAAACCTTTATTTCTTGGAAATATTCTGCCTTAGTCTGAAGGATTTTCCCAAAACCTAAGTTCTGCTGTGTCTATTTTTTCTTTTTTTTTTATACAAACATCTCTATTGTACAAACATGTAGTCTCCATGACATAGGCCTACACGGTAAAAATAAATAAATAAATAAATAAGAAGAAGCTTGGGTCAGCTCTGTCTTGGGTGACCCAGCGAGTAACCATAGTAACCCATTTGCTGGGTCAACGGTTGGTTTGCTGCTACCATAGACTGTATAAAAGGCGGAGCGCCGTTACAAGCTGCTCTGTTGTCGGATCATATCTCCCCCAGCCAAAGACGACATAAGTAAAGTGGATTAATTTTATTTTTTAAGGAAATGCCCCAGCTTCAGTCTGCAAAAAAGTCTGACTGCTTCAGTGTCATGTTCGTGTTCCAAGGATGAGGCTGTGTTGATAGCAAGTAACTTAGTTTAATGTCTCACGTTCTCAACAACATACATGTGGCTCCATGCAGTCTTGCTCTACCCTGTTATATGGTACGGTAAGCTGACTACTAACCAGTACTGCCGCCTAGCGGTCAACCATGTAATAACATCCAATCATAACATCCCCCTTTTTCTAAGGTAAAATGCATTACCATGAATCATCACATTAGCTGTGTCAGTTATTTCAACCATTTTACATTCAGCATAACTCTGCAACACATAAGCAGTATAAACAGTTTATATCAGATTGCATAACTCATATCTAAGCCAACACTAGACCATTTAGAACACATTCCCAACATCAATCAATATACATTTTGTTCAACATGTTTACCATGTATATTGAATTGTCTTTGTTTATAAGTTCAGTCTATCAGGCTTTCTGATTTCTCTTGTGGACCTTCTTAACTCAGGTTCGCTTGGAGTAGGTGTGTGAGAGTCAGTGTTACAGTCCATAGCAGGTTTGGGAATTACCTGAGATTCACCACAGGTTACACTGAGCTCACCAACAGTCCCTTGAGGAGTCTTTAATAGACTGCGACGATTGCGTCTGAGGATTTGTCCATCATCAGTTTTCACCGTGTACGATCGTGGAGCAACTTCTTGCAGGACAGTTGCTTTTGTAGTCCATCCATCAGCATCCTCAATCCTGACTGTGTCGTTGGTAGTCAGTGGAGGGAGATGCCTGGTTGTTCTGTCATAGAATGACTTTTGCATCATTTTCTGTTGTCGTAGCTTATGTTCAATCTTTTAGTGATTCTTTTGCTTTAATTTGTCGTTGTGATGACTCGGCAATGTTGTTCGTAGCTTCCTCTTCATCAGCAGTTCAGCTGGTGATAGGCCGCACTGAAGAGGTGATGCTCTGTAGCTCAATAAAGCCAGATAGGGATCCGAGTCACTGTCAGCTGCTTTCTTTAGGAGTTGCTTGAGAATGTGAACTCCTTTTTCAGCTTGCCCGTTTGACTGTGCATAGTGTGGGCTTGACGTCACATGCTTGAAATCATATTGCACTGCAAACTTCTGCCATTCTTTGCTGCTGAAGCAGGGGCCATTGTCGCTCACCACGGTGTGTGGGATGCCATGCCTGGCGAAGAAAGATTTAGCATGTGTTATGACACAAGTTGACGTTGAGCTTGCTAGTAGCGCCATCTCAGGGAAGTTTGAGTAGTAATCCATTACCACTAAATAGTCTTTACCTCTGAGATGAAACAAGTCCATTCCTACTTTGTGCCATGGTGCTGTTGTCACCTCAGCTACCACCATAGGCTCTTTGCTCTGCTTGTTCCTGTGTTTCTGGCATGTTTCACATTTACTTATAAGTGTTTCAATGTCTTTGTTCAGTCCGGGCCAGAAAACCGTGTCTCTCGCCCTCCTTTTGCACTTTTCGATGCCGAGATGGCCTTCATGTATCCTGTGCAACATGTCCATTCTCAAAGCCTGTGGAATAACAATCCTGCCCTTTTTCAACAGCAGACCATCCACAGTACTAAGCTCACCTCTAACATGGTTAAATTGTGGACATGAACCAGCTGGCCATCCCTCATCCATGTTCTTCATGACATGCTGTAGCTCAGCATCCTTTGCTGTAGCCTCCGCTATTTGACTTGACTTTGTATCAGACACAGGCAGTGTAGCCGACACCATGTTCACATGACACTGTATGTCTTCGTCTGTTTCACTCACACTGTCGCCTGTAGTTGCTCTGGATAGGGCATCAGCAACGACTAGGTGTTTACCTGGAGTATATATCAGTTCAAAATCATACCTTTGCATCTTCATCATTAACCGCTGAATCCGTGGAGACATTTCATTCAGATTCTTTTTGATGATGGCGACCAGCGGTCGATGATCAGTTTCGACTGTGAAAGACGGCAGGCCGTACACGTAGCTATGAAACCGCTCCAAACCATACGCCAGTCCCAAACATTCTTTTTCGATCTGAGCGTATCGGCATTCAGATTTTGTCATAGCCCGAGATGCATAGGCTACCGGTTTCCAGTGCTCACCCTCAGCCTGGAGTAGAACGGCACCAATACCATCCTTGGAAGCATCTGTAGACACTTTTTTCCTCTTCGTGTGGTCATAAAATGACAACACAGGTGCTGTGCTCAGTGTGTTCTTGAGTTTTTGCCACTCATGCTCATGTTTCACTGTCCATTTAAACTCACAGTCCCTGTGCAGAAGCTCTCGTATGCATGATGTCTTTGCTGTCAGATTGGGAATGAATTTACCTATGAAATTCACCATCCCCATGATGCGTAGCACCCCTGTCTTGTCTGTGGGCCTTGGCATGTTCTGTATTGCATGTATTTTGTCTTTATCTGGTTGGACACCACGTGCAGACAGCTTGTCTCCCAGGAAGAGGATCTCTTGAACGCCAAACTGACATTTACTCTTGTTGAGTTTCAGTCCATACTTTTGTATGCGCTCCATAACTCTGTTCAGCCTCTCGTTGTGCTCTTGGGCTGTGGAACCCCATATGATGATGTCATCAATGTAGACTCGAACTCCATCCAAGCCCTTGATGATCTGCTCCATCGCTCTGTGAAATATTTCAGGTGCTGACTTGATTCCAAAAGGCAGTCTGAGAAAGCAGTGTCTGCCGAAGGGCGTATTAAAGGTACAGTACTTGGTGCTGCTTTCATCCAGTTTCAGCTGCCAGAAGCCTTGTGAGGCGTCAAGCTTTGTGAAGTAGTTGGCACCTGACATTTCACTGATGATCTCTTCACGTGTAGGTATTTGATAATGTTCACGCTTTATGCTCTCATTTAAGTCTTTAGGGTCCATACATATTCTCAACTCACCATTCTTTTTCTTTGTGATGACCAATGAGTTGACCCAGTCTGTAGGCTCATTAACCTTTTTGATCACTCCTAGCATGATCATTCTGTCGAGTTCTTTCTTTAGGCAGTCTTTCAGTGGCGAGCAAAGTGAGTGAAGGGCAAAACACCAAAACCCTTGAAAACATCTGAAAAGTTCTGAACAATTGTGTCCATAGAGTCATTTGTTGGGTTTATGGTTGGGATGATGCGATACACTCTTTTCACAAGCCCCAGTTCTTCACAGGCTCTGTCACCAAGAAGTGATTCACGTCCCTCATTCACAACAAAGAAGAATAGGTGGTGCACTTTTCCTTTAACTGTGACACTCAACCTGCATGTGCCCAAACATCTGATTGGCCGCCCATTGTAGTCTTTCAGTCCAGATTCTTTTCTTTTTATTTGTGGCTTATTTTTCATTGCTTTCACATCACACATGCTTATGAGATTTGCTTTCGCACCAGTGTCCAATCTCATGGTGACTACAGTCCCATTTATCATTAGAGGAGCTATCCACTTATCTTCTCTAGTGACTCATCATTTACATTGTCTGGTTTATTTATTTGTTCACTTTCACAATTCACCATTCCAACAAAGAACGTGTCACTTAGATCAGGCTCGTCTATTAAGTTTACAGTTTTTCCTTTCTTCCCCTCTTTCCGTTTGGAGAAGCATTGTTTAGCAAAATTATTCTTGCCTTGGCAAGTGGAGCATTGCTTACCAAATGCTGGACACTGTCTAGGCTTGTGCTGTGAGCCGCAGCGCTTGCAGTTTTTAGCCGCAAGTCCGTCAGGAAGCCATCGAAGGGCTCATGCTGCCGCTGTGTACGAGACCGAAACACGTACCTCTCGTACGTCTCGTTCTTCTTCGGAGAAAAGTGAGTATCAAACTTACTAAGCACTACATCCAACTTTTCATTATCTTCAGGACTGTCAAACACGAACGTGTTAAATACTTCTATTGCCTGTGGCCCTGCTATCGTTAGCAGCAGCGCTACCTTTCTTGCTTCCGGCTTTGCCTCGAGTCCCATAGCCGCAACATACAGGTGAAACTGTTGTTTGAAGGTGAGCCAGTTCTCGTCGACGTTCCCCGTTAGTTTCAATCTTTCCGGTGGTTTTATATCCATGTCGTTCATTCGAGTTTACTCCTGGTACCATGTCATGTTCGTGTTAACAGGTTAACAGCTAAGCTTAGATGGCAGCGAGGAAAAACAGAGGAGCTCAGTCCAGAGTCTTTGTGCGAGAGATTTCTGGATGGTTCTTTTCATGCAGTTTTAAATGTTTTGAAGAGAAGTCAGGAATTATTTGAGGAACACGATTTTTTCTTGTCTGTAACAACATCTATTGCACGTCTGTCCGTCCTGGGTGAGGGATCCCTCCTCTGTTGCTCACCCTGAGGTTTTCTCCTGGTTTTCCCTGTTAAAAGGGTTTCCATGGCGTTTTTCCTCAGTCAATGTGAGGGTCTAAGGACAGAGGATGTTGTTACGATGCCATGTGAAGACCTTTGAGACAAACAGTTTGTAAAACGGGCTATACAAATAAAATTGCCTTGCCTTGCCTTGCCTTGCCTTGCCTTGCCTTCCAAGGATGAGGCCGTGTTGATAGCAAGTAACTTAGTTTAATGTCTCACGTTCTCAACAACATACATGTGGCTCCATACAGTCTTGCTCTACTCTGTTATATGGTACGGTAAGCTGACTACAAACCCGTACTGCCGCCTAGCGGTCAACCATGTAATAACATCCAATCATAACACTTCAGCAACGAGTGTCAGTGAATCGGACTGGACTTTCTCAGGTTGGATCGATACCAACTGTCCGTGGAAAAGCTACAGATGAACTGTAAGTATTTAAAAATGTGCATAGTTTGTGTTACTTTGGCCGTTTAGCACATGAGCTAGGCTAACGCTAACGACGTTATGCTAATAACGCTAACGGTCATTATGCTAATAACTCTAACGGTCGCTAGGCTAACGCTAACAACCGTTATGCCAATAACGCTAACGGTCGCTAGGCTAACGCTAATGATCGTTACGCTAATAACGCTAACGGTCGCTAGGCTAACGCTAACGATTGTTACGCTAATGCTAACGGTCGCTAATAATGCTATAATAACGCTAACGGTCGCTATGCTAACTTTATAACGCTAACGGTCGCTATGCTAACACTAACGGTTGATGTAAAGCTTGACCGTTGGCTGCAACACTGACAATAATGTCAGCGTTAACGCTTGTAGTTTATCATATTCTTCTTGTAAAACAGCCTGTGCTGGGGGCTATATTGAAGACAGTGTTTTACTTTTGTTTTTGTGGATGTACTACATGTGTAGCGTTACCTGCTTGTGAAGGACTGTTAGTAGGATGAGGTAGATGGCTGGATCAGGACGAAGGATTTGACTATCTACTGGGGGTTGTCGGTAAGGACACGCCAGGCAGGTGTACGTTTATCAACATTTATTCAAAGTCTCTACAGAGTACAGGTAGGTATATGTATGTATGGTTGCTGAAACAGAATAATAAAAGAAAAGGATATCAGGAATTTGTAAACTGACTTATAGTTACCAATAACCTGATACATAACATGTATCTAACACACCTGAGCTGTAGCTAGTACGCTAACTCACAAAGGCTATGCTAACACACATAAGCTATGGCTAACACACATAAGCTATGGCTAACACAGCTATGTTAAAATAAATAAATTACAGTTTAGGGCAAAATATCTCACAACAATATTATCAGACTACAGGAATTACTGGAACATTGCCAAATAACACAAATATATGTAGATTATCCATTAAATAATGAAATACAACTTACATTCTTCACGAACGCATACAGGCTCTTTACTCTGTCAGGTGGAGAGTCAAACTGACTCAACATGTGGGATTAGGCCCCTCTATAGCTGACTGAACTATGCCTGAGTAAAAAGGAAAACATTTCTTAAAGAGACAGTATCACAGGTAACCTGTAGGGGGCACTGCAAGATATTACCATGACCTAGTCACACTTTCGTACAGCCGCCCCCAAATGTAGAATAAATTTGTCCATGAGAAAGGGTGACTAAACGGGGGCGTTATTTGTAGCTTCCGGAAGGGGAGGAAGTTCAACAAGACGTGCGTCAGGCCGAGTGTAGGTCCTGTCCTTTGTCCTCACGTCTGCCACTCAAATCCGTCCATCGCTGCCAGGGTAGACTCGTTCGACCTTACCAACTGGCCACAGAGCCCTGGGCAGTTGGGGGTCTACAATCATCACGGTGCTGTCAACCGCCAAATTTGGAGTGTCCCTCTTCCATTTCTGCCTGGACTGTAGGGATGGCAGGTAATCCTTTGTGAACTGGGCCCAGAATTTGTCAGCGAGGACCTGACTGTGTCGCCATTGGCGCCGACCAAGAAGCTCCGTATCTGCATACACCACTTGGGGTAAGGAAGGGTCCGGCCGCCCCATTAGGAGAATGTTTGGGGTAATGGGATCTGGGTCAGAGATGTCCGCGGAGGTGTACCCGAGTGGTTTTGAATTCAAGATACCCTCGATTTCCACCAGTACTGTCCTTAGCAAGTAAATAAGAACTTGTTCTTAATTGATTCTGCCTGGTTAAATAAAGGTTAAATAAAAATAAAAATTAGCATCTCCTCGGGTACCGACTGGGCACCCAGGGTCACATGCAGGGCATTCTTGAGAGTCCGGATCTCCCTTTCCCAAACGCCGCCGAAGTTCAGTGCGTTTGGCGGATTAAACTGGAAGCGGATCTGCTGCTTTGCAAGTTTGGCTTGTAGGTCAGGGGCCAGGAGGGAAAAGGCTTCCTGTAACTCCCTTTCACTTCCTTTAAAATTCATGCCCTGGTCAGAGATGATCTCGAACGGCTTTCCTCTTCGAGCGATGAATTGCCGTGATTACATCAGGAAAGCGTCTGTGTCTATGTGGCCCAGGATATCCAGATATACGGCTCTGGTGGTGAGGCATTTGTAAATGATCAGAGGTGGGTAGAGTAGCCAAAAATTGTACTCAAGTAAGAGTATAGTTACTTTAGAATAATGTTACTCAAGTAAAAGTAAAAAGTAGCCATTCAAACATTTACTTGAGTAAGAGTAGAAAGTACTTGGTGAAAAAGCTACTCAAGTACTGAGTAACTGCTGAGTAACCTCGGATTTGTTCGTTTAATGATCAGCGTGTAAATGTAGGCCTAATCAAATACACAAAAATATAATAGCAATGAAAAAATCAAGATATTGCCAAAGAACAACATTTAACAAGACAAAAGCCTAAATGACATTTTTTTTTTTACAAAGTAACATAAATGAAGACAAATTCAGCCACAATAACTTACGTAGGCCTATCTATGAAAGATATATGAACTGTCCATAAGCTCTTTGTGTGGGTGTGGTGTCTGATGTGTCTATCTGTGACTGTGTGTGTGTGTTTAGTTTAGTTTAGTTTAGTTTATTTAAAGTGTAAAATCACCATGATGCAACATGGTCTCGGTACACTTTACAAAATTCATTACAATAATTAATCAGATAGCAAGTCACTTTACACAACAGTTTACAATATATTATCAGAAAAAATACAGGCAAAAATAGGCGAACATAGCCTACTGTGGAGGACAAGCAAAGAACGTACAGGGAGATAAATAGGACACTCAAATTTTGCCAAAACATTGTGTAAGAAGGTGCTTCTTAAGAAGTGCTTCTTGAGGAGATCACGTGGGCTCTCGACGGAGATGGCGGCGTAAAGAGTTGCTCTGTGAAACCCGACACAAAAAATCGATATCGTCGATAATTATTCCCATTATTCTATACGAAATATAGCGTCTCAGTAACGGGGATATATTTGCTTCTTTTCGAGTGCAAAATACAAATGTCTAGCCGAGAACTTCGGATGCTTCAGCGCCTCAAAGATTCGCCGCTAGCATGGTCGAGGACTAGCAAGAAAATGGATGACTATGTTAGCAGACCTTCAAACGACACGCCAGCTACGTCAGGTGCAACCGCTATGCCAAGTGCAGCTGCTGCTGAGGAGCCCTCACTGAGCTTCCTCGCTACAGAGATAAGAGCAATCCGCATGTCCACACAAAACATCGAGAAGGATACAAAGGAAATCAAGACTACTGTGGAGGACATTGAAGGGAAGATTAGCGCGTTAAGCTCCCGCATGGACGAGGCGGAAGACCGGGTCGCCGCACTGGAAAGCGCCGCTGATACATCCGAGCAGCACGCCAAAACTTTCCAGGAGAAAATACAGCAACTTCAGGAGCGCGTTGAGGATTTGGATAATAGAGGACGACGCTGCAATATCAAAATCCTAGGCATACCGGAGCTAAAAGAAGGGAACGACATGATTCAGTTTCTACAACAAGAAATCCCAGTCATGCTGGAGCATCGGTTCCCGACGCTGGAGATGCAGCGTGCACATCGAGTTCCCACTGGCCCGCCGAGACGAGAGCATAGAGAAGGGGACAGACCGCGGCCCGTGATGGTCAACATGCTCCGCTACCAGGTGAAAGAGGAGATACTAAGAGCAGCCAGGGAAAAGGGTCAGATCATGTGGCAAGGAGCCAGGATCATGTTTTTTCCTGACTACTCCAAGCAGACCATGGAGCGGAGGGCGTCCTTCAAACAAGTTAAAACCGATCTGAAGAATAAAGGAGTCGAATACATGCTCCGCTTCCCCGCCACCCTGGAGATTAAACACAACGGGGCGCGCCACCGCTTCACCTCGGCCGAAGAAGCATCGCAGTTCGTCAAGAGAAAGATTATAAAAGAAAGCTGAGCTAAAGACAAAACTGGGGGTAAATATTAAACTCTGATAGGCTCCTAATTATAATGCAATGATTATTCTGACACTACTAATGGAGCCGGTCAATTTTCTTTGACTTTTCTTTTTTCTTTTGATAAGCTAAATCTTTTTTCTACTGCTCTATTACTCCACTTATTTATGTGCAACTTAGGCAGTAATAACTCAAATTGTATTGGTTAACCTAAGCTCCCACCCTGTATGATTGGGACTCAAGGCCACATTTAAGGCTTTCTCTTTTGTTTTTGGGTTGCTTTTTCCTTTTACATTCCCTACTATATACAATTAAGGAGGAGCTTTATTACTTTAATTTTTGCTACTCCCCATACAGAGTATATGGGATTTGAACATATGCAAGTGTTGGGTTTCACGGGAAGTCGAGTTCAGGTGACATTTCCAGGTTTCCTAGTTTTGGTGTGTTCACTTTGTTTCGTCCCAGTCCTTTGAACCTGACTGGGTTTGTAGGTAGTATGTTTTGTTATGTCTGTAACATTTGTTCACCACCGCCACACTGTATTTTGGTAATGCACACAATATCTATGTACGCTTTACTACTTCATGGCTAGCACGACAGATTTGAAATTTGCCAGTTGGAATCTAAAGGGCCTTAACAATGTAATTAAGAAAAAGAAAATCCTGACATATTTGAAATCATCTAAAGTTGATATAGCCTTTGTCCAGGAAACACATCTAAACATGAAAGAATCCTTGAAATTGAAGTCCTCATGGGTGGGGAAGGTTTTCTCAAGTCCAGGAAATGGCAAAAGCAGAGGGGTTTCCATTTTGATTAATAAGGCAATTCATTTTAATGAAACAAATGTGTTAATAGATTCAGATGGTCGTTATGTGATAGTATATGGTCAACTTCTGGATACACCAATTGCTCTCTGTAATATTTACGCGCCCAATTTTGATAAGCCAGAGTTTTTTCATAACCTATCACAACTTCTCTTGGACCTCGGGGATGTTCAGATAATACTTGGTGGAGATTTTAACCAAATATTAGATCAAGATCTTGACAGGTCATCGCCCAGACGCAATACAGAAAGCAGATCAGCGGCTGCCATTAGACAGCTTGCCACTGACCTGGGTCTAAGAGACATTTGGAGGCTAATGCACCCAGATGGAAGAGATTATTCATTTTTTTCTTCTCCCCACAATATCTACACAAGGATTGATTATTTTTTAATTTCTCAAACATTAGTTGATTTTTCCCTCAGCTCGGATATAGGTAATATAATCATTTCAGATCATGCCCCAGTTTTTCTCTGCCTAACAAAATTTTCACAGACACCTAAAAGCCGAAGATGGCGCCTAAATGTATCTTTATTGAAGGATAACTCATTCCTTGAGATGATTCGAAATGAAACTTCACTCTTTAAGGAAACAAATAGTAAGCAAGACAGTACCATTTCAATATGGTGGGATACTTTAAAAGCTTATTGGAGGGGGAGAATTATTTCTTATGCCTCTTACAGAAAAAGATTAGCTAATGAGAATTCCAACAAATTAGAGAGCGAACTTAAAACACTTGAAGCCTCATATTCTCAGACCAAGGATAGATCTACACTAAACAAAATTATTTCTACTAAATTTCAATTAAATAAGCTATACCACAAAAAAGCTGAGTATGCTCTGTTTCGAACTAAACAGGCATACTGGGAAATGGGTGAAAGACCTGGTCGCCTACTGGCCTACCGTTTAAAGCAACAGGATAGTATGAACCATATAGCTGGCACGCGACAACCAGATGGCCATATCTCTACCGCCTCTAAGCAGATAAACGAAAGTTTTAGATCCTTTTATGAAACTCTTTACTCATCACAAGGTGATTTAGATAAGCAGAAGTTTGATAGTTTTTTTGCTGATCTTAACCTCCCACAATTAACTGACAGTGACAGGGACTTTTTGGAGGCGCCAATAAAACTGGAGGAGATCTTTCTAGCAATCAGAAGTATGCCATCAAATAAATCTCCTGGGCTAGATGGACTGCCTGCTGATTTTTATAGAACATTTGTAGATATTATTAGCCCTATATTGCTCGAGGTCTACTCTGAAGCGTTTACAGCTGGCACCTTACCACAGTCTATGCACACTGCAGTTATATCTTTCATTCATAAAAAGGGGAAAGATGATTTGGATCCTAGTGGCTACCGACCTATTTCCTTACTCAACTGTGATCAAAAGATTTTAGCAAAGATATTAGCAAATCGTTTATCAAAAGTCATTGGAAGCATTATACATATGGACCAATCAGGCTTCATCCCAAATCGCTATAGCTCCGATAATATTCGACGGCTTGTCAATCTTCAATGCTCAGTATATGACTCCACCCATCCAACAATCGCTTTGTCGCTAGATGCCGCTAAAGCTTTCGATTGTGTCGAATGGGCTTACCTTTTTGAAACACTTGAACGATTCGGCTTTGGGAAAAATTTCATCACATGGATCAAAACTTTATATAATACCCCCTATGCTTGTGTTTTGACAAATGGTCTTATATCTAATCCGTTCCAACTACATAGGTCCACAAGACAAGGCTGCCCCTTAAGCCCGGGCTTGTTTGTGCTTGCCTTGGAGCCTTTAGCGCAGAAATTAAGGAATAATCCAGATATACATGGGATCACAGTGGGCAATGTCCATCACAAACTTTTATTGTACGCAGATGATATGTTAGTAATGTTAACGCAACCAGAAAAATCCATACCCACTTTATTAAATTGTATTGAAGAGTTTACATTGTTATCTGGATATCGCATTAATTGGGACAAATCTGAGGCCATGCCTTTATCAGGCCATTGCCCATCTACCCTCTTACATCGATGGAAATTTCGCTGGGCTTCGAAAGGCATCAAATATCTAGGCATTCGAATAACTCCTGATTATAAAGATATGGTTCGAGAGAACATCAACCCACTGCTTCAGAAAATAAAATCAGATTTTGGAAGATGGACTAAAATCCACCTTTCACTCTGGGGAAAAATACACTCTGTTAAAATGATGTCTGCACCTGTGATCTATTATATACTTTCCCACCTTCCTCTGAACATCCCTGAGTCCTACTTTAGAGATTTAGACACTCTTATTCTAGATTTTCTCTGGGACAATTCACATCATCGTTTGGGAATAAAGAAATTACAGGCCCACACAAAAACAGGGGGATTTTCTCTTCCCAACTTCAGATGGTACTGCTGGGCCTTCAATATGAAACACATAAGAACGTGGTTACCTAATGATGAGACAGGAGATAGACCAAGTTGGTTCCAAATAGAAGCTGAAATGAGTGGGGGGTTATCCCCTTGGTCCGAGTTATTTAGTACAAAATTCTCATCACATAATGATAACCCTATTATTGCTAATACTAAACTAATGTGGCATAAACTACATAGAGCAGGGCGTTGGGACTTTTTCAAATCCCCTCATGCACCTCTATGGAATAACAAGCAAATTCTAATCGGGAACAAAATAGTTAAGTGGACTATATGGCAAAAAGCAGGGATAAACTACATTTCACATTTATTTGATAGTAACACTAAGCTATTTCTAACCTTTAACCAAATAGTGGATAGATACAAACTACCACATAATCAATACTGGAGATATGTCCAAATGCAAAGCACCTTGTCAAAATGGATAGGAGGCCCGCTTACCTGCCCTACAGGCAGCCCAATTGAGGAACTGCTAAATAGATCAAGTTCAGGTAGGGGCATTACTCTTAAGATCGTTAGTTTATTACAGGAACAACTATGTGACCCTTTGCTCAAGGTTAAGAAACATTGGGCAGGCGACTTGGCTATAGACATATCTACTGAAGATTGGAAGTCGTGTTTAAATAACATCAATACAATGTATAAAGAAATGGGTAATAGATTTATTCAATTGAAAATAATACATAGATGGCATCGGACACCACAACAACTTTATAAATGGAACTTAATACCTGTAGACTCTTGTTGGAGATGTGACGGGAGTGGTGCTTCCATACTACATATACTTTGGACATGTCCAGCGCTTAAGGACTGGTGGAACAACATTCATCAGGTTATATTTGAAGTCCTGCGCAAAAAGTTCAAAATCTCTGCAAAACTGTGTGTCTTGGGATCGACTACTGAGCTTAAGGACGAGGACTTTACATGTTTTGAAAAAAGATGGATTATTTTAGCTCTCACTACAGCAAAACGGATACTACTAAGACACTGGAGGAAAAAACTGCCACCCCCTTATGAAGAATGGACTACAACAATGGCACAGTTAGCTGCCTATGAGAGGGTGACATACTCCCTACTGGATAAACTGGATCAATATATGCCCACTTGGAGCCCTTTTACTGACTGGCTGTCTGTGGGTTAATGGTTGCCGTGACAATGCAGTGTTGTCGTTGATTTGATGTGCTTGTCTGTCGAGAGGTATCAGTGTGGTGGTATGTGGTTGTGTTTGTTTGTTTTGTTTTGATTTGTTTGTTCTTGTTTTTGTTTTGTTTTTTGAAAAAAAAAAGAAAAGAACAATAACTTAGGGAGTACATTTCTGGCCGTGTCGGCCCCCTGATTGAATGAATGGATCTCTCCCTGTCTGTATTATTTGATTGTTAATCTTCAATAAAAAGTACATTACAAAAAAAAAAAAAAAAAGAAGTGCTTCTTGTTTCTCCTGTTTTTCCCTGTTAAAAGGGTTTCCATGGAGTTTTTCCTCAGTCGATGTGAGGGTCTAAGGACAGAGGATGTTGCTACGATGCCATGTAAAGCCCTTTGAGACAAACTGTTTGTAAAAACGGGCTATACAAATAAAATTGCCTTGCCTTGCCTTGCCTTTTAAAAGTTACGGTGGAAGTGGATTGTTTGACATGTAGTGGGAGACTATTCCATAAGCAGGGTGCACGGTAGGAGAAGGCCCTATAACCAAGCGATTTTTTATTGACTGTGGGAACAACCAGAAGATGAGAATTTACAGAGCGGAGAGGGCGGGGTGGAATATAGGGTATGAGTAATTCAGACAGGTATGATGGAGCCAGGCCATTTAATGCCTTATATGTAAGGAGAAGGACCTTGAAATCAGCTCTGGCCTGGACCGGTAACCAGTGGAGAGATTTCAGGACAGGAGTTATATGGCTGTATCTATGGGTTTTGGTCAGTAGTCTAGCGGCTGAGTTCTGTACCAGTTGAAGGCTATGAGTTGTAGAGGCGGGAAGACCGGAGAGGAGAACGTTACAGTAATCTAATCTGGAGGATACTAGAGCATGAAGGACAATTTCAGCGTTGTGACGGGACAGAACGGGGCGAATTTTGGAGATGTTACGAAGGTGAAAGAAAGCTGATTTGGTGATTTCCCTGATATGAGGCTGAAATGATAGGGAGGGGTCCAACGTGACTCCTAGATTTTTAACATGTGGACTTTCCGTAATCGTGCAACCATCAACAGTACAACAGAAGGATGGAGACATCTGCTTGTTATTACATGATTTGAACACAACTAAATCGGTCTTGGCAGTGTTTAACATGAGGAGGTTTTGACTCATCCATGTTTTAATTTTGCCAATACAAGCCTCAAAATTACGGGACTGGGAGGTGTCATTGGGCCGTAAAGGCATGTATAGCTGAATATCATCCGCGTAACATTGATATTTAATGCCGCATTCTGAAATTATCCTTCCTAAAGGAAGCAGGTAAATACAGAACAAAAGAGGGCCAAGGACAGAACCCTGGGGTACCCCAGACCTTACGCTAGAGCATTTGGAGAGAGAATTATTATAGTTAACACACTGGGTTCTGTCGGACAGGTAGGAGCGGAACCATGAAAGCGCCGTCCCCTGGACACCAGCGCAGTGTTCCAATCGATGTAGAAGGATGGTGTGGTCTATGGTGTCAAACGCTGCGCTTAAATCAAGCATGAGAAGTATAGATGCTGACCCAGTGTCTGCTGTGATTAGCAGATCGTTAACGACTCTGGTCAGTGCTGTTTCAGTGGAGTGACAGGAGCGGAAGCCAGATTGAAATTTATCAAAAAGATTGTTAGTGGAAAGGTGATCAGTCAGCTGGCCGGCAACAACTCTCTCAAGTAATTTAGATGCAAAGGGAAGAGTGGAGATGGGTCGATAACTGGCAAGAACCAGTGGGTCAGAGTTGGGTTTTTTGAGTAGCGGCTTAATGACTGCAGATTTATATGCTAAAGGGACAAATCCCTCGGAGAGGTCAAGGTCAAGGTCAAGGTCAAGGTTTTTTATTTGTGTCCCCGTAGGGCAATTATTGTTGCAACAAGTAAAAAAGAACACAGATACAAACACACAATTAAAAAGGGGGGGGGGGGGGGTAAAATACAATGTGCTGAAACAACAACAGTGGCACGACTAAAAGAGCCCAATAAATAAATAAATGACCGAAAAAGTGCATCAGTGTGCGTCAGTGCAATCCTCCATATCTACATCAACATCAACATCACGAGAAACAAGAAACAGAGCCACAGAATATCATTCAAACAATCAGGTACGACTCCTACCCTGGACAGAGTTCAAGAGGGAGATGGCTGTAGGGATCAAGGAGTGCTTGTACCTGTTACTTTTTATACAAGGAAGTCTGAATCTGGAACCAGAAGGCAAAAGCTGAAATTCAGGAGAGAGACTGGTTCAGGATGGTGCGTATGGGACCATTTAAAATATGAAAGAGTTCCTTAAAGAGGGGAGATGGGAGAGGGTCAGATGTACTAGTAGTGGGCTTGGAGGCTGCCACAAGAGAAGCTAAAGCCTCGGAGGAGATTGGTCGGAACTGTGGAAGAGAGCAGGAGAGCTGGGTCTCAGGGCCAGGACTGACAGTGTTGCTGAGGGCCTGCTGAGCAATGATTACATTTCGGATTGATGATATTTTATCGGTGAAAAATTTTACAAAATCGTCTGCTGTAAGAGATGAGGTGAAAACAGGGGGGGACTGAGTCAGCTTAGCCACAGTGTTAAACAAGACCCGTGGATTGTTCTTATTCATTTTAATTAAATTTGAGAAATAAGCAGCCCTGGCAGTGGAGAGTGCTTGTTTGTACACTTTAAAACTGTGGGACCAGGCAAGCCGCGAAGACTCAGATTTGGTGACACGCCACCTGTGTTCAAGCCTGCGGCACGTCCGCTTAAGGGAGCGAGTGTGGTTTGTGAACCAGGGGACAGATTTAGATCGTGTGCCTTTACTAGTTTTGAGAGGGGCTAGAGACTCGAGTGATTCTAGCAATGCACTATTTATGTTATCGGTAAGGCAGTTGAGAGACACGCTCATAGAGGAGGCAGATTCAAGTTTGTCAGGCAGGCAGTCAGTCAGAAGGGACTTAACGTGATCATCTATGTGGCGAAAGGAGCGGGGGTTTGGTTCACAGCGGACACCCAGCCCACTGGAAACAACATTAAAAAAGACACAAGAATGGTCAGAGACAGGGACCTGTAAAATGGATGAGATGCCTGCAGTGATGCCTTTTGTGAAAACCAAATCCAATGTGTTCCCAAGATTGTGGGTGGCGCTTTTAACATGTTGGATGAAATCAAAACTGGACATGAGATCTAAAAATTCATTTGCTTTTGAATCAGAGCTATCGTTAACATGGAAGTTCAGGTCACCAAGAAGAACAATATTGTCATATCTAGTCAAGGCAGTTGACAGAAGGTCAGAAAATTCAGAGAGGAAACTGGGATTATGCCTAGGCGGCCTGTAAATATTCAGTGCCAAGACATGTTGGTGGGTTCCAATAACCATAGCTAAGTATTCAAAAGATGTAACAGCACCAAGAGGACATACAGTACATGGAAATGAATTGGAGTAGATGACTGCAAGACCACCACCTGATCTGTCTTGCCTAGCAGAAAATGAGAAACTGTAGTCAGAGGGGGATGCTTCAGTAAGGACAGCATTTGCAGTGGAGGATAACCAGCACTCGGTGAGAAAGAGGAAATGCAAGCGATATTTAGTTATAATGTCATTAATATAGAAGGTCTTATTTGAGAGCGACCTTATATTTAGCAATGCACAGCTAAGGTTGGCTGGAAGATGGACCAGGGGGACAGGATTACTTCTACAGTTGACAGTAACGAGATAGGGAGAGGGACGGGACGGTTTAGCAGTCTGTGAACATTGATTGCGTACAGACCTGGTTTGAATTATGACTGGGATAGGGGAGGGGCAGACTTCACCTATAGGCGTTGCAGGTGAGGAAACATGTTTGCGTGAAAAATAGGGAGAAAAGGTGGGACAGTTATGCTTTTGCGCTACACTAGAGTGGCGTCAATCAGCGAGGCTAGACAGGTGAGCGGCAAAATTGGCGGACAAAACTGAGATTCCCTGGTTATTGAGGTGGAGGTAGTCATGTTTGTATAGTTCAGAATGGTTCCAGAAAGAGTCAAAGTGGTTTATGTATCCATAGCCACATGCTGTGGAAAAGTTGAATGAAGCTCAGTGTAACGGAGTAAAAGTACCGCTTCTTCTGAATAAATGTACTCAAGTAAAAGTAACAAGTATGCTGCATTGAAACTACTCTTAGAAGTACAATTTATCCAAAAAGTTACTCAAATAAATGTAACGGAGTAAATGTAGCGCGTTACTACCCACCTCTGTAAATGATACCCCACCTCTTCTCTGTTCTCCGGCCGACCTTTACTGCGTAGGGGTCGAAACAATCTACTCCTGACGAATAGAATGCTGGCTTGTGAAGGCGGAGTCGAGCAGGTGGTAAATCTGCCATTTTAGGTGTCTTGACCTTGGCCCGCCACTGCTGACATTCAAAGCATCCGTGTTGGTATTGACGAATAGCTTGCCTTCCCTTTAACACCCAATACTTCCTTCGCAGCACATTTCCATATTTCGCACATTCTGTGACATAAACTGTAAACTGTTTTCTTGTCTGTAACAACATCTATTGCACGTCTGTCCGTCCTGGGTGAGGGATCCATCCTCTGTTGCTCACCCTGAGGTTTCTCTGATATTTCCCATTTCCCTGTTAAAAGGGTTTTCCATGGAATTTTTCCTCAGTCGATGTGAGAGTCTAAGGACAGATGATGTTACGATGCCATGTAAAGCCCTTTGAGACAAACTGTTTGTAAAAACGGGCTATACAAATAAAATTGCCTTGCCCCCTTGCCCTCAGAGAAGACCCTCTCCGAGCCTGGATGACACAACTTCTCATCAACATCCTGGATGAGGAGCTTCGTTACTGGATGTTTGGGGTCCAAGACTATGGGATGTACAGAATCAGCATCAAGCTGATCAGCCAGTCGTAAGCATCCGCCTACTCTGATCAGCTGAGAAGTGCTGTCCAATTCAGGAGCAAGACAAATAAGCCTGCTGGTAGGGGGCACGGGTTTACCTGCCTTGAGGCAGGTAATCTCCTCCTTGAAGCTGTGCTCCTGCGCTTGCTGCAGGATGATCCTCTCGGCTTCTCGAAAATCATCTGCAGTAGGAGAACTAGAGGGATCTGCCGCCCCGTGAATGATTAGCGCTGTGGCTTCTAACAAGGTCTGGAAGGAACTGAACTGGCTGGCTTCTGGATAAGCTGGAGCCGCAGTGGTCTGGGTCAGGCCACAAAAGACTGATTTGCGTAGTTCTTCCTTGTTATCTGCTTCTTCACCAGCGGGTCTCTGGGGCCACTGCGTAGGGGGCTGCTGCAGGAATGGTGGTCCGTCATGCCACCTGTTTGGGGGGCTCAAATCCAGGAGAGATTTGCCTCTGGTTAGGTCGTCTGCCGGGTTGGTAGCTGAGTCGACATAACCCCAGGTGCACTGCGAGGTGAGCTCCTGTATCTCTGCTATCCTAGTTCCTACAAATACCTTATACCTGCAGGAGTCAGAGTTTATCCAGAGCAAGACGGTGGTTGAGTCTGACCAGAGAAAGGTGCTCTCCATAGGCAAGGTAAGTTCTCCCTGCAGCAGGTGAGCCAACTGAACTGGATAGTTGGCGCTTTGGGGCCACTTTGGAATGTGCCATCAGGAATGATACTGAAACTTGTCCACTGACAGCGAAGGTAGGCAACTGAACCATAAGCATGTTCTGAGGCATCACAGAACACATGGAGTTGTCGACTACTTTCCTCCAATCCATGATGTCGAGGTAAAGTGATCTTTGATAGAGCCTGCAGTTCTGCCTCCCAGCAGTCCCACTCTTGCAACAAGGTGTCGGGGAGAAGGGGATCATCCCAGCCACGGTCTTTCGCACTGGAGGATGCCGCGCTGGACTGGACACCGTCTACACCATCTCCTCCTCTCTCCCCCTCCCCCTCTCTATGCTGTCTCTGCTCTCTACCTGTCACATCTTATATGGTTATGATAGCGCGTGGGAGTTGGCATGGGGACAAACTTGCGTCGGCCCGTGCCTTGCCTCTTGCTCCCGCCACATCCTAGGCTGGTGTTGGCCAGATAGATTTTGGCGCGGGTGGTATAGGGGGTAATGTAACCCAATGGGTCGTACTGGCTAGCTAGCACACGATAAATGTTGCGCATGGTGGGTTGGTCATAACTGACAGGACGATGGCGGTAGGTCAGGGTGTCCGATTCACAATGCCAGCAGAGACCAAGAGTCAGCTCTTGTGGATCGGTCTTATTCTGCGAGAGCCACAGTTCGCTACTGTTGGACCTCGCTTTCTTTGGGAGGTGGCTGATCACAGTGGGCATGTTGCTGGCCCATTGCCGAAGGTCAAATCCTCCTGTAGCATGTAGAGCCCTCAGCTTGTCGAGGAGGTGGCGCGCAGCATCGGTAGTGGGGAAGCTCTGTAAACAATTATCGACATAAAAACACTTCTCGACTGAGAAGCGGACGTCCTCGTCTGGTCGACTGTTGTCTATGACATGTTTCTGTACCGCGTAGGTAGCACAACATGGGCTGCAAGTTGTCCCGAAAGGGACTACCTGCCACTCATATGTGCTTGGAAACGCAGGAGAGGTTTGTCCTCAGGCAACAGGCGGACCTGGTGAAACATCCCCTTGATGTCACCACTGATACCAACGGGATGCTCGCGGAACCGTAACAGGACCCCCAGGAGGAAGGAGCTTAAGGTAGGTCCGGGTAGCAGAAGTGCATTCAAACATTGGCCCTTCCACTGGAACGAACAGTCGAATACCACCCGGTTTTTACCATTGTGCTGTACCATGAGATGTGTTATGTACCATGTCTCCTTGACATCCTCTTCAGGCTCTGATGGTAACTTGCAGACATAACCGGAGGTTTCCAGCTTGTTAATCTCGGCGATGTAAGCAGCGGCCTGCTCAGGGTTCTTTGCTAGTTTGGCTTCCGTGCTACGGAACCTTGCCATTACCGCTTCCTTGGGGGCCTTCAGGGGGGGGCTATTCTTTACGCGAAGCAAAGGGTTAGCATAGCGTGCTACTCCATCCACTGTCACCCTGCAGGTCTTGGTGTCAAGGAGGGAAATGGCTTCATGATCCTGCTTGGACCTGGTGATGGTTTTCTCATGGCGATGTGGAAGGGCGTCGAGCTGCCACAACCTCTCCACGTTGCGCAGCAACTCCGTGGAGGGAGAACCAAAACTTAGGTGGTAGCAGTGAGTTGTTGCTTGGTTGTCTCCTACATTGCTGGCTGGACCTTGTAGAGTCCATCCCAGTCTTGTCTTAATTTCTGCAGGACCACCCGGAGGCCCTCTGCGAATGGGCTCGACAGGAGTGATAAGGTGAGTGTTGTCCGCCCCGATGAGGAGAAGAGGCTGAGCACTCTCGAGGTGACGGAGGGGTAGCCCTTGGAGGTGTCTATATCTCTTCTGAAGAGCAACGATTGGGTGAGAGTGATGAGATAAAGTCAATCCATCTGCCGTGAAAGCGTTGTTGATCCTATACTTCTGGCGGGGTTTCTCAGCAGAAGTGACCTGGAAAGACACAGAGGCTCCAGGTAGGACAGAAACATCCTGTCGGACAGTTTGTAGTTTCAGCTCCTCTTGCTCACCCTGGAGTTTGAGCTCATTAGTAGCTGCTGGGAGGAGGATCGTCCTCTCCGATCCGTCATCAAGACGGCATATGTCTCAAGAGAATGATCTCCATTGTGCACCTTACTGACCTTTAGGAGGACCCGACCACCAGTGGTTGCTCTGTCTAGATAGTAGGGGTTGCACAGACTAGTCGACTAATCGACTAGTCGACTTTACTGCTCCACAATGACGTTTTCAGCTTGACGTCGACTAGTCGCTGATCATGTGACAGTACAAGAGTAGCGGCTTGAAACAACAGCTGAGTGCGCTGAATGAAAACAATACGAGCGCCGTCAAGCTGGATAGAATGAGCGCGTACCAGACAGGAAGTCGGGCACAGAAAAGGCGAGAGAATCCAGTCGATTTTCAAAATAAAATAAATGATGATTAAGTTTGCTTGTCCGTTTGCGTCTACACACAAGACACACATCCATACATACAGCGCTAGAGACAGACCTGTGGAAAACCGAGTACAGACCTACAGACGGGTCGATGTTTGACCGGCGCGGAGAGAGCAGGAGAAGCTGCTGCCTGCGAGACGCCAAGCGCCTGTGAGGTGCTGCGCTTCCGCGGCCAGTGTGCCCAGGCTGCCGGCAATTTAAAAAAAACTCCGCTCATATCGACAGCTTTACGTCGCGCACAACAACAACAACCAACAACAGCAACAACCAACCAGAAAAAAAGCTGTGAGTGAAACTGTGACTGAGCAGGACTGTGATGGTGACGAGGCCTGTGTGTCGTTTTCCTCCCTAATTGTTTAACGGACAGTATCTACAGTAGCCTATTATCTTTTGCACTTGTATAGGAGTGCATATTACAAAAAAATAAACTGATTTACAGCTTGTTGTTTATAAAGCTGCTGTTCTGTGGACTAATTTCTGTGCATGAGCGTCTGTCAGTGAATACAGATTGTTGCAAAGCATTTCCCTCCCCCTGTGATTTATGATGGGAAAAATATGAATGACGTCATCAGCGACTAGTCGACGTCGACTCGACTTTCATAACATTAGAGTCGACTTTAAAAAATCTGAACTCATGCAACCCCTACTAGATAGTACAGTCTAGTAGCGGCTTCATCTTGTGGAGAGGTCGTAGCTGAGGACTGCACAAGCTCTGAGGTAGGTGCTGCATTGGAAGCAGGTGAGGTGGTCGCTGTTGGGCGTTGGTTGACGTCATGTAAGGCTCTGAGGTGCTTACCGTTGCAGAGTGAGCAGGTCTTCTTCAGGTCACAATGCGTTGCTCAATGAGATCGGCAGCACCTCCAGCAACGGTTGTTGACCTTAATCCACTGTACGACTTGCTCCTTGGTGAGTTTCTGAAACTCAGTGCACTGAGTGAGGAAGTGATCTGTCTTCTGACAGTAAGGGCAGTAACTCTTACGAAGCGGCTTGGGATCTGAGTTGGGGTTGGCACTAAACTCGGGCTTGGCCTGAGTAGGTGTCTCCTCCCTACCATGTAATACAGTAGTAGGTGAGGGCTTGGGGTTTCTGGGTTTCTCTCTCTGGCTAGGCAATGGACGCTCTCTCCTGGGCTCGCAGTGGACCTCCTGCTGCAACCAGGTGGAGAAATCAATGAGGTTATAAGACAAGGCTCGTGGATTTAACATCATCATATACCTCTTGAATTGGCGGTAGTGTTCAGCAGGGAGTTTCTCGAGAAAGCGTTCAACATGTGACCCGCAAGCGAGCTCAGCGGCACCTTCATGGCCGAGTGTTTGCAACAGTCCAACCAAGGAGTGCACCCGGAGAGCGAAGTTATCGAAGGCAACACCATCTCCATGTCGAACATTGGGCAGATCCATGATAGCCTTGATCTCTTTCTGGGCTAGCTGCCGAGGCTGTCCATATCTCTCATCAAGCGCTCGAAGTGCACAGGTGAAAGGGTTGGGAGCGTTGGAGTATGCTAGAGCCAGACGTCGTGCGGCGTCTACTTTCAGATGATCTAGCAGCAGATGGTACTTACTATCTTGGACTAAAATGGAAGTTTATGAATCAAGGAAGTTTTCTATATACACGTTAAGCACCGATCTGAACCCGAGCGGTGTTTTGTTATTGGACTTCTGTGCTAGCCACAGTCTGTCCATAACGAACACCATGTTCAGGCATAAGGGTGTCCATCAGTGCACGTGGCACCAGGACACCCTAGGACGGAGGTCAATGATCGACTTTGTAGTCGTGTCATCTGACCTCCGGCCGTATGTCTTGGACACTCGGGTGAAGAGAGGGGCTGAGCTGTCAACTGATCACCACCTGGTGGTGAGTTGGATCCGCTGGCAGGGGAGGAAGCTGGTCAGACCTGGAAGACCCAAGCGTATCGTGAGGGTCTGCTGGGAACGTCTGGCAGAATCCCCTGTCAGGGAGGTCTTCAACTCCCACCTCCGGGAGAGCTTTGACCAGATTCCGAGGGAGGCCGGAGACATTGAGTCCGAATGGACCATGTTCTCCACTTCCATTGTTGACGTGGCCATCCGGAGTTGCGGCCGTAAGGTCTCCGGCGCCTGTCGCGGCGGCAATCCCCGAACCCGGTGGTGGAGCCCGGAAGTAAGGGATGCCGTCAAGCTGAAGAAGGAGTCCTACCGAGCCTGGCTAGCTCGGGGGACTCCCGAGGCAGCTGACGGGTACCGGCAGGCCAAGCGGACGGCAGCCCGGGCGGTCGCGGAAGCAAAAACTCGGGTTGAGTACCTCAAGTCTCTGGATGTTGCGGGGCTGTCGTGGCTGACACACCTCTGCAGCATCGCGTGGCAGTCGGGGACAGTGCCTCTGGACTGGCAGACCGGGGTGGTGGTCCCTCTCTTCAAAAAGGGGGACCGGAGGGTGTGTTCCAACTACCGGGGGATCACACTCCTCAGCCTCCCGGGGAAAGTCTATTCCAGGGTGCTGGAGAGGAGAATCCGGCCGATAGTCGAACCTCGGATTCAGGAGGAACAATGCGGTTTTCGCCCTGGCCGTGGAACGCTGGACCAGCTCTACACCCTCCGCAGGGTGCTCGAGGGCGCATGGGAGTTTGCCCAACCAGTCCACATGTGTTTTGTGGATCTGGAGAAGGCTTTCGACCGTGTCCCACGTGGCATCCTGTGGGAGGTGCTCCGAGAGTATGGGATCGGAGGCCCTCTGCTGAGGGCTGTACGGTCCCTGTATGACCGGAGCAGGAGCTTGGTTCGCATGGCCGGCAGTAAGTCAGACCTGTTCCCGGTGCGTGTTGGACTCCGGCAGGGCTGCCCTTTGTCACCGGTTCTGTTCATTATCTTTATGGACAGAATTTCTAGGTGCAGCCAACGTGCCGGAGGGGGTACGGTTCGGGAGCCACTTGATTTCATCTCTGCTTTTTGCAGATGATGTGGTCTTGTTGGCTCCCTCGAGCCAGGACCTTCAGCATGCACTGGGGCGGTTTGCAGCCGAGTGTGAAGCAGCTGGGATGAGAATCAGCACCTCTAAGTCCGAGGCCATGGTTCTCGACCGGAAAAAGGTGGCTTGCACCCTCCAGGTCGGGGGAGAGTTCCTGCCTCAGGTGGAGGAGTTTAAGTATCTTGGGGTCTTGTTCACGAGTGAGGGGAGAACGGAGCGCGAGATTGACAGGCGGATCGGTGCGGCGGCCGCAGTAATGCGGTCATTGTATCGGTCCGTCGTGGTGAAGAAGGAGCTGAGCCGAAAGGCAAAGCTCTCGATTTACCGGTCGATCTACGTTCCCACCCTCACCTATGGTCATGAACTCTGGGTCATGACCGAAAGGACAGGATCCCGGATACAAGCGGCCAAAATGAGTTTCCTCCGCAGGGTGGCGGGGCGCTCCCTTAGAGATAGGGTGAGGAGCTCTGTCACCAGGGAGGAGCTCGGAGTAGAGCCGCTGCTCCTCCACATCGAGAGGAGTCAGCTGAGGTGGCTCGGGCACCTGTATAGGATGCCCCCTGGACACCTCCCTCGTGAGGATGTCCAGGGTTAGGGTTAGGGTAGGGAGGAGGCCTCGAGGAAGACCCAGGACACGCTGGAGTGACTACGTCACTCGGCTGGCCTGGGAACGTCTTGGGGTCCCCCCGGAAGAGCTGGAGGAAGTGTCCGGGGAGAGGGAAGTCTGGGGATCCCTGCTCCGACTGCTGCCCCCGCGACCCGGACTCGGATAATGCGGCGGACAATGGATGGATGGATGGATGGATGGATGGACGTTAAGCATAGATATTCTCCATAAAGTGCTGAAAAACAATAATTTTCATGAGAATTTGTCAGGCGAACAGTACTTTTTTTTGTCTTTTTTGGGATGTTGAGGGTGATATCTTAAAATTGAGCTGCAACAAACCCCAGAATCTTTTTTTCATGCCTCCCCCTATGCGTCAAGATACTCTCTACCAAATTTTATAGTATTTTTTATATTTTATTATTATTTAATTTTATAGCCCAAGAAAGGGGTTTTGGCCCCCTGTAGCTTTCCAGCAACTAGTTGACCGGTTTGTCCACCCAGGTTTTAATCCTTGAAGTGTCAAACCTTTTACAACGCTCCGTGTCTGTTTTTTTTGCTTTGCCCCCTGGGTATAAATAGATAAAATTAAATTATGACTGATAATAATTTTTCTTTGTTGTTGTTCTTCGTCTGGTTGCAGATCCACAGTAAACACCTGATTGAGACCCTGGGAATCTACAGCAGGATTGATGACAACACCTGCTCAAAGTTCCAGTTTCCTGAACATCGCATGATGCTCTGTCCCACCTGTCTTCACTCAAGTCTGGACCCAGTGACTCAGACACCAGTCTTGTCAAGACTGATTACAGGTAAGCAGTGGTTAAGCTGCCAAATGCCAAAAAATCTATTTTTAAGAAGCTAATACAGCAGGTCAGTTATGTACAGTAGCAAATGTGGTGACTGTCTGGTTGTTTGAGGAGATGTATTTAGGCTGTCTTAGCTAGCTCATTGGTGCTCTATTTAACAACAGATTGCTGAGTTTATCTCTGTGTGGGCACCATGCTCAGGTACTGCAGCAATTTAACTTTTGCATTGTTTCTGTTTTCTCATTGCAGAGAGGATCGTGCCAGTCTGAACACCTGATGAACAACAGGAGTCTCAAGCAGAGCTGGTGACTAGTGAATCCTTTAAGTTCCAGTTTCTTGAACACCATGTTGAGCACCCTATACAGCCAAGACTGGACTCAGTGACTCATTACTCTTGATCAACCAAGGGCAAGATGCATGATGTATTTATGATGTATGATGATATATATATTTTTTTAAATGTATGTGTTATATGGATGACTTGATTTGTGTAGTACGGTATTTGTGTATCAGTTTTGAGGAAAAAAAAACTTGAAATATGAAATGAAATGTACTTTAACCATAAGTGTTAAATAAAAAAAAACAATGACAGGTGCTGAGACATTTTTAATCTGTGCCAAACAAAGCATATTTCTTGATTAAGGTATAGGCCTACTTGAGGCTGACATCCATTTAGCCAGAGCTGGGCCACACATGGCAAACCACATCTGGCCGACATACTGCAAAGAATGACGACCCTTTACTGGCCCAGATCCGGTTTGCCAGACATGGGCCACACATGGGCCAGCTCAGGGCCAAACAGTATGTCCACAGCTGGCCCAGAGCTGGCCCATGTGTGGCCCACGTCTGGCAAACCGGATCTGGGCCAGTAAAGGGCCGTCATTCTTTGCGGTATGTGGGCCAGATGTTAGTACATCATGTGGGCCAGAACTGGGCCAGACCCGTCTTGCTATGTGGGATGTGATGTGATTTGCTGCCACAGATGAAATAAATTCATGAGGAGTGAAAAGGATTCACGGCGTCTCTGACGTCTTTACAGCAGAAATAAACCAGAGAGAAATCTGTCAAACTCTGAAGAATGAGATCTGTCAGAGATGATGAGCTCAAAGAGACTCAAGGGTTAAAACTGTTGATGTTAAAGAAAATAATAAAGCAGAGGAATGAGAGGAAGGCGACTCACTACAGTGAAGGCTTCCTATAGGACATAGAGCTTTCTTCATTATTTATCCATACGTGAGGTCTGTTCCTCTCCAGCACTGACCAGGGGGCTGCCTACACCTGTACATGCAGGAAGCCCATGGTGGGGGGGGGGCTGCTTTGTAGTACTATTAGATCAGCTGAACTGCATCAAAGTATGAAAGTTGATTTGTTGAAAATGTTTTCCTGCATCTCCAAACTGTCTAAATGGAAGTGGAAAGTGGAAGTTGACTTCTTGACTAAAGACGATGATGTAACATGTTGAGATATTAAATGTCTTGTTTTCAGACCTTCACTCACTTAGATACAAAAAGAACAAGTTACTGAACATTTCTGTCTCCACAACAAAGGAAGGAAGACACTGAACCTGACTGTCACTGATGATGTCACTGATGGACTCACCTGAACAGGTGATCTCCAGGGTGGAGGAAGAGGAACCTGATAATGATGATAAACACTCCTTCAGGGTAGATCCAGACTGAACACAGTCATTCTTGATCTTCCACACAGGCCTCTCTGAGGACTCCTCTCTTCTTCTTGTTGAAACAGCAGAGCCACAGTCCAGCTCTCTACAGGCTACAGATGCTGCCTTCAGGTTCCAGTTCCTGTTGTACACTGGTCTCCACTCTCCTAGTTTCAGCTGCAGTTCACCTGCACAGCGACTGGCTCCTCCCACCAACCTGACAGGCTCTGAACACAGAGAAGAGAGTGAAGAGTAAAAGAAGTGAGTTTGATTCAAACAGAAATGAACAAATCCAAACTGTAGCTCCACTTGTACCTGAGCAGGTGAGTCCAACAGCTTTGCCAGGTGAGCAGCTGGTTCTAGTTGAGCCTGAGCTTCTACAGTCCAGGAGAGCTGACTCGTTGCCTCCACACTGGAACTCTTTGGTCCACATTGGAGCCTCCACTGCTCCATAGAGCGCCCCCTGGAGGACTGAAGGAGCCCCGCAGCTAAGCTCCCTACAGACCACCTCTGCATCCTGCTGGTCAAAGTCATCTTCACACACTGAGGACCACCACTGGTCAGACTGGTTGGACTTGACCTCCAGTCTGCCTGAACACACACTGGTCCCATTCACCAGCCTGACAGAGTCTGCAGAGAGAGACACAACATTTAAACTTTGATCCTGACCTTTATTTACTGTCATATCAACTTTAAAGTCATCAGCATGTGTCCAGAAATGAGTTCCTTCTCTGTCCCCAACACAACCATTAAAGAAACTCACAGTCCAGCTCTAGAGTCACAGACTCAAGTCAACCAACGGTCTGGACTTCAACATCTTCACAGAAACAACTTTACCATCATCAGTCAACCACCTCGTTAGTCCACTTTAACCTACAGGAGTTTCTAAAGAGTCATGTGATGTGATTTGCTGCCACAGATGAAATAAATTCATGAGGAGTGAAAAGGATTCACAGCGTCTCTGACGTCTTTACAGCAGAAATAAACCAGAGAGAAATCTGTCAAACTCTGAAGAATGAGATCTGTCAGAGATGATGAGCTCAAAGAGACTGAAGGGTTAAAACTGTTGATGTTAAAGAAAATAATGATGCAGAGGAATGAGAGGAAGACGACTCACTACAGTGAAGGCTTCCTATAGGACATAGAGCCTTCTTCATTATTTATCCATACGTGAGGTCTGTTCCTCTCCAGCACTGACCAGGGGGCTGCCTACACCTGTACATGCAGGAAGCCCATGGGGGGGGGGGGGGGGGGGGCTGCTTTATAGTACTTTTAGATCAGCTGAACTGCATCAAAGTATGAAAGTTGATTTGTTGAAAATGTTTTCCTACATCTCCAAACTGTCTAAATGGAAGTGGAAAGTGGAAGTTGACTTCTTGACTAAAGACGATGATGTAACATGTTGAGATATTAACTCATTGGGTCTCATTCATGAAACGTGAGCAGCACGGATTTGCGTGTAAACCCGGAGCAGCGCAAATTTACGTGGATTTTCGCATTCATCAATCTTTTAGTAGTGCTGATTTTTTCGTAGCTACTCACAAAATCTACACCTGCTCCGGACTGTGTGTAGCGCTTGTGTAAATGTAGGAATGCAAATAAATACTGCTTGTCACTGTTGAAAATTACAATTTTAATCCGTATTATTCTCTCTCATGTTCAAAATACGCCGACGCCTTTGAAACACGTAATTTAAACATGACAAACAATTAGAAATATTTGGAGAGAGAGACGTTTTAGGGATCGGACACGCACAAACACGTCAAAGCTCCATCTAATGATGATAATAATCTGATATAAAACCGGAAAAAAATTTTTTGTGTTGCTACAGTAGCCTATACGCTCGGTGGGCGCACACTTCACCCTGCGCAGCAGCGCAGTCAGCACCGGTTTGGATGGAGCTGTGAGACGGCTGGTGCTTCTGTAACAACCTGCCTACATAACTTCATGTGTTGATACAACCATGCTCCTCTACAGCTGAGGCTGTGAAGAGCCTCCTCCTCCCGTCACTGCTGTAGCTCTGTAGTTGTGTGTATTTTTTTTTTTTTTCATGTTTCATATCGAACTATTCTGGCTTTACTTCTTAAACGGTTCTTTAATCAACCAAGGATAGGCCTACTTAATTCACTAAATCTGTTTCTTCCCTCCAGCCTTTGACCTGTCCCAGTCACACCACTACTAACAGAAGAGAATTAAATATTTTTTCTGGACTCCACTTCACCCAAAATGACTTTGATCCGTGATCTCTCTTTTTCTCTCTCTCCCTCTTTCCTCGTTTGCGTCATGGCCGCAGGTGAGCAGAATGCACCTACCTCCTAATATGGTGATCAGGATCTCCTTATATGGCTATTCATGTATGGAGATCTATGCTAATTGCTGATCACCGGGGGCGTGTTGTTAGTTTACGATGGGTTGGCATTCATGAAGTTACACACGTGTTTACGATCAAATCTGAGTTTCCCGCACCGTTCATGAATCCGGAGTAGAGTTTTAGTAGAGTGAGCTTTTATGTGCAAATCTACACACAGATTTACTCAGGTTTCATGAATGAGACCCATTGAGTGCCATTGACGTCCATAGACGGGTGGTAAATGGGGACGCTCTCGCGCACACTGGGTCTCATTCATGAAACGTGAGCAGCATGGATTTTTGTGTAAACCCTGAGCAGCCCAAATTTACGTGGATTTCCGCATTCATCAATCTTTTAGTAGTGCTGATTTTTTCGTAGCTACTCACAAAATCTACACCTGCTCCGGACTGTGTGTAGCGCTTTTGTAAATGTAGGAATGCAAATAAATACTGCTGGTCACTGTTGAAAATTACAATTTTAATCCGTATTACTCTCTCTCATGTTCAAAATACGCCGACGCCTTTGAAACACGTAATTTAAACATGACAAACAATTAGAAATATTTGGAGAGAGAGACGTTTTAGGGATCGGACACGCACAAACACGTCAAGGCTCCATCTAATGATGATAATAATCTGATATAGAACCGGAAAAAACTTTTTTGTGTTGCTACAGTATACGCTTGGTGGACGCACACTTCACCCTGCGCAGTAGTGCAGTCAGCACCGGTTTGGATGGAGCTGTGACAGATGGCTAGTGCTTCTGTAACAATATAACCTGCCTAACTTCATGTGTTGATACAACCATGCTCCTCTACAGCTGAGGCTGTGAAGAGCCTCCTCCTCCCGTCGCTGCTGTAGCTCTGTAGTTGTGTGTATTTTTTTTTTTTTTCATGTTTCATATCGAACTATTCTGGCTTTACTTCTTAAACGGTTCTTTAATCAACCAATTATACTTAATTCACTAAATCTGTTTCTTCCCTCCACGCCTTTGACCTGTCCCAGTCACACCACTACTAACAGAAGAGAATTAAATATTTTTTCTGGACTCCACTTCACCCAAAATGACTTCGATCCGTGATCTCTCTTTTTTTCTCTCTCTCCCTCTTTCCTCGTTTGCGTCATGGCCACAGGTGAGCAGGATGCACCTACCTCCTAATATGGTGGTCAGGATCTCCTTATATGGCTATTCATGTATGGAGATCTATGCTAATTGCTGATCACCGGGGGCGTGTTGTTAGTTTACGATGGGTTGGCATTCATCATCTTACACACGTGTTTACGATCAAATCTGAGTTTCCCGCACCGTTCATGAATCCGGAGTAGAGTTTTAGTAGAGTGAGCTTTTATGTGCAAATCTACACACAGATTTACTCACGTTTCATGAATGAGACCCAGTGTGAGTAATTTTGGGGCTTCTGGGATGTGTAGAATGAAGAAGACTGTAGATAAGAGCAAGAAGTGAAGAAGAAGGAGAAGACGAGCGCGATCGGTACGGAGATGAAAAAGTTTGAAAAAGTTTCTATTTCTAGAGGAAAACGACGGGCAGAGCCTGGAACAAGTGTAACGTGGAGCTGGAGGAAAGCTTAGCTACGGATGCTATTAGCATAGCTCCAGCATGAAGTGATCAGAGGAGGCAGGAAAGGTAAACTGATCTAGATGATCAGCACCTAAATGCCGAAGCGAAAGCGGAGCGCGGAGTCAGTTTCACCAGTTGCTGTAAACCGACGTGACGACGAACTGAGAGATCAGCGCGGTGCGTCGCTGCCGCGGCCGCGTCCAGCACAGAGGCTGAAGACGCCACGACGTCTCCCTCCCTCCTTCAGAGACGAGGGGATGAAGCAGGAGGAGAAGTAGGAGAGGGGAGGGGCAGAGAGGGGGGTAGGACAGGGTGAGGGGGCAGCAACTGCTCGTACTTGTTGTATTTTAGTTGTTGTTGTTGTTGTTTTGTCTTTTTTTTTGTGTGTGTGTGTGTGTGTGGGGGGGGGGGGGTCAATGAAAAACATGTGAAATGAAATTTTCAGATGTCTTACATGTTTTTGAAGCCAAAATTAAAACGGATAAATCACTGTTTTTCTTGAGAGACTCTCTTTCACAAAAATGCATTTTTCTCAGCTTTCTAGAAAAAAAGTGGTCTTTTTGGTGCAACCAGGCTCTATTCAACTTAAGATATATCAAGAATGGAACAAGGTACAAACAAATGTTTTTTTCCCTAGTTAAATAGAGAGTCTCCTCTTTCCTTTGAGCTGTTTGTCATAGGACAAAATATTCTCTGGGTCTTGACATATTACTCTAAATGCCCCAAAACGCTGGCACCAGGCACTGACCATTTTATAAAAGGTCTGGCACTCAATGAGTTAAATGTCTTGTTTTCAGACCTTCACTCACTTAAGAACAAGTTACTGAACATTTCTGTCTCCACAACAAAGGAAGGAAGACACTGAACCTGACTGTCACTGGTGATGTCACTGATGGACTCACCTGAACAGGTGATCTCCACGGTGGAGGAAGAGAAACGTGATGATGATAAACACTCCTTCAGGGTAGATCCAGACAGACCACAGCCAGTGTGGATCCCCCACACAGACCTCCTTGAGGACTCCTCTCTTCTTCTTATTGAAACAGCAGAGCCACAGTCCAGCTCTCTACAGACTACAGATGCTGCCTTCAGGTTCCAGTTGATGCTGTCCACTGGTCTCCACTCTCCTAGTTTCACCTGCAGTTCACCTGCACAGCGACTGGCTCCTCCCACCAACCTGACAGACTCTGAACACAGAGAAGAGAGTGAAGAGTAAAAGAAGTGAGTTTGATTCAAACAGAAATGAACAAATCCAAACTGTAGCTCCACTTGTACCTGAGCAGGTGAGTCCAACAGCTTTGCCAGGTGAGCAGCTGGTTCTAGTTGAGCCTGAGCTTCTACAGTCCAGGAGAGCTGACTCGTTGCCTCCACACTGGAACTCTTTGGTCCACATTGGAGCCTCCACTGCTCCATAGAGCGCCCCCTGGAGGACTGAAGGAGCCCCACAGCCAAGCTGCCTACAGACCACCTCTGCATCCTGCTGGTCAAAGTCATCTTCACACACTGAGGACCACCACTGGTCAGACTGGTTGGACTTGACCTCCAGTCTGCCTGAACACACACTGGTCCCATTCACCAGCCTGACAGAGTCTGCAGAGAGAGACACAACATTTAAACTTTGATCCTGACCTTTATTTACTGTCATATCAACTTTAAAGTCATCAGCATGTGTCCAGAAATGAGTTCCTTCTCTGTCCCCAACACAACCATTAAAGAAACTCACAGTCCAGCTCTTGAGTCAAAGACTCAAGTCAACCAACCGTCTGGACTTCAACATCTTCACAGAAACAACTTTACCATCATCAGTCAACCACCTCGTTAGTCCACTTTAACCTACAGGAGTTTCTAAAGAGTCATGTGATGTGATTTGCTGCCACAGATGAAATAAATTCATGAGGAGTGAAAAGGATTCACAGCGTCTCTGACGTCTTTACAGCAGAAATAAACCAGAGAGAAATCTGTCAAACTCTGAAGAATGAGATCTGTCAGAGATGATGAGCTCAAAGAGACTGAAGGGTTAAAACTGTTGATGTTAAAGAAAATAATGATGCAGAGGAATGAGAGGAAGACGACTCACTACAGTGAAGGCTTCCTATAGGACATAGAGTTTTTCCAAACAGTGTCCCTTGGCGATGTACAGTGTGCAAAACCTGTCCAAAATTGTCCAATTTGGCTGAAATGCACACTGCAAGATTTTAGTGAGATTTTTTTTTTTTCCAACAGATAACTTACTGGGGCCAATCACATACTTGATGGCTTTTAGGAACACCAGTTACATAAGTAAAATGCCATTTGAAAATTTAATTTATGGGGTTGAATATTTAGTGTCCAAAACCCATCCAAACAGGAATTTGACCTATTTTCGCCTGTATTATATTGTTATTTTCCTTTAAAACTCCAGAAGTAAACATCCCACAACCATCAGTGATGGCTTAAATTAACAAGGACATTTGAAATAGTTCATTTTGTCTTTTATTATTATTTTAATTAAACTTGGGGCAGTAAAAACACACTTTTTGTGGAGACTTGTATTGCTTACTTGTTGACACTAGGGGGAGAGGGAACCACAGGAACCAGCTTGGTGCAGGCTTAAGCTTTGCCCAATCAGGGATCATTATATATCAGGTCACACCTTAGAGTCTCTGCTATTGGACCAAAAAGTTTTCACCCCCGTGACTTTGATTGACAGGCGACGAGAGATGCGCAAAACCGGGTGCGCAGTCTGACGGAGAATGCGAGTAGTAATAGAACTGCGGAGTTACGTAACACGCCGTGGAATAATGGATTAAATCTTGCAATGGATTCTTTTCGACCACATCTTCAGCTTTAAATAGAGGGTAAGCTTGTAATTTTATTCAGTGTTTTAGTGGGTCTATCATTGACAAATGTCCGTATTTTTCGGCACTCGAAAATGACTTCCGGGTTTGTTTGTGTTGAGTGAGCAGGCTTGTTTAAACCTTTAATGGGGTAAAAACTGCATTTTTGTGCTTTGCTTTTGTTTATATGACAGTTTATGATTTTTTGGTGGTGAAAGAAGAGGTGTACAGATGGTACATATATGTTAAAATCACCTTCGTTGTTGACGTGACGTCGCTTGTGGGCTGCCGTAGTCTGATATTGTTTGAGACATTTTCAGTGACTGTGAAAAAACCGTAGCACCTAGAAACTTCATTTTTTTTCTACTTGTTGCCGAAAGTGTCCTTAAAAGGTCTGTGGTGGAGTTTTCATTACAGCATGCCTACTTTTCGTTATATTAAGGACGCCGTTCATGTGTTATTGATTTGGGACGCCGGCGTCCCAACCACTAGGGGGCCTGCGTGAACAGGTTAATAAAATAAAATAACATTTAATGAAGACTGATCGGTTCATTGTAAAACATTTATTTATTGATGTAAATGTGGTGATTTCTGTATAGGCTACAGATCCCCCAGGCAGTGCTGCTCCTGTGTCCAAAACACATGAAGCTTCACTTTTAATTCAAACAAATTAATGCGACAATTGTTACATTTCATCAATGAGACCAGCATTTATCTCCTAAAAAGAATGTAACTACGCGGCGGAAAACCTCTAAAACCCTGCGGGTAAGTTCATTAGCGGTCGTCTTTTCTACCGGGACGAGGTCGGGAGGTTGGCCGGCTGACGAGCTCTCTGGACGGGTGGTGTCTCTGTGACGAGCCGTTGATCTGCTCCACAGGTGGAGGCTCCACCGTGGAGCTTCACTTCTCCGAAAAGCATCGGAGCAAACGTCTAAACAGCCTCATGTGGATAAACCGACCTCACACTGGGGGTCTAAACAGCTACTTTCTCGCATGAAAACATATTAAAACTTAACAAAATGACGTAATAACAGCGCTACAGTGAGAAATAAAACAGCTGCCGGTTGCCGCAAGATGCATTCTGGGAAACTTGCCATAGCCCTCGGTTTGAAGTGTGGCTCTGAAAAATCTCCGTTTCGAGGGCGAGATAACCCTACCACTTCCCCCTAACCCTCATCTGAACCAGAATTGGGACACCCCTACCACTTAACGTGAACGCGCAAAACGGAGGGTTAGGGCCAAGGGCTAGGGCTAAGGGGAGAATCGGAATTCGGCCTTAATGTTTATGACACATTTATGACTGTGTCATGACACTTTTATGACATTGTCATGTCACTCTTATGACACCACCTTCAAGTAAAGTGTTACCAGATATTAAATGTCTTGTTTTCAGACCTTCACTCACTTAGATACAAAAAGAACAAGTTACTGAACATTTCTGTCTCCACAACAAAGGAAGGAAGACACTGAACCTGACTGTCACTGATGATGTCACTGATGGACTCACCTGAACAGGTGATCTCCACGGTGGAGGAAGAGAAACGTGATGATGATGATGAACACTCCTTCAGGGTAGATCCAGACTGAACACAGACAGTGTAGATCCACCACACAGACCTCTCCGAGGACTCCTCTCTTCTTCTTATTGAAACAGCAGAGCCACAGTCCAGATCTCTACAGACTACAGATGCTGCCTTCAGGTTCCAGTTGAAGTTCATGCTGTCCACTGGTTTCCATTCTCCTAGTTTCAGCTGCAGTTCACCTGCACAGCGACTGGCTCCTCCCACCAACCTGACAGGCTCTGAACACAGAGAAGAGAGTGAAGAGTGAAACAAGTGAGTTTGATTCAAACAGAAATGAAGCAAATCCAAACTGTAGCTCCACTCGTTTGTTTAACTATGCGGATGATATGGCCCTGGTTGCCTTATTAAAGAAGGGGGACATAGTCGGAGAGGAAGTATATAGAGCACATGTGTCATCTCTCCAGAAGTGGTGCGATGAAAACTCCTTAGAGATCAATGTAACAAAAACACAGGAACTTGTGTTTCATGAAAAGGACCCTGTGCAGTCCCTTATAATTAGGGGTCAAACTGTAGAGGTAGTAGACAAGTTCAAATATCTAGGTACATATTGATTGTAACCTAAATTTCAGTGAAAACACAGACTATATTTTTAAAACCTGTAACCAACGTCTCCATCTACTACGCAAGCTCAAGTCCTTCAGAGTGAGTATTATGGAAACAGTTTATAAGAACCTGATAGAGGGCATCTTAACTTTTAACATGGCAATGTGGTGCGGTAATCTAAACATTAAAGGAAGAAGCAGCTGCAGAGAATAGGAAACCTTGCCTCAAAAATCATAGGGATGAGACAGAAACCATTAAAGGGACAACGAGGAGTTTTGGAAAAGCGAAGCGTTTTCACACTACATTTATGAGCCTCCGCACCGTGAAATTCTTTGACCGGTGCAAGACAGACTCATGTTTTCATTCATCAAGAATTAAAGTCAGAGGTTGGAAGACGATCACATACCGTCGTAGTTCCCACCATAAACGGCGATTCAGCTGCGTTATTCTCATGACTCGCCACGAAACCGAAAGTAAAGAAACGCTGGTCGGCTCGCCCAGCATTTCCGCCACCACTAATAATAACAAAATAACCATAGAGACAAAACCATAGATTTATCTAAAATAGGGGTGGGACGATATGGGTAACTCACGGTTCGATACTGTGGCGATATTTGGCCCACGATAATGATAATATCACGATACACGATATCTGCGATATTTGATATATTGCAAGAAATTTCATCAACGATATATCACGATATATGTGACAGAAAGAAAAAAAACATAAAAAGGAAAAAGTCTCATGCATTTATTCCAAAACTTCGTACAATGTACAAATGAAATAACACTGTACAGCTGGAGACATTAAAGTGCATGAACATTAATAACATGTCTTACGTAAACCAGGACTGTGCTTTATGATACTGAAAAGTCAGTAGCAACTTGTTTTATGTAATAAGAGTAACACTTTATTTTAAGGGGTCCTTGTTCCTGTGTATCTACCTAATTAATTACAGTGTAATTACCTATGTAACCGTATGTAATAACATGTACTTACATTGTAATTACATAGTGTATTTTGGTGTACTTACAGGTCCTTGTTACACTTGTAATAAGAAATGCTTGTTACAATACCTGGTCAAAGTGGCCTCTCTCTTTGGGGAAGGGGTACATATGCAAGAAAATGGGTGAAACCACAACCCATGTTGCCTGGGCAACCTTTTCCATCAATCTTCCTCCTGCCTCTTGAGTCTTGTAACATGTATGCTGTTACACAACTTAGTATATGTAACAGTTGTGTAAGTACACCTTTGTTACTCTTTGATACAGTGGAATGAGCACATTAAAATAAAGTGTACCTGCTACATACTTACATGTAACATTATGCAGAAACTTGGTACTCAAGTATTTTTTACATAAACCAATAACTAGAATAGCATTTTTTCAGAAAATGAGACAATGCTGGATAACTCAGTTCATATGGAACTGAAAACATCATCAGCAATCTGTATGCATAAACCACACACTCAAAAAAATGCATTTCAGTGTTCCTTTATCGTCCTTTATTTTTATTATCCCCAAAAAACCACAAGGCTTGATCTTTTCCTGTCCTTTAATGGAGTCCTCTATTTCTCCTCCGTAAAACTGAAATGATCACAGAAACACAATTTACTTACAGTACTTACAGTAGCATTGCATGAATAGGTACACTTCAATTAGCATCCAGATTAACAAAATGAAAAGAGTTAGCATAGACTGAAAGCTAGCAAGGTATATTTACCGAAAACATAACTAATTATGTCTTAATTACAAAAATACACAATCATGTAACACTATTGACATATTCTACTCACAGATAGACATTCCCCAAGGCAAAAGCATCCAACAATATTATTTAGCAGTCTGTTTAGCCGTCTGTGCTTACTTTTACACCCGAGCATGAGAAGTGAGCATGCAACAGAAAAAACACAACATAGCTGGACTTGACGAGCCGAGCGCTCACTTCGATGCGGTTTCTCTGAACCAAAGAGAAGACCACTCACTCGGACATGGTTTCTTTGAACCAAAGCACACACTTTTTTAACCCTCAAAGACAGTACAAAGACACTGGTTATCGCAGTTAATTTATAAGAGTTGAGGTATCCCGACCCAGGTACACTTTATTTTAATGTGCTTATTTCACTGTATCAAAGAGTAACAAGTGTGTAGTAACACAACTGTTACATATACTAAGTTGTGTAACAGCACACGTGGTACACTATCGAAGACACTGGTTATTGCAGTTAATGTTTAAGGACTGAGGTATCCCAGCAGGTACACTTTATTTTAATGTGCTTATTACACTGTATCAAAGAGTAACAACGGTGTACTAACACAACTGTTACATATACTAAGTTGTGAAACAGCATACATGTTCCAAGACTCAAGAGGCAGGAGGAAGATTGATGGAAAAGTTTTCCCAGGCAACATGGGTTGTGGTTTCACCCATTTTTCTTGCAGGTGTACCCCTTCCCCAAAGAGAGAGGCCACTTTGACCAGGTATTGTAACAAGCATTTCTTATTACAAGTGTAACAAGGACCTGTAAGTACACCAAAATACACTATGTATTTACAATGTAAGTACATGCTATTACATGCAGTTACATAGGTAATTACACTGTAATTAATTAGGTAACTACACAGGAACAAGGACCCCTTAAAATAAAGTGTTACCGCTGTTGCTTATGCTTTGCATTCATGGTATTTAAAAAATCAGCTGTCAGAGAGAGAGCAGCCTCTTTGGTGATAAGAAGAACAAGTTCTCTAGTGTAGGACATGAGGAGAAAAACCCCAACCGCCCCCCCCCACCCTGGTCCTCCCTCACCAGGCTGAATGAACTCGCTAGTGGAAGCGGCAGCTCTACGTCGCGCACAACCGCAACAACGGCAACAACAGCAACTACAACTTCCTCCTACAAATGCACGATGGTCGGTGTGACGTGCAGACGCAGTGGGACGACTCATGTCTCAGACCGGATCATGTAAATCAAGCTGCAGAAATGTCCGGGGGACGGGAGCGCCGCGGTAACCGTAGTAACTCACACACACACAGAGAGACACATACGCCTGTCTGTGTGGTTGCTGTATATTTTACCTTCGCAAAACAGTTCTTGCAGATTATATTCTTTATCCAGTGTTCTCCTGTCATCTGTTTCGTAAAAGCCATAGTGGGTCACCATGGATGTATTATCCACACTTTAGAGTGAAACCATGGTGGAAACTTGCGGGTGGGTCTTCTTCTTCTGCCGCTATTCACGCCTACTTTACCCGCATTTACGGGATTAGCGCCCCCACAAAAAGGACAGGAGAGATTAAGTACTGATGGTGAAAAAAAAAAGTACTGACGGTGACAGCGGGGTAAATCCATAATGTGTGTTGTAACAAAATATCGATATTTGCCGTCAGTGTATCGATTATTTATTGCGACAGAGAGCACAACAATATATTGCAATATCGATTTTTTTTCCCACCCCTAATCTAAAATGGGCCCATTAACAAGTGTGGGTAGCGGAGATTCATCCACATTAACGTGAGACTTTTTTATAACCAAATAGCAGTGGCGAACCGTGGACCCAGACCCTGGGCCTTCAATAGGACCATGTAGCAATAAAAAATTAAACATAGCAATATAAATAATAGCCAGAGCCTTGTCACATGGATGGTCGGCATATTACATGTTTCTTTGCCCTAACTGGCTTCACAACACACAAGGTGATTCTGGAAAAACAGTCATTCAAAGCTGGCTATCATGAATCACTTATTTAAAAAAAAAAAGAAACTAGCAAATCACGCATTCACTTATTTGTTTAGCTGGAATGAAAGTAAAATGTCAATCATGAGCTGTTCAACAACTAAAGATGTATTTTTGATAATGTTTTTTGTGTTTGTTTGAGCTTAGACACAGTTGAATTTCACTGTAGATTTAATATTTCTGCCAAAAGTGGCTATAAAACAAACACCTCCTGAGGTGAAATGGGAAAAAGGCACAAGTTCTTTGTAAATGCTCAGCCATTTTTCACTGGCTTTAATGGCTATCAAACTACCGTATGCAAATTGTAGGTTTACAGTACAAATTCAGTTCTGTGCTGCTGCGATGCTGGGTCTGTGGGTCTGTGGGTCTGTGGGGCTTCAACAGCAGAACTGACCCAGTTTAAAGTCAGGCGTTTAATAAGCACCATTTAAACTTTTAATAAATAAATAAATGTGCGCTCCGGCCACAGACTGTAGGCTCCGCTCTTTCCTTCGGTCAGTCGGAGTTCTCAACGGGCTGGACCGAGCAACATGACCGGGTGTGACTGTGTTCAGGCCAAGTGCCGGGTGCTCGTACCGCGGCGAGTCGGAGCTTCACCACCCGCTCAGTCAGTCAGTCTCAGTCAGGGCAGGAGTCCGTTTCACAAAGCAGGTTTAGTGAAAATTTAGTCTGTTAACCCTGAAATGAGGCAAACTCTGGGATTCCTATCTCGGAGTAGGCTAGATCAACTCAGAGTTCAGGATTAGACTCAATTTGTTGAACCTGCTTTGTGAAACGGATGAAGCAGTTAAACTGGAAACTGCTCAAACGGGCGATCGTGGGCTATGAGGTAGGAACAAAAAATAGGAATAAAAATAGACCCACCTTGAGAATTTACGGTAACTATTCTCTTGATCAGCGTGGTGAAAGCCAATCTCGTTGTTGTTGTTGTTGTCACCGTGGCAAAGTGTCGTGTGTGTACGGGGGGAACGGGGGTGACACATCCAGCAGGAGGACAAACTATCCTGCGTTTAAATAACATGTCGAAAATATCTGCTTGACAACTCATGGAGCTGGAAGCAGCCCTAAATAAGTAACTACACTTTAACAACAAGCCCAAAAACCCGCAACCCACGACTACCAATATTTATAAGCGACTTCACAGAAAAACAAGCCCAAAGTCACGTATAATAAGCGGACTTGGCAACCCGCTCCCTCAGTATTTTGGCGGCAATGTTGTTCTGCTGGGTATTCGCGAATACCCGGAAGATGTCGTAGTATGGTCCCGCCCACAACTCAGTGGAATATGATTGGCTAAGACACCTGTCAATCTCAAATTCATGCCCACATTGACTTGCATTACACGGGCCTTCAGTCACAGCCACTGAAGGCCCTGCAGGGGGAGTCGATGATTTACTGCCCAGATACCGTTAGAAGAAAAATTGTGATTGGTCCATTTCCCGTTCCATTATATTAACCCATTGTTTCCCAAGAAATATTAGTCCAACTTTATAACAATGATCTAATATTACTTGTGTGTTGCTCACTGTATAAAATTAATAAATAAAATAAAATTAAAATTAAAAATAAAATAAATATATAGTAGCACAAAAATTATTTCTATATTTTTTTCTTAGACCTTCACTGAATACCTTGAAGGCCCAGAGGGTTAGGGTATAGGGTTATAGTTGTATGTACGAGGAAGTGCTGAGGAAAAAAGCTGTCAACATAGCAAACGATCCCTCTCATCCACTCAATAGGGAGTTTGAACTTCTTCCCTCTGGTAGACGTTACAAAGCACCAAGGGAAAATCGTAGTATTTTTAAAAATTCCTTCATCCCTAATGCCATTGGGGCACTGAACACCATGCCCCATTGATGTGTTGTAATGTAACTGCCACTGCTGTCCTGCTTTTTGCCCTGAAGATGTCTGTGTGTAAGTGTTGTTGTTGTTGTCCTGCTTGTTGTTGTTGTTGTTGTTGTTGTTGTTCTGCTTGTTGTTATTATGAGACAAAAAAAAAAATTCAATAAATGGAACGGACGGACGGACGGACGGCCGGGCGGGTGGGCGGGCAGACCGACTGACCGACCGACCGATCGACCGACCGACTGACTGACTAAACTAACTAAACTAACTAACTAACTAACTAACTAACTAACTAACTAACTAACTAACTAACTAACTAACTAACACAAGAGGCACAGTAGGAAGACAACAAGAGAGTTGCTATTACAATGTACATTTAAATCACAACCTCTGACACAAAGGAGCAAAGGAGCAGCCTTCATCTCACTGAGCTGGTTGGGAAACATGATCTTATCTGTGGCTTCACTAAATGACTAAGACAAACACCAGGATGGCAGCAGTTGTCAAGGCAGATTTCAAACTGATGTCAAGACAGAAAAATGAAAATACACATATGATATTAAAGGAGTTCAGTCTGATACTAGCACTACTGAGGTATTTAACTCCAGAATAACCTGGTTGACCGATGCTCTCATACCGTTGATTGAGTGAATGTCCACACTGTTCCTTTAGTTGCAACACAGTGGGTTTATTGCTGTGTGTGTAAAATGTCCATAAACAAAGAAAACAGCAGCATGATGAGCGTCCCCACGCCACAGCGGTCAAAAACCGTTTGCCCTTCCTAGTCAAACACCTGACAATGAGAGTGAACAATGCTTCCTACTGTATATCACCTGACCCCCCAGGTGACAGCACAGCACCCCCCCACACACACACTCACACACACACTGAGTGGCATGAGTGAATTACACCATTACCTCAGAACACAACACAACACATGTAGCTCCTATATAAGGCATCTTGACAACATGGAGATGTTGGTCATTTGTCTTTAACAATGATTTGCTCCATAAGCGAAAAAAAAATCCCATTCTTGAATTGTTGAACTTCAGCTATTTGCAAAAGTTCATCAACCATGGCCCACAAAATGTATGGGAGTAAATCTCCTCAAGGTTTTACAATCCCCCCCCCCCCATTGACTCTTGTTTGCAGCTGAGAAAATCTGGCCTGGACTGGACCATGTGCAAAGTTTTAATGCATGGGAAGTAGGATCTCCTCAGAAGAGGAAGGATCAGCAACTAGGGGTCTAAACCTTGATGTGCTGATGGAGCGAACCCTTCGACCTGCTGGAGATGTCACCAAAGTAAATTGAGCTTCATTAGTGGTTGTTCCTCTCCCATGAGCAGCAAACAGAGCAGACTCAGCTGATCTGGAGGCTCAGTAAGTTGGTTGAGATGATCCTACTCTCCTATTCACTCTATATCAGGACGGTCAGTAACCCTTGTAAACTATCCTTATCCATCTACTTCTTTACTTTTTCACTCTAGGAACTCATTTTAAATGTAAAGGAGATGGTCTGTGACCAGGAAGGTGAAGGACCATCAGCTGGTGATCAGTGTTGACAGTGAAATCATTTCACCACACTCATCCATCCACCAGCACCTTCATGTGTCATCATCCTCTCTGTTTACCTGTGGAGTTGTGTTTTCCTTCAGCCCAGAGTCCTGAGGAGAAAACCAGAAAGGAGACATCAGTGAGGTCTGTGAAGACAGTGACGTCACTAAGAAGCAGAAACAGTTGCACCATCACTTTTTCTTTGTATATTTTAGTGACTGTCACCTGCCCTCCCTGGAACATAGCTTCCGATACTTATACTTCTGTAGGTCATGTTATTGTCCGTGTTGGGAAGTTGATTTACAGGAGGAACAGCAGCAATGTTTACAACAGCAACGTCACAATAAACTCAACATCTGGAAACTAATTCAAATAGTCAGTGAAATCAAGCTGAGTGAGTGATTCCTCCTGTTGCTGCTGCTGTTCACTACATGCAGGTGATAGGGTTAGACAGAGGAGGGGGGGCTTAACTCTTATTAACCCTTGAGGCCTCCTCGTGAAAAGTTACCCTTGTATCCCTCGGGACCCAAGCGGGTCCCTCTCATAAAAGTGCCATAAAAATGTCATATATTAATTTTTTTTTGCTTTCTTCACATGAAATCTGTTCAGCTACTTCAGACCTATTCATAAACATAAAGTTTTTTTTTTATTATTTTTTGTTATTTTTTATGTTTTTATGCCCTTTTTGTCAGACGAACCCCTGAGGAAAAAAACAAAATATGCAATATTTCCCAAAAATGAGATCCAAAGTGGATCACTCCATATGAAGTTATTAGGCCGCGTTCAGACTGCCAGCCAAAATCCGATTTTTAGCCCATCCAGATTGGAACTGGATGGCTCTTTTTAAGTCTGAACAGTCCCAAATCACATGAAATCCGATTTTTGCAAAACGGATGGAAACCACCTCCAGGAGGTAGTTTCAGATCGCATTTCGACAGATGCGTCTCAGTCTGAACAGCTCCAAACACTCAGATCGGTTTTGACTGTCCGTGACGTCACTCTCCGCGGCGCTGTCACTGTGTTACAGGTCCCGTATGGTCCCGTGAGCTCCAGTTAAACATTAATTTCCTCCTTGTTACTTTTCTTTTATGCAAACTACCGTGTTGTCGGCGACAGGAGTGACGGCAACGGCGCGCTCCCAGCTCTGGGGTGCTGGAGTTTCCCGTCTCTGTGGCTACACACACACACACGCGCGCGCGCGCGCGCACACACCAGTCTCTCTGGTACACGTACACGTACACACACAGCAGGCGGGCTGAGGTTGAAACTAGCCGCCGCGTCCGGGAGGCATCGCCTGTCACATACGGCGTAGCCTCCGCTCCGACGTCGTTGACGTTGCTACAGCAACCTGTCAGATGGGTCAATAATGTGGCCCAGTCTGAACAGAGCCAAATGCGATTTGGACACTTGCTAAAAACAGTGTGGACAGTCAGCCCTAAAAATATGAGGATATGAGAAGGAATCAGATTTGAATCAGATTTGCCTGCAGTCTGAACGCGGCCTTAGAGGCTTGAATATGTCAACAATTGATAACAACATTGATTTGAATGCATTTTTTTTTTGGAGTTGTTACATAGGTATCCCTCGGGACCCAAACGGGTCCCTCTCATAAAAGTGCCATAAAAATGTCATATATGAATTTTTTTTTTGCTTTCTTCACATGAAATCTGTTCAGCTACTCCAGACCTATTCATAAACATAAAGTTTTTATTATTTTTTGTCATTTTTTATGTTTTTATGCCCTTTTTGTCAGGCGACCCCCTGATTTTTTAATGAGGAAAAAAAACAAAATATGCAATATTTCCCAAAAATGAGATCCAAAGTGGATCACTCCATATGAAGTTATTAGAGACTTGAATATGTCAACAATTGATAACAACATTGATTTGAATGCATTATTATTTTTGGAGCTATAACAAAAACATATACTTTTATACTAACGGCCCTTGTCATATAAATGCCATAAAAAGGTAATATACATTCTTTTTTTTTTTTTTACTGCATCAAATCTTTTCACAAACGTCAGACCTAACTGTAGATATGAAGTTTTATATTATTTTTTCTATATTTTGTATGTTTTTGTAGAGATTTGTATGGAGATACCACACAAATGGGAGATATGGACTCTGTTTATAAACACCAACATAAACAAAGCCTGTATGGCCTTTGATGAGGATGCAAATTCAGTTTCAGTTTCATGATGCACCCACGATGCACCCGCTTTATTCACACACACAACAAAAATCATAGTTGGCTTGATAGTCACAAGGTGTGTGAACTGGTCTCCTGGGGAAGCTAACTAAAGCTTGTGGTAGGAGCCATTTACATACATTAGACATACAGTAGACACACATTGTAAACACATTTACATGCACATGACACTTACATACATTTAACATACTACATACAACACAACATACACTTAACATACAGTTTGTGATCCCGGGATGTACATTATATATATGAGTTTAGCAATTGTTCCTTTAGATGACGTTTAAACAAGGAGATAGATCGTGATGTTTTGAGGCTGTCACTCAGTTCATTCCATATCTGCGGTCCCCGACACACCACACTCATGCTGGTTCCTACTAGTTCACGTTTTTTCCCTACAATGAGATGTTTATATCTGGTATTGTGGGTGTGTTGGGGGACGAAGACTGGCATGAGTTGTTCTAGTCTGAGGTTCAAACCTGAGATCACCTGATATATTGCACAAGCGTTATGGAAGTAATTGAATTCATTGAGTCGAAGGATGCCATACTGGGCAAACAGATGACGAGTAGGTGAATTTGCTTTTGTCCAGGAGATGGCACGGATTATCTTTTTTTGTAAAATTTCAAGTTTCTTTAGATGGCTGGGATAGGTGTTGCACCAGATAATATTACAATAGTTTAGATGTGGTTCGAATAGGGTTTTGTACAGGGTGAGGAGGGCAGAGCGTGGAAGCAGGTGTCTCAGTTTGAAGAACAGGCCTACGTATTTGGATAGTTTTTGAACAAGGTGATCTATGTGGTTCTTAAAATTTAAACGGTCATCTATGAGGACCCCAAGGAACTTGGTTGAGTGGACTCTTTTTATCTCTTCACCATCTATTTTGATTTGAATGGCTGAATTTTCCATTTTTTTTAGTTTTTTGTTTGAATTAAATAACATATAATTTGTTTTCCCAATATTAAGGGAGAGTTTGTTTATTTTAAACCAATTATCCACACTCAAGAGCTCATTGTTAAGGAGGTCCTGGAGTTCATTTATATTGTTGTGTGATGTAAACAGGTTAGTATCGTCGGCAAAAATAATTTTCTGGAGAACTTTGGAGGAATTGACCAGATCATTTATGTAGACAATGAAGAGAACAGGCCCGAGAATAGAGCCCTGAGGGACCCCATGTTTGATGTATTTGTGTAATGATTTACTATTGTTTATGTTCACATATTGCTGTCTCTGAGAGAGGTAACTTGTAAACCATTTAAGAGCTAGACCTCTGATCCCATAATGGGTCAATTTATCCAACAATATACTTAGATTAATGGTGTCGAAGGCCTTAGATAGGTCCAAGAATACACCGATACTATAGTTGCCGTGTTCTAATGCGTCATTTGCTTTTTCAAGGAGATCAAGGAGAGCCATACAAGTAGTATTTTTCTTCCTGAAACCGTATTGGGATGACGTAAGTATATTTAGTTTATCGAGATAGCCGCTCAATCTGTTGTAAACAACTCTCTCCATTATTTTGGAGAGTGTAGGTAAAATAGATATAGGGCGATAATTAATCATATCATTTTTATCTCCAGATTTATATATGGGGATGATTTTTGCAATTTTTGTCTTTTCAGGAACAATGCCTGTGGACAAGGAGAGATTGATACAACAGACGAGTGGCCCTACAATTACATTAGCAATGGATTTTAAGATTCTGCTGTTTATTTCATCCTCACCTGCTGGTGGAGTTTTTCATGGAATTTATAATGTTGAGGACTTCATTTTTATCTGTCGGTTTCAGGAAGAAAGAACTTGGATAGTTTCCTGTCAGGTATTGCTGATATGAAATTCCTTGTGGTTGGGTGATCTTCCTTGAGAGATTTTCCCCTATAGACACAAAGTAATTATTGAATTCATTTGCAAGCACAGTATTATTGTCATTAATGGAATCGGGAAGCACAGTATGTTTCAGGGCTCTATTTAGGACATTGTTTAGTATCTGCCAAGATTTTTTTGTATCACCCTGGGCAGCTTGTAGGATTTTACAATAATAATTAGCTTTACTTTTCCTCAATATTTGTGTGAGTTTATTTCTGTAGATGGCATACTTATTTTTATTTTCCATGGTTGTTTTTTTTTAAGTATATTTTGTATAGTTTATTTTTGTGCTTAATAGAATTGAGGATCCCTTTAGTTACCCAGGGTTTATTGTCCATCTTCCTGTGTGTGACAGTCTTAACAGGGATGGTATTGTGCATGGAATCCCTTATTGCATGGATCAGGCTGTCATACGCAGTATTTGGGTCGCTGCAGAGGTAAACAATGTCCCAATTTTTGGCCTGAAGGCTATTATTTAGTTGCTGTAGTGTTTTCTCGTTTACTACTCTAGTTTTCACTGGGTGACATGAGGGAGGACACTTGAGTGCAAGGCTGGAGAACAGTACAATCGGGAGGTGATCGGAGATGTCAGAAAAGAGCACACCTGAGTCAAGTTTGGTGTTTCGAATGTTTGTGATGATGTTGTCAATGATTGTCCTGGAGGAGTGAGTTACTCGTGTAGGTAAGTTGATGGTGGGGTAGAAAGCAGATGAATGTAAGGTATTAATGAAATCATTTTTAATTGAGTCTTCCCTGGAAATATCAATATTGTAATCTCCTAGGAGAATACAGTCATTGTTTGTTCTATTAATGAGCATCAAGAGCTCATCCAGATTTGAGTTAAAGACAGATAGGTTAGTATCAGGGGGGCGGTAAATCACTCCTACTATAAGATTCCTGCTTTTATTTATATTAACCTCAACGAAGAGGGAGTCAGTGCAGTTATCATTAATGACAAGATCATCACGAACTTTAACATGCATGCTAGAATGAACATACAAACATACACCTCCGCCTATTCTATCTGATCTGTTCTTATGGTGCAATACATAGCCCTCAAGATTTAAAGCATCAATGTATGACTTATCATTTAGCCAGGTCTCACTACAGCCAATTATGCTGAAGCGACAGCCTGTATTTGAGATTAGTGATGCTAATTCATCATGATGTTTATTCAAGCTTCTTATATTTAAATGTAAAGTTGAAAATGTATTATTATCAGTTAGGCATTTTAGTTGCTCAGGTGTATAGTACATACAGGTTATGTTCTCACTGATTTCGATACATTGATGCACATTATCTCCTTCGAGATGTAAATCATCAAAACTCATGCAGTAGTAGGGTTAAACTGTAGGTTATTGGGATCACACACATACACAAACAGACAGACACATGTGAACATACATTCCTTAATAAAGTCAGACAGGTCCACACAGACACACACACACACACACACACACACACACCAACGCCAACAAAGATGCCCGTGCACACAGTGTGCACATATTGGTAATTTAGTACCATTGTAGCAGATCTCGATCCCACCGCCTATTGTGTTTTGTAAATAAGTAAATAAACAAACAAACGACTAAAGTGGTAATCACAGGATATTCCCCTTTCCATGTTTAATAAATTCCATAATACAAGTTTAATAAAACAAAGTAGGGAGGGAGGGAATCCCTTGGTCAAGGTGCGAGGTAAAGTAAAGTTCAGTCCAAGTCAGTTAAAGTTCAGTTTGCACACTTGAGGAACAAAAGAAAAAAGAAAAAAAAACGGACACTATCCAAAGCACTTCAGATCAGCTGGCAGCAGCTAGTTAATGTCAATGCTAGCAGGTTAGCCATGCTAATTTTGTTATCTCAGTTGTGAGAGGTGGCATAACATTACATTGTCAATCTTTAGCGACTGTTTTTATGTATTTCTCCGCCTCATCGACTGAGGTTAGGTGTAGCCTACCTCCCTCCTTGGTCTTGATGGTGAGTCTCGCCGGGAAGAGCAGGGCTGGCTTCAGGCCAAGTTTATATAGCGCCGACATCACGTTGCTATAAACTTTGCGTTCATCCAGTATTTCTTTCGGGTAATCCTCGTAGATGACAATGGGATGGTGTTGGTACCGGAGCTTCCCTCTTTTGATCCGTGCGACCCTGATTATCTTCTCCTTCGTCTGGAAGTTATGTAGTCGGATCAGGACCGGTCTGGGCTGCTCACCTGGCGGAGGTTTGGCTCTCTGGACTCGGTGGCATCTGTCACACTCCGGGGGGGCATCCAGGATCTCACCGAAGAGCTCTTTCAGCATCTTGGGGAAGAAGAGTGGGTCGGAATTCTCCACCGATTCTGGCAAGCCCACGATTTTAATGTTGTTACGTCTGCTGTAAGCCTCCATGGATATGGATTTTGCAACCAGCTTGGTGTTCGTCTCAGTTAGCTTAGCACACGTCTCTGTTAGCTTTGCACAGGTAGCTTCCAGTGACTGTATACGGGTATCCTGCACGTTTGCATTCTCCTCGAGATCTTTAATCATTATCGAGTGGTCGTCTGCCGTAGCTTGAAGGCGATCAAGTTTGTTTTCGATCTTTTTCATGGATGCCCGAAACTCAGCGGTGATTGCTAGCCTGTTTTCCTCCAGAAGGCTTGCTATTGATGCTATCGTTAAGGTACCACTGGGTTCGCCAGGTAACTGTAACTCTTCAAGTTTGTTTTTCGCTGTCTTTGGAGGCATATTAGAGTTCAGTCACCCGGCAGGGTGTCAGTACAACCACTTGGTAACTTACACTGTTTGGATGTGCTCTGGTAGCATTTGTTTGTTGTTGAAGAGTAAGTTAGCGGGAGCGAGACAACAGCGTGCGCTTCCTACATGCTCACGTCACGATTAAAGACTCTCTCATTTCACACACACAGACACACACAGACAAAATATTTTTCTTACCCACATTCACACCACTCTTCTGCATTGGTCCAAACACACCCAGACCAGTTTTAGGGTTTTCATAGTTTTTTACTGCCCTATATGTTGCATAGAAAGAGAAATATGCCTAAACAGCGGTTTCAGTGAAGGCCTAGTTCTCTGGTGGTTTAGGGAGACCTCTAGTGGTGGAAGGGGGCCTAAAACCTATTTTCCCTTTAATTTGAAGGGAGAGGTTTAGATTAATTCGGTATTTATGGGAAAATATTTTAACATGCCAGGATTACAGTGTATCAAAAAATATAAACAAAGCCCATTTAGCTATTTTATTATGATTCAAACTTTGCACACACACCGACACACACATCGACAAGATATTTTCTCATCCACTTTCACACCAGTCTTTACCATCAGTCTCCACACACCAAAACCATTTTTATGGTTTTCAGCTTTTTTATTGCAGTGTAATCTGCAAGGTAAGAAACCAGGAATCAAGGTCTCAATGGAGGCCTGGTTCTATGGGGGTTTAGGGGGGTCACCTGACCCACAACCTATTTTTCCTTTATTTTGAGGCCAAAAGTTTAGATTTATTAGGTTTTCATGGAAAAAGCATTATAATATGTCAGGATTACAGTGTATCGAAAATGAGTGGTTTTAATGGGAGTCAATGGGACCCGTTTGGGCACGAGGGATACCTACGTAACTAAAATGTGTATCTCCTATTCTATAGACTTTACAAAGGTGGGGATCTGGAATATTAAAAATCATCATAAAATAAACATTCTTGGGAAATTTCATTAAATTTGCTTGAAAACTGACTGAGATACTGAGGATAAAAAAAATACGAATTTCATTGCTTGGGTCCCTAGAGGCCTCAGGGGTTAACAAGCTGCTAAACAAACACAAATGGGAGCTTTTCTGAAATGCGACACGTATTTAAGCTTGTTGAATGAGTGGAAGGCGACTTGTCAGCCCCACAAGGAAGTTATGTTGATGGATTTAATAATAATAATGATAATAATTTTATTTATAGAGCACTTTCTATCAAAGTGCTGTACAGTTACATTTAAAAACATTTTAAAACATACACAGCAATAAAACAAACAATTCAAACAAGAATGAAAGAAAAGGAAAAACACCTTTGGGACACTCAGACAACCGCTCGCCTGGGAGTGCAAAGGCCGTACAGGTACATAGGTGTTAACAAGTAGTCAGGGGGCAAACCCTAAGATTGCTAACTATGCTCACGCTTCTGGGTAAAGTTTGCCAACCTTATTTTTTTGTTAGAAGGAACCCCTAGGAGGAATAATAGGGGTGTTGTCATCTTGGATTTTTTTTGCTGGTGACCACTAGAGGCACTATAACATTCAAATACTCAATTCATGCATATCGTCACAATAATGGTCAAAATGTACAGTTTATATGCATAATTTTCAATATTCAAGATTTTATATTTAGGGAAATGGATAAAAAACCAATTGAAAAAGCAAATTTAATTGTATTGCTATATTTTGGCAAATATTGGTTAAAAATATGACTTTTTTGTAGGCGTTTTTGACATACACATAAGCATCTTTTTTTTGTTTTGCAATTATAATATTCAGGATTCTAACTTGTAATGGGATGTTATGCTAATTTAAGATGAGGGTCTTCCAAAATTTAGCAGCAGCCCCCCCTTCTGGAGCTAGAGCTCTGCACCATGCTTTTACTATCAGTTTGGTAACACTTTATTTTAAGGGGTCCTTGTTCCTGTGTATCTACCTAATTAATTACAGTGTAATTACCTATGTAACCGTATGTAATAACATGTACTTACATTGTAAATACATAGTGTATTTTGGTGTACTTACAGGTCCTTGTTACACTTGTAATAAGAAATGCTTGTTACAATACCTGGTCAAAGTGGCCTCTCTCTTTGGGGAAGGGGTACATATGCAAGAAAATGGGTGAAACCACAACCCATGTTGCCTGGGCAACCTTTTCCATCAATCTTCCTCCTGCCTCTTGAGTCTTGGAACATGTATGCTGTTACACAACTTAGTATATGTAACAGTTGTGTTAATACACCGTTGTTACTCTTTGATACAGTGTAATAAGCACATTAAAATAAAGTGTACCTGCTGGGATACCGCAGTTCTTACACATTAACTGCAATAACCAGTGTCTTTGATAGTGTACCACATGTGCTGTTACACAACGTAGTCTATGTAACAGTTGTGTTAGTACACACTTGTTACTCTTTGATACAGTGAAATAAGCACATTAAAATAAAGTGTACCTGGGTCGGGATATATAATTTCGCGATCAGAGAAAAAACCGCTCTGGCCGTTTGGAATTATTTTAACCAGTCACAATTGTTGTGGTCGGCGCCGTAGCAACGGTGCGTTTGCAAAACAGTGCCGGTTGGAAACTGGATTTGGGTCCGTGGCGTAACGACGGTCGGCAACCGCTGACGGATATTTCTTCTTCTGTTCAGTTCTAGACACGGATGTATAATAGATCCATGGTTCGGTTCCTGTTGTTGTTTGTTGATGTTTCCCGTTGCCGGGCTGACTGGGAAAGCTGCTCGTTCCGACCAATCAGAGGCTAATCGCAGCAATGCACTTCCGTCAGGCCAGACAAGTCCAGAGCAGACACTGCCCTTACCCAGACCCTCCCTGACCCTGCACTGAGTTTGTGTCTGTATTAGTCTAGACGGATTTCAGAAAAAAGGCCTTCTATAAGAAGTTAGGAGCATTTATGGGAACAAGTCGGGAACCGGCCTACTTTACATATTTCAAGGGTGCTGAGTCAAAAAAAAAACAAGCGAAATTTTGAGTTTTTGACCTTCTAATTTGCATATCAAAATGGCCACCAAATTGCCTATCTTGCACAGTCATTGGACCATTTCCCCCTAGTTTTTTTTGTAAGTAGGCAATCAAGATGAGGAAATTAAGTTTCAAGATAGATAGCCAACGGTCAGAGCAAGGATATAGTGGAGGCTCACTGCCTTTTTTATGCATATACGTACATGCAAATGTACAACTTCTAAGGTGGAATTAAGCATAAAGGTCTGACAAATACACTGGAGCAAGACCATTTAAAATGTTGTAGGTCAACAACAGCACCTTGAAGTCGGCTCTGACCCGAACAGGGAGCCAATGAAGAGAGGCCAACACAGGGCTGATATGTTCATATCGGGACAGTCCAGTCAGCGTACGGACTGCTGCAGTTTGGACCAACTGCAGACCACAAAGGCTCTTTTTGGGCAGCCCTGATAAAAGCACATTACAATAGTCTAACCTGAAAGTCACAAAGGCATGAATCATTTATTTTTAATAATGTGAGAGTCTCTGCATCTTTCAATGAGAGGATAGACCTGATCTCAGCGATTTTTCTGAGGTGAAAAAAGGCCACTGTTGTTGTCACCTCCTTTACATGAGACTCAAATGAAAGCGTCTGATTAAAGAGAACACCAAGATTTTTTACCTCATCATTTATAACACACAGAGATTTAAAGTTGGACTGTCTCAAATTCCAATACTTTATTCGGCCACTAGATGGGGCCGGTGGTGCAGCGTATCAGATATAAACATCCTCGTCCTCTTTACACAGCGAGCCGTTCAGGAGGCGGAGCTAAGCGCTGGGCCGGCTTGTCTCAGAACAAAAAGGATTCTGCATTTGCTCCACAGACACCACACCGTTGGCTATATGTTGTGTACAGACAGTTAATGCTCCCCTGGACTTATTTATTGCATATTTCAGTTTTTTTTATTGCTATTACTGCTGTATTTGTGATAGTGCTACTTTAAGTCGCTCCACTGTCACGTCTCAGCTAGTATGTGCAGTGAGTTCTCTCTCTCTCTCTCTCTCTCTCTCTCTCTCTCTCAATTTCAATAAGCTTTATGACTGTATATACAATATTGCCAAAACGTTACAACACTAGAACAAGAATACATGAATAAATTAATAATAATAATCATAAACAGAAGAAAACAGAACAAGTATCAGTTAGTTGACAGTGTAAATATCAGTTTGCAGGTAAAACCCAATCAGGAGCAGCTGCTCAGCTCTCTCTCTCAGCCCCTCCCTCAGTGAAAGACAGAGCGGAGCAGCAGCGGCTTTAGGCTCAACACACACACACACAACACACTGATACGGTAGATAACCGTGGCATTTTTACACCACTGCTTTTTACATCCCCATGCACAACAGGAATTCATTTATTTATTAAAAACACATAAAAAGGACACTTTTCAATATGAGACTTTGGGCCCTATGTGTTTTATGATTACTGTACCTGCCATACATTTCTTACATAGCTTATAGCTTCTTTAAGTGGCTGACAACAAATGGCTGACAACAAAGACTGTCAGCCATTCGCAAAATATATACGTTGCACCTCACCTCCTGTTGTTACTCTATCAAAGCACCATTCAACCCGTCCTTCTGTACTGTTCCACATGTTTCTTCACTTTGCTTTCCGTCACCAACCGGGACAAACTCACACGCATCACAAACACAGCTGCTAAAACCATTGGTCTCCCCACACCCAACCTCACAGAACTAAACAGAAAGCCCATCACCCGCTTAGCAAACACCGTAGTACAAGACACCACTCACCCACTGCCCCAACACATCACCCCACTACCCTCAGGACGAAGGTACACAACCCTCATGTTCCCTCAGGACAAAGGTACACAACCCTCAAGTTCAGGAGGACTCGCCTGGGACAAGTCTGGTCCCTGCAGCTGTAGCGGCCCTGAACAGCAGGCCGCGCTGTCTGTCTGTCCACTGTTTCACTGTCGTCACGTATGTTGTCACTGTTGTTGTGTATATAATTACTGTTGTTGTCTGTCTTGTGATGTACAATGTGGTCCTCATTGTAACGTACAGTCAGTGAAGACGAATTTCCCCATGGGGACCAATAAATCAAAAGAAAAAACAGCCCGCACAACCTCGTTATGCTCCAATACCAATACCAATCAATCAATCAATCAATCAATCAATCAATCAATCAATCAATCAATCAATCAATCACATGTAACGTGTTAGAACACTATAAATGTTGTGTTTGCAGAATATGATCAGTTTGTACGTCTTAACATGAAGATATAATGTTGTGATGGTAAGTGAAATGAAGAGGTGAAGACTCCCTCAGTGTTTTCCTCTGTGGTTCTGAATCTGTCTCATGTCCCTCAGTCCTACCTGAGCTCCGCAGCAGCAGCAGCAGCAGCAGCAGCAGCAGGTGATCCATGTCCATGTAGACGTCTGTCTTCATCTCTGTCTCCTCTCTGACTGCTGGACTCGTCCTCTGCTGCTCTGTTAACCTCAGCTTTTATCTCCTCATCATCTCATGTCACTACATCTTATTTAACATGGCATGACTTGTTATTTCCTGAAAGACGGTTTCACAGAAACACATCGGCTGCTTTATCAAGACATCAACTCAGCTCAATGCACGCATATAGTTCACCTGCTGCATATTGAGTCACAGATCAGACCCTTTAATGAGGATTTAAACTCAGAGAAATCCAAATGTAAATGGAAGTAAAACCCCAGAGAGACTTCTGCTGGTTTGTTGGGAGTGAAACATGGGGCTGCTGCTGTTGGAGTTTCTTTGTGGAAGAGTATTAGCACCACTGTGAAAAAAAGTGAGTTCTGACTCTAAACCAAGAACTCTGAGTTTAAAATCAGACCGAGCTCATCTTACCCATGCCCCCCCCCCCCCCACCACCTCCAGAGCTGCGGCGAGCTCTGGACGGCCACGTCACTGCCGGTACCGGGAACTGTGACGTGATGTTACCGGTACCGTCACCACTGTCACCACTGTCACTGCTGCAAAAAGGGGGGCCACAGGGTGAGTTCCAACTACCGGGGGATCACACTCCTCAGCCTCCCGGGGAAAGTCTATTCCAGGGTGCTGGAGAGGAGAATTCAGCCGATAGTCGAACCTCGGATTCAGGAGGAACAATGCGGTTTTCATCCTGGCCGTGGAACACTGGACCAGCTCTACACCCTCCGCAGGGTGCTGAGGGCTCATGGGAGTTTGGCCCAGGATCGCCTTGGGGTCCCCCCGGAAGAGCTGCAGGAAGTGTCCGGGGAGAGGGAAGTCTGGGGATCCCTGCTCCCACTGCTTCCCCGCGACCCAGACCCGGATGAAGCAGAAGAGAATGGATGGATGATGGTATTTGCACTCCCACTCTGTTAATTAAAGAGTTAGTGTGAGCGTAGTAGGGATGAAAAGGCACAGTGACAGTCTTCTCTTTCTCTCTCTCTCCCTTAAGTAGCTGATGCACTTCACCAGGATAGTTTTTAAATGCTCAGAAGACATCCAAACTAACATCAACTTGCTGTGGCCGGCCATGTTTTCTGAGGTTGTGCAATGAAACGCATTTAACTCAGAAGTCGGGATGTCCAACTTGGATCTTTCCGAGTTCTTAGTGCAATGGAACGCAGCATAAAGGTCCATGTTGGTGACCAGTTGGTGAATCACCAGTCCAGTTTTAGCCCTATTTTAACTCCACATTAATAATAGTGACACTGAAACAACAGTAATATAAAACACATACATGCCCCCCCCCCCACTCCTCTCAGAGGTTGAGCTGCTGCCTGTTGCTGAGCAACCGACATCAGATCCCTGTGGTTTCTGTCACCGCGACGACCTGATAACATCTGCTGTGTTTCTTTTCTTTTATCAGTTGGACTTGATGTCGCAACGTTGCAGCTCCTCAAACGATACGATCAGTGTCACACACACACACACAGCCCCATGTCACTCACTTGAATCCCTCTAATGGATGAAGGAATTTTTAAAAAATATTAGGATTTGTCCTTGGTGCTTTGTAACGTCAACCAGAGGGAAGAAGTTCAAACTCCCTATTGAGTGGATGAGACGGATCGTTTGCTATTTTGACAGCTTTTTTCCTCAGCACTTCCTCATACTCACATGGGACAGACAACAGTTTATCCATCATGAATATAAAAAACATATGGAAAATAAGTTAAGTCATTTTGAATTTAGTGAACTAAAAACAGAAACAGTTGAGAAATGAATCAAACTAACATGTAATGACAAACAACCAGGAATTGATAATATAGATGATAAATTGGGTAGAATAGCGGGTAACTATATAGCAAACCCTATTTGTCACATAATGAATATCAGTCTGAAACAATCTATCTTTCCACAGGCCTGGAAAGAGGCAAAAGTAATTCCTTTGCCTAAAAATAAGAAAACATCATTTAGTGGCCCTTACAGTCGTCCCATAAGCCTATTACCAGCAATAGGTAAGATATTTGAGAGGGCAATATTTGACCAAATACAAGAATACTTCTCTGTAAATAATTTGATGACAGATTTCCAGCATGCTTATAGAAAGGGACACTCTACGTGCACTGCATTAGCTCAGATGACAGATGACTGGTACAAAGATTTGGACAATAAAATGATATGTGGTGCGGTCCTGTTAGATTTTACAGCAGCATTTGATGTAATTGACTACAAGCTGAAAAGTTGGAGACCTATGGATTTACAAAATCTGCAGTTGCTTGGATGGAAAGTTATTTGAAGCATAGATCACAGAAAGTCTTCTTTAACGGAGATGATTCTGATAGCATGTCCTTAGAAGGTGGAATTTCTCAAGGAAGCTGCCTGGGTCCGCTTATGTACTCCATCTATACAAATGATTTACCTCTAGTACTGAAAGATGCAAAATTAACAATGTTTGCTGATGACACTACAGTGTATGCATCAGCAATAACAGCTGATGATCTAAATGTCATCTTGAATAGAGAGCTGGATACAGTTGAGAAATGGATTTGTCAAAACAAATTGATACTTAATACAGCTAAAACAAAATGCATTATATTTGGATCAAACCACTCTCTCAGGAGACAGCCAGAACTAAACCTTACTATGAATAAAACAGCAAGTTGAGGAAACTAAGCTCCTGGGCATCTTCCTTGATAACAAGCTCTCTTGGTCAAAACACATTGACACTGTTGTACATAAAACGGGTAAGTCACTGGCAGTGGTGAGGCGATGTAGGAAATACCTCACAGCAAATACGGCAAAGATTGTTTTAAATAACATTGTACTCTCACATCTGGACTATTGTCAGATAGTATGGGCAAAAGCTACACAAAAAGATTTGAATAAGTTACAGCTGGTGCAGAACAAGGCAGCACGCCTTGCTCTGCAATGCCCATACAGTAACAGTATCAACAACATGCATTCCTGTCTACAACGGTTAGAAGTAGAGGACAGAGTCGATGCTGCATTACTCTTCTCAATATGGAAAACATTACAGTTTAAAACACCTATCTATCAATACAATCAGTTAAAACACAATCATGATTCATATACATATGCCACCAGACCTAAACCAACCCCACTCCAACTCCAACATGGCGGCCTGAACAGCGCCATGTTGGATTTACTGGCCGAGAACCCGCCCACTGGCCTCGAAGCAGCTGTCCACGGAGCTGCTCGGACCTGTCACTCAACGTTTCAACGCCCTGATTGGCCAGAGTTTTAACCTAATAACAGTCAAACGGTAGAATTAAACCCCCTCAGAGTTTTAACCTAATAACAGTCAAACGATAGAGTTAAACCCCTCAGAGTTTTAACCTAATAACAGTCAAACGGTAGAGTTAAACCCCTCAGAGTTTTAACCTAATAACAGTCAAACGGTAGAGTTAAACCCCTCAGAGTTTTAACCTAATAACAGTCAAACGGTAGAGTTAAACCCCTCAGAGTTTTAACCTAATAACGGTCAAACAGTAGAGTTAAACCCCTCAGAGTTTTAACCTAATAACAGTCAAACGGTAGAGTTAAACCCCCTCAGAGTTTTAACCTAATAACAGTCAAACGGTAGAGTTAAACTCCTCAGAGTTTTAACCTAATAACGGTCAAACGGTAGAGTTAAACTCCTCAGAGTTTTAACCTAATAACGGTCAAACGGTAGAGTTAAACCCCTCAGAGTGTGTGCGGGGGTAGAAACTATCGGTTGAGACCAAAAAACATTCTGACACCAGACTTTGATCATGTTTATTGAGGATGTAAAGTGGGTGATTTTAACATGGGGGTCTATGGAGAATGCTGCTTTCTGACACCAGCCCCCAGAGGAAGAAGAGGGGATTGCAGCTTCACTTCTCAGACCCACAACTGTCCCCCTGTTCAGACCCACAACAGCCCCCCCTGTTTAGATCCAGATTAAACCTTCTGAACAACTGGACTCTGGAAGTCTGTGCAGCTCTGAGGAGGAAGCAGTGGAATCTGAGTGTGTGTGTGTGTGTGTTGAGGTGTGTGTTCAGGGTGTGGTGTGTCGACAAGGTAACAGGAACAGACCGGGCGTGGCTCTGTGTGTGTGTGTGTGTGTGTGTGTGTGTGTGTTGCAGCCTGCAGCAGTGTTTTTGTACAGATTGGAGGTGGGGAAAGTGTGTGAGTGTGTAACCAGGTAGAGTCAGGGTGTGTGTGATGGATCATCATGTGTGTGTGTATGTGAGTAACTGTGTGTGTAAGTGTGTGTGTGTCTGAGGTTCAAGGTGCGTCACAGCTGCAGCCTCAGGTTACAGATTATACACACACACACACACACACACACACACACACCCTACCTGCAGGCTGTGAACTATCTATCTATCTATCTTTCTATCTTTCTATCTATCTATCTATCTATCTATCTATCTATCTATCTATCTATCTATCTATCTATCTATCTATCTATCTTTGTTATTCTATTGTTCTCTTTGTCTTTTATTTTAGATAGATAGATAGATGGATAGATAGATAGATAGATAGATAGATAGATAGATAGATAGATAGATAGATAGATAGATAGATAGATAGATAGATAGATAGATAGATAGATAGATGTGAGGGTCTAAGGACAGAGGATGTTGTTATTATGGGATGTAAAGCCCTTTGAGACAAACTGGTGGTAAGAACGGGCTATACTACTGTAATAAAACTGCCTTGTCTTGCTCCATAGTTACATAAAACAGAAGGTCGTGGCGCAGTGGTTAAGACGTCCGTCCCATGTAGAGGCTACAGTCCTCAACGCAGACGGCCCCAGTTCGAATCCCGCGTCGGGCAGACCTTTCCTGCATGTCATTCCCCCTCTCTCTCCTGTCTATCTCACTGTGCTATCAAATACAGGAAACACCCAAAAACACCCCAAAAAAATACTAAAAAACAGAAGGTTGTGATATGAAACACAATAAAGCCACGAGGCTGATCAGTTCAGTTCAGTTTTACTTTATTAGTACCCGTAGGTGGATTCGTTGTGCAGTAGGAGAGACATTCATGACAGGACAACGCAGAAGACACACATCATGAAACAGACATGAGTAGACTACAGACACACATCATGAAACAGACATGAGTAGACTACAGGATTAACAGCAGATAGGATCAGATATGACAGAGTGGTGGTGCAGGGGACCATTAAGAGGTTTAAAAAACATTTTCAAACCTCTTTATGGTCCCTGTATTTATTTCCATTGTCCCTAATGAAACGTCATAAATCCTGAAGGTCACAGGAGAAGTAAAGTAGATACATGAATGTAATGTACTCTGATTGGTGTCTGAGCCATTGTTTCAGTTCCTTTTTAACCCTTTCTACCTTTCCTAACAGACTGAGGAGTTCTAACCCTAACGACTCCACAAGATGGTTTCAGATACACACTGATCACTGTTATACAGTAGGTAATGGATGGCTGTGTGTGTCAGTCACTACATAAAACACACACACACACACACACACACACACACACTGGTGATAACAGCTGTGTGTGTTTTATGTTCACTCTGATATTTTCCATGAGGAAGAAACTGAGCTGCGTTCACAATCGTCTAACTGTGGTGGAAGAGTCCAGAACAACGCCCTGCACTGTCCCACACACACACACACACACACACACACACACACACACACACACACACACACACACACACACACACACACACACACACACACACACACACACACACACACAGCCGTCATATCCTCTGACTGACTGGCTGAGTGTGAGTGAGTGTGTGTGAATCACCTGTGAGTGTGTGAGCGAGTCTGGACTTGCAGCAGACGAGGAGTTAAAAGCGTCGCCGCGCGCGCAGCTGCAGCACTCGAACCTGCGACTCCTGACGATCGGACACGGAGCTTTACGGTTTACTGATCGATTTGATTTCTACGGTTTACTGATCGATTTTCTATTGGTTGATTGATTATCTGAGGATGAGGAGCAGCTGGATCTCACTGTTCACACTCCTGGCTGCTGCCTGTTGCCAGGCGACACACCACTACCGCTACTACTGTAAGTCTGACTGACTCAATACTAAACTATATCAAATATTATTATTATTATTATTATTATATAACAATGTCATTTCATTAAAACACAGTTAAATACTTTGTTAAATAGATGAAGACGCAGTTAAAACACAGTAAAACAAACTGCACTGTTTGAATTAAGACTTGTTAGTTGAGACTTGTTAGTTAAGACTTAAGATCTTAGTTAGATGTCGTATTTATTTATTTATTTATTGTTTGAGCTCCTCTCCATCTGTTGTTGTTGTTGTTGTTGTTGTTGTTGTTGTTGTTGTTTCAGACTGAACCTTCGCGTGTTTTCAGCTCTGAGTCGGGGGTTTTGGGTTTTTTTTTTTTTTTTTTGGTTTTATCTGAAATGATTTGGGTTGATTATTTTGTATCTGTTGTACCTCGAGTTACAACCTCCTGGAAATGATTTGGTGACAAACAAATCCAGAATAATGAAAACAAACAGTTGCTGTTGTAATAAATGAGGAGTTGTGTTAGACTGGAGGAGAATCAGCAGCAGGTTCATCTGCTCTAACATCTTCTTATAAAACTAAACCGACTAAACTGAACCACTAACACTTCGCTGTCTGAACTGTCTAAACTTAACTAGTTCAAACTTCTTCACTTCTGCTTAAATAACAATGTTTTCTTTGCATGTTTTCATGGTTAAATAAAAGTTGATGACAAAGATGATGAAGTAAACTAAACTAAGTTATCTGGGCTTAACTAAACTAAACTAAATTACTGATTGGACAGTGAAGAGAGACAGAAAAACAAGGACAGAGACTGGGCGATAAACAGTGTCTCAGTTTGGGAATTGAACCAGCGATCACTGCTTCAGACTATGACGACATGGGACATGTTCAATCTAAACTATCTGAACTAAACTAATTAAACCAACTCTCTCTTATGAAACTTTCTACTGTTTCTTTACTTATGAGAATTAAATGATCTTAGACTGTTTTATTACCCTCACCTGTGGATGAGGTCATGTTGTGGTAATTACAAAGTCGTGAAAAAAAAAGCCCAGCACCTTAACTCACGGTTGCCGTGGCGACGCCCAGGTGAATGTTATCAGTGAGTCACAGTGAATCCACCATGACTGAGCCGTCTGCACCGGCTCTGAGTCAGCTGTGGCGTGTTTCACCTTGACTTATCTTTGACTTAATGAACTCACTTAAGACCAAAGTTCACTGTGGTGTGAACAGCAAATCAACAGTCTGAACTTCACCGCTGTAAAAGTCTCTTTCACTGCTGGACTGAGTCTGTCGGCTGAGGGGGAATCGAACCTCCAGACTCGGCGGTAGGTCGAGACGTTAAGGTGCTCAGTGGGAGTGGCCCCGGGCCCCGAGGGCGTTGTGTCAGCTGGGTGTGTGTGTGTTTGCTGCTCAGCTGACCCAGGATCAGTCGGTGTGTTTCCATTTCCCCTTAGAAATGCACAAAACCTAAATATCGCAATTAAAAACTGGTAAATGGAAACTTTTACTACATTTCGTACGTATCAATAGAAAAGTGCATTGCAAAAGTGTTATGGAAACACTTCTTTCAGCTGGAGAACATCACACAGCTGATTGGACGTATCCGTCTCCATAGTTTGTCTGTGAAATCACCATAGAAACGCAACATGCTTACATCCATCTTCCTCAAAGTTTAAAAGAATTATGGGATATAGATGAGATTAGACTTCACCAGAGTTATGGCTCATTCACTAAACACCTTTCAATGGAAACACCTGGCTGCAAATAGCAATTGTACTTTTTAGAAATTTCAGAAATGTTTCTTTTATTCAGTGAGAAGCTGTGATCTGTGATGGAAACGCAGCTGGTTATGTAACGTTGCCACTCAGCTGCAGGAACAAGCAGCAGCCTGTTGCTGGTTGGTCAGCGAACGTCCCTCAGCTCGCTGCAGTCGACGCCTCAGCTCCTCAACGGGGCGTTGGCTGGTTTGGTTTGGGTGGGGCCGATGTCTGCAGGGCTTCAGGCTGGGAGGGGCCGCCCGCTCTCACTGGGATTTCTGAACAAACCACAGAAAGAATGAGACACCTCCACCTCTGTAAACATCTGTAACGCGCCGTCTGAACATGTTAAATCTCAGTGGAAAGAAACTGTGGCTGCGTTTTTGTCTCTCAGGTTCATAGAACAGATCTAAGGTGGATGTTTGATGTCAAAGGAAACACACCTTTGCCTTTACTGCATCATCAGCTATAGATCTGCAAAGAGTTCATGTTCAAAATCGTTTAAAATGACAATTATGGAGACAAACCATGACTTAGCAGAGAGGTACTTAATGATTGTGATAGATTTAATCACTAAAACAACATGTAGAACCTTAGGGCTCAGAAATAACGAACAGACACCAAACATCAACAACCAGAGGAGCACATTTTGAAAGATCATAGAAATCGAATCTATAATCAATCAGATGAAATGATTTCCACTTTCCGTCTTCTCCTCCTGCAGCTACAGTTCGCTGCGACTGCAACGGACGGTCTCGGTACTGCCTTCGAGACGCCTTCGGCCTGCACTGCGTGGACTGCCAGGGAAACAGCGAAGGACGGCGCTGCGAGCGCTGCAAGGCCGGCTTCTACCAGGAGGGGGCGGGGCAGAGCTGCACGCCGTGCCGCTGCAACGCCACAGGTGAGAAACCACAGCACGGATGTCCATGATGTTGGCAGCAGGAGAAACTGTTGCTGCAGTTTAAAGGGATAGTATCATTTTTTTTAAGTGGGGTTGTATGATCTCCAAATAGCCCCTAAGTACTTTAATTGCAGTAGAAGACTCCCTGCACTCCTCCCGTTAGCAACGCCAGCCCATAATAGCCCTGCCCAGAGATTTACAACATACAGTGTTGTGAACAGACCCAAAGAAACGGCCTATTTTCACGGCCTAAAAGAGGTTTTACCTGAAAGAAAATACACAGTTCCATTGTTCACTATAATATAATTTTTTCCAGCCTTTCAAAGTGCAGGAAAAACACAGTTTTTATTTGGACCTAACCAACCATAAAAACTGTGTTTTTCCTGCACTTTGAAGGGCTGGAAAAAATTATATTATAGCGAACAATGGAACTGTGTATTTTTTTTCAGATTTTGTGGATCATACAACCTCACTTTAAAAAAATGCTACTATCCCTTTAACCCAACTGCTTCTCCTCCAGGTTCTGTCGGCGCTACATGTGACAGCAGCGGCCGATGCAGCTGCAAAGACGGAGTCACGGGGAAGAAATGCAACCGCTGCCCTGACGGACCGATCGGACCCAACGGATGTTCACAAAGGTACGAGCTCAGACAATCGAACGCTTCAGCTGACACTGTAACTGCTTTTGGTGCTTGGATTTTTTAAAATAGCACTAAACATTCCTTCTGTTTGCTTTTCAAATGACGCAGTTTCAACTTCCTTCAGTTCTTCCATTGTAACCATTGCTCCAACACATTATATTTTCCAGCCGTCAGACCAGAGAGGATTCTGGGAGTCACACCGCACCTTGTTTCTGTTACGGCCACAGCAGCCAGTGTTCTGCACAGTCTGGTTATTCTGTCCACGACATCGCCTCCACCTTCACGACCGGTAACTACTGACCTCTTCAACATTATGTAAAGCCCAGAGACTGTTCCAGCAGGCACGATCTGATATCACCAAGTAAACAACAGCCCAGGACTAACCTTAACCCTAAACCTAACCGGTTGGTTACAACAGCGCTCCTGGGGTGATATCAGATCATGCGTTCCAGCAGTTAGGAGAGGAGTTGTGACAGAGTGTGTGTTGTGACAGAGTGTGTGTTGTGTTGTGTTTTCAGGTGCTGATGGTTGGACGGTGGCGACCGCTCAGGGCGTCAAACCCAGTGACGTTCACTTCAGATGGTCACCAACACACAGAGACCTGGAGGTGATCTCCAAACACAGCCTGCCGGTTTACCTGTACGCTCCAGGTGAGAACAGCCCCCCCCCCCCCCCCCACCAGAAGAAGCTTCCTCCTTCAGCTGTTGTTAACATTTCCATGTTTCTCACATTCTGTGTCATAAACTGTAAACTGTTTTCTTGTCTGTAACAACATCTCCGTCCTGGGTGAGGGATCCCTCCTCTGTTGCTCACCCTGAGCTTTCTCCTGGTTTTCCCTGTTAAAAGGGTTTTCCATGGAGTTTTTCCTCAGTGGATGTGAGGGTCTAAGGACAGAGGATGTTGTTACGATGGGATGTAAAAGCCCTTTGAGACAAACTGGTGGTAAAAACGGGCTATACAGATAAAACTGCCTTGCCTCTTCCCTTGGTTCCTCCTCTCTTCCTCTGACCTGGTGTCTCATCTGCTCTCCTTACAGGCCCGTACTTGGGGAACCAGTTGATGAGTTACGGTCAGAACTTCTCCTTCTCCTTGCGCCTGGACCGGGGTGTCAGACACCCGTCCACCAGCGACGTGGTCCTAGAGGGGGCCGGCCTCAGAGTCTCAGGGTCTCTGGGTGAGCTGCGGTCCATCGTCCCCTGTGGGCAGAAGATCAAGTACAGCTTCAGGTCAGAGAGATGATCCATCATCATCAACACCCCCTTCATTTCTGTGTCTACGTTTGTGTCGCAAAACTGATAAACTGTGATAGGCTCCACGGAGCTGAAATTAGCTGCCTCCTGGAGATCCACAGTTTGACCTCGTCCTTGTTGCTACTTAAAGATTTTTATTTCTAGGAATGTGTGAACATTCCTGTCAGAGTGGAGAAACCTTGCTGCGGTAACCAGAGCAAGTAGAAACAGGTCTGCAGCCACTGAGGCTCATGGGATTGACCCCCAGCCGTGTCACAGAGGAAGCTGCAGACTGTTTCCCAGCAGACATCCAAAAACAAAGTCTGGGCTAAAAGATGAGCTCAATTTAACACACCTGTGTGATGATAGTGGTTGATGGAGAACCAGCAGATCTGGAAAACATGTGTATCTGTTTGATGAGAGCACCTCCATCTCCACATCTGTTATCTGTTCTGGTTTTAGCTCAGGAACAGTCATTCAAATGTCTTGATGGAGCTTGTTCAGTGCAGGCTGGTGAGTGTCTCAGTGTTGTAACGTGTGAAACTCTTCTGTCTGATGAACAGACTGGACGAGCAGCCCGGCAGCAGGTGGAGGCCTCGGCTTTCATCCTTCCAGTTCCAGAAGCTTCTTCAGAATCTCACCGCTATCAAGATCCGAGCAACGTTCGGCGAAAAAGGTGAGTTTTTTCCTCCACCAGCTGGAAACAGGAGGAGCAGATCTGATGTTGGTAATCCTAGTGTTTAGCAGTCAGTAGCACATGTAAACTGTCTTGTCTGTAACAACATCTATTGCACGTCCGTCCTGGGTGAGGGATCCCTCCTCTGTTGCTCACCCTGAGCTTTTTCCTGGTTTTCCCTGTTAAAAGGGTTTTCCATGGAGTTTTTCCTCAGTTGATGTGAGGGTCTAAGGACAGAGGATGTTGTTATGATGGGATGTAAAGCCCTTTGAGACAAACTGGTGGTAAAAACGGGCTATACTAATAAAATTGCCTTGCCTTGCCTTGCCATGACACATGATGTTGTGTCTTCTCAGGACGTGGTTACCTTGACGACGTGCAGCTGGTGTCAGCGCAGCGTGGGGATGGCGTCCCCGCCCGCTGGGTTCAGACCTGCAGTTGCCCAACCGGATACGAGGGCGAGTTCTGCCAACGCTGCACGGATGGTTACAAGCGTAGGACGGCTGCAGACGGAGCCTTCAGCCCCTGTGAAGCCTGCAGCTGCAGAGGAGGCAGCTGTGACCCTCAGACCGGTGACTGTTACTCTGCTGACGAGACGCCCGGAGAGCAGCGCTGCCCGGACGGCTCCTACAGAGACCCCCGGCAGCCCGAGTCCTGCATGAAGTGCCCCTGTCCAGAGGGAGTGTCCTGCTCGCTGACTGCCGGTTCTCTGGGGCCGCGGTGCAACCACTGCCCAACTGGAACCACCGGTAAGTTCCTTAGAGATCAATGTAACAAAAACACAGGAACTTGTTTTTCATGAAAAGGACCCTGTGCAGCCCCTTATAATTAGGGGACAAATTGTAGAGGTAGTAGACAAGTTCAAATATCTAGGTACATATATTAAGTTGTATGTACGAGGAAGTGCTGAGGAAAAAAGCTGTCAACATAGCAAACGATCCGTCTCATCCACTCAATAGGGAGTTTGAACTTCTTCCCTCTGGTAGACGTTACAAAGTGCCAAGGGCAAATCCTAATATTTTTAAAAATTCCTTTATTCCTAACACCATTGGTGCACTGAACACCATGTTGATGTGTTGTAATGTAACTGCCACTGCTGTCCTGCTTCTTGCCCTGAAGATGTCTGTGTGTTAGTGTTGTTGTTGTTGTTGTTGTTGTCCTGCTTGTTGTTTTTATGAAACCAAAAACAAATTTCCACACCGTGGACAATAAATGAAACTAACTAACTAACTAAGTCCCAGAGCAAACTCAACTGATATGACGGCATGATAATAATACTTGTCATCGTAGAAAAGTAGAGTTGGGAACAGAAATAAGTTGATTTCATTGGCCCTCAGGTCCTCGCTGTGACGTCTGCCAGGAAGGGTTTTTTGGAGACACTGCAGGAGTCTCTGGCCCACGTCGCTCCTGCAAACCCTGCGAGTGTAACGGCCACGTGGACGTCAGCGTGGCGGGAAGCTGCGACCGCAACACCGGCGAATGTCTGAAATGTCACAACAACACGAAAGGCTGGAACTGTGAGACCTGTCTGAGAGGTTTCTACCACAGCAGAGCCACCGACGCCTGCAAACGTAAGAATCTCACTGTCATACTCCTACGGTATGGCAGCTGCATGTGGACAAAAAGGTTCAATGTCAGTAGATGAGAGAGTTTCGTCATAAGTACCCTTTAAAAACTGAATGTAAGAAATAGTGCAGAAATCAAGAATACTGGATCTCTTACTGTTGTTTCCTCTCGTTGTTTCGTGGACCAGCGTGCGACTGCGACATCCTCGGTTCTGAGTCCAGACAGTGTGATGACTCCGGTCACTGTCGGTGCCAACCGGGATTCGAAGGTCTGAAGTGCCAACGATCCAACTGCCCCGCCTGCTTCAGCCCCATCAAGGCAAAGGTACAGCTGCTTGTCCATGGTTCTGTAATAACAGAACCAATCAAAGCTCATATTTTAATCTGCAGGTATTGATAGTTTGACCACATGGGCGCAGCAGAGCGCCACAGTTCGCTAAACACAGCATCTAACATGTTGCACCTTGTCAAAACCTATTTCTTGTCACGTCAGATGGAGGCGTACGCTGCCAGACTGAAGGATCTGGAGACCAAGTTCTCAGACATGGACGGGGGTTTGACTCCAGCCAACAGCGCTGAGATGGAGGCGACTCTGAGAGCCACCGAGCGGCTGGTCAGCGCTCTGCAGGACGACACCGAGGAGCTGGAAGGTAAGATGATGCTTCAATCCCTTTATCCTTTACTTGGGGTGGAGAATATGAGTTTGAGTTGGGACACTGAGTTCAGCACCAGTGGACATTAGTGGAACTGGATCTTTTGTGACTGATGAGAGGATGTTATGTACTGATGACGTCACTTCCCCTTTGTCTAATAGATTTGGAGAAGAGTCTGCAGCGTCGTCTGTCGTCCATCAGCAGTAGTCAGCTGAAAGAGGGACAGGACATCCAGAACCTCGCTGACACGGCCGACGACATCAAACACAAACAGAAAACCTACGAAACAGAGGTGAAGCAGGTCCAGACTCTGATGGATGAGATGAAACGCAAACTGGAGGAGGCCAAGGAGAACCTCAGAGCAGCTGTAAGTCGCTGGAGGGAAGCTTTAAAAAATGAGTGAGCAGAGTATTCTGTGGTGGTAATGTTAACAGCACCAAGGAGAGTCAGAAAATGATGGTATTTCCTCTCCCCCTCCCTCAGGACCTTCCTCTTGGAGATGCTCCTTCGCTGGGTCCAAACTTCCTGTCCTCCCTGGTGCAGACAGCCACCAGCCTGGCAGATAAGTAAGTCCATTATACTGAGCTCATGATGTCACTGACACACACTGGACCTTCTGTGTCTTCACCGTTGCCAGCTGTGATAACTCCTCTCTGTCCATCTCCCAGGCACCAGACGAAGGCCGACACTGTGGAAATAACCGCCAACAACGCTCTGAGTGACTCTGAGAAGAGTTTGGCTCTGGTCCGCAATCTCATGAACAGAGAGAACAAGGTCAAAGGGCTGATTGGAGATCTGAAGACCATGTGAGTAGAATAATGTGTAACCTGTCTTGTCTGTAACAACATCTCTGTCACGTCTGTCCGTCCTGGGTGAGGGATCCCTCCTCTGTTGCTCACCCTGAGCTTTCTCCTGCTTTTCCCTGTTAAAAGGGTTTTCCATGGAGTTCTAAGGGTCTAAGGACAGAGGATGTTGTTATGATGGGATGTAAAGCCCTTTGAGACAAACTGTTTGTAAAAACGTGCTATACTAATAAAATTGCCTTGCCTTGCCTAGAATCTGTTTGTAGGATTGTCCACACATTGTTAGATACAAGACTCGGGTTAGGACAGACATCAGCACACCCGGGGACACTGTCCTAGTACGTGTTGTTGAACTGTCCATGTGCATTCAGGTACGACCAGACCTCTGCCAAGGTGAAGGGCATGGAGAACCAGGCGATCCGTTTGAGCAGCGAGGCCAAAGACGAGAGCAAAATGGCAGAGGGCATGTTGAAAAGCATTGCCAACATGGAGCAAAACCTCCCAGCGTCCCTGAAGGTAACAGCTGCTGTTCGATGGAGAAACCTGTCGCTCAGTTTCAGAAAACACATCTTGGAAAATAAGCTTTTACTTCCTGAGCGTAAGATCATAATGTTTGTGTGTTTTTCCCATGATGCTCAGGGGGAGGTGGATGCCATGGTCTCCAGGTTGGACGGTATGAAGGGTTTGGTGGACAAGAACATTGGGGACTTTGAGGCCCTTCAGGGCAGCGTACAGCAAGACATGGCCGCCACCGGCGACCTTCTGGCTACGGGCCGGGCTGCCCAGCAGGTACACAACCTGCTACTAACATCTACACACAACCTACACCACAACATCTACAGTATCTGTGAGCCCAGCTGTAGAGGTATTACTGGGTGTCAAGGCACTTAGGCCACATGTGTGTGTTTCTTGGTGTCCAGTATTTACCCAGTCCCATTCTCAACATAACTGTTCCTTCCACATTTGGTTCTGGCAAAGAAACACAACAAGAGCCAGAATTGGCCCAGATAAGGAAGTGCATCAGGTGGCTCAGATCGAGGACCCAAACACACATTTGTCCATAAGTGTCATATTGTAAATGTGTATATGTGCATATATGTAAACCAGAGGAGAGTTCACCATGAGTTCACCATGAGCCCTTAGATGAAGGATAAACAGCAGTTTGACTGAGCTACGTAGCTTCTGTTGATGAGCTATCTGTTTGATTGATAGTTCACATGTCTTAGTTTTGTTGAGTCACATTGAGATTTTGGATCCAGCTGAGACGTTTCTGTGTTTGCAGGACGCCAACAAACTGCTGGACAGAGTCTACGTTGCCAAGGCCGACGCGGACGGCGCCCTGCAGCGCATCAGCAGCAACACCAAGGAGCTGGACGACGCACTGAGCACGCTGAGAGGTACACGACGCTCTGACTGACACATTGGGTGAATTCCCATTCCCCCCTTAGCCCCTAGCCCTTCGTTTTGTGCATTCACGTGAAGTTGTGGTGTCCCAATTCTGGTCCAGACGAGGGTTAGGGGGAAGTGGTCTGGCTATCTGGACCTTCAAACGGAGATTTTTCAGAGGCACACTACAAACTGAGGTGTATGACAAGTTTCCCAGAATGCATCTTGCGGCAACCCGGCAGCTGTTTTATTTCTCACTGTAGCGCTGTTATTACGTCATTTTGTTAAGTTTTAATATTTTTTTCATGCGAGAAAGTAGCTGTTTAGGTCCCCAATGTGAGGTCGGTTTATCCAAATGAGGCTGTTTAGACGTTTGCTCCGATGCTTTTCGGAGAACGTTATGTACATAAATCACCACATTTACATCAATAAATACATGTTTTACAATAAACCGGTCAGTCTGCATTACATTCTATTTTATTTTATTAAGTTAATGTGGTTTTGAATACAGGATTTGTGGCAAAAGCTTGTCACGTCTGCTTATGTGAAAGCCAGCAGAGACGACTGATGACGTATGTGATTGTTGAAGGGGTGTCCCAATTCATAGGGGTTGACTTTCAACCTCTACGAATTGTAGCTCCGTTTCAGGGGGCAAGGGTTAAGGGCTAGGGGTGAAAACTAGAATTGGAATTGGGCAATTGACTGATTTAACTTTGTTCATAACTCTGGACTAATCGTTCCTCCTCCTCCTCCTCCTCCTCCTCCTCCTCCTCAGGGTTCGACCAGCAGATCGACGGCGGCAGAGCTCTGGCGGACGCTGCCATCGGGCGTCTACCGGGCATCAACGCCACCATCCAACAGGCCGTCAGCAACAACAATGAGACACTGACCGTCCTGGGAGACGTGTCCCAACATTACGACAAAGCTCTGGGAGGCATCAACGTGCTGGAGGGCCTGGTCAGCAGTCTGGAGGTGTGTTAGCCTAGCTTAGCACTTTTACTTTACTTTATTGGTTTATTTGGGTGGGACAGTGCACATCAATGAACATATAAAAACATGTAAATGAGCCGGATTATAGCAGCAGTGCTAATTTCCATCCGGAGTCCCAAAACATAAAAACAGTACAGTGACAGAAAAACACAGTATTATAAACGACATAACAATGCAGACAACAAGGTCATAACAAAACAACTATAACATTTTTACCACACTTCCATGGGTAGTGGGACCTAAAGAGTTTCTGAGAGATAAAGTGCAAAAGTGCAAAAGTGCTGGGCCAAAGTGACCAGTGCTAGAGTGCAGGAGTGCATGGTACCAAGTTGTATTGCACGGTGCCCTAAAGTGCACATCAGTTTAAAGTGCCAGGTGTATTGCATCAGATGGTCATGGTATATTATCAACATATTATAACAACTAAATATTCTATCCATATTCACATTTTGTTGCCGATCTCATTCAAACACTGCAGGTATTACATGATTGCACCCTGACTGATTATTGCACACGAACCGGTCATAAACATTCTCACATAGTAACTAAACCCCATTATTTCAGACATACCGGCCATAAACATTCTCACATAGTAACTATACCTCCATTATTTCAGACATACCGGTCATAAACATTCTCACATAATATCTACATATGCTAGACCATTGAAGTCAATTGCCAAAGTCACGACACCCAGAACCCGTGGGCTCTGGACTCAGTCAGTCAGTTGGTGTGAATAGAAGAGGAAACAGCTGCTTACTCACCCCTCAGTCCTGTTCATGTGAACCGGTTTGACCTTTGCCCTGTGACTGACCGTGTGCTTCTGTTGTTCAGGGAACATTTGGATCGTTGCCGCCTCACAGCGGTCTGCTGAAGGAAGCCACCACGCTCCACAAGGAGGCCACGGATCTGAAGACAAAGGCGGACGAAGTAGCCGGAGACCTGGAGTTTGAACTGGACGATGCCAAGAGGCGCGAGGGCGACGCCAAGCAGGTAAAGTGTCCACAGAGAGACGCTCTGTCAGGGACAAGACTCACACGGTGTCGGACGTAAAGTATAAATGTTTGTGTGTGTGTGCAGGCGGCCGTCGGAGCAGCTGCAGCTTTCAACAACGCCAAACAGGCCAGAGACGCGGTGGGAAAGACCCTGAGAGACATCAACAACATGCTGGCCAACATGAGTGAGTGCAAGGCGTCATATCTGACACAACAACACTATATGTAACACAACACTGACGCACATTATCTGGACCCAGACAACCCACAACAGCTTCAGTGAGTGAGGGAAGTCTGAGTTTGGAGTTCTTCTACTGAAGGTTTCCTTAAAACATCCACTGAAGTCCTCAGGGCTCCAGACTCTAAATGGGAACATTTTGCCACTAAAATTTGAGACAGTGCAAGTAAATTTTTCACCTGTGCAACCAGGAAATTAACGTTGGCTAAGATAACAACGGATGCATACTTTCTCTCCCTGCTAAAACTAGTTTACCAGAGCTATATATCCTGGTTTAGAGGATCATGAGGATCTTCATCAAAGTTTTCATCAGTAACAATGTGAAATGTGAATATTTGCTTTGCAAGTTGAGTTACAGTGTGCAACCCAAATGTATTTTTCTTGCGCTCCTAAAAGCTCCTAATTTTGGGGTAAAAAAAAGTTGGTCTGGACCCCTGGTACTTAAAGGGACAGTATGTGAGATTTACCCCCATCTAGCGGTGCGGTTGCATGTCGGCACGTATTCTTGCTGTTGCGTTTACGTAAACTCGGGCAGAAGTCAGAAAAACAACACACGCTGCATGTATCAGGATAAACAAGCCTCTATGTAAACAAACGGTCCGCCAGCACGAGGCAAAACAATACAGGCGTGACAATATGTTGTCATGGTGATGTCGTATTGTTTACCTGACCCACGTTTTACCGGCTTTCTCTCGTCGAGTAAAATAACATCCAGTCGGTTTGCCGACGGCGTCACTCACGGCGTCATTCAGGTGTCTGACTGCACCTGAAGGCAACACCAGTGCCTCCGTCCTTCCTCACACTAGCTACACGGTGGTGACAGTTTTAACAGGCGCTGTCTGGAAAACTTTCTCCCCGAGCCGAGAAGCTCCGGCGGCCCGAGTTTGAGGTTACTTACAGCCACGGTGACACTGAACGTAAAACATGGCGATTCAACATGGCAGAGAAGGTTCGGTGAACCCCCCCCTGTATGTTTGTAACGACTTGTAACATCTCATTCTAAGGTACGAGAAAGCGCTCGTTTGTATGCGGGCGCGATTCCACTTCAGTGAAATACGTATTTAAGAAAGCGATATTTGATTTTTGTCAATAAAAAGCCAATAAAGTCCCATACTGTCCCTTTAAGGTTTGTTCCTCATTTAGTCTGAAGGAATCCCTTAGAGTCAGTCCAACTGGGACCAAAGTGAGGGAGGAACACAACGAGTTTAAACTTTACAGTGCTACATAAAGAGCGTTGACGCTCTGAGCGGCCATAGCCATTCGGCTGCAGACTGCAGCACTGTGTTCTGAGCCTCTTCTCCTCCTAGACCCTAACCTATTTCGCACATTCTGTGACATAAACTGTAAACTGTTGTCTTGTCTGTAACAACATCTCTGTCCCGTCTGTCCGTCCTGGGTGATGATCCCTTCTCTGTTGCTCACCCTGAGCTTTCTCCTGGTTTTCCCTGTTAAAAGGCAAGGCAAGGCAAGGCAAGGCAATTTTATTTGTATAGCCCGTTTTTACAAACAGTTTGTCTCAAAGGGCTTTACATGGCATCGTAACAACATCCTCTGTCCTTAGACCCTCACATCGACTGAGGAAAAACTCCATGGAAACCCTTTTAACAGGGAAAAACAGGAGAAACCTCAGGGTGAGCAACAGAGGAGGGATCCCTCACCCAGGACGGACAGACGTGCAATAGATGTTGTTACAGACAAGAAAACAGTTTACAGTTTGTCACAGAATGTGCGGAATATGGAAATGTTAGCAGGGGTTTCCATGGAGTTTTTCCTCAGTGGATGTGAGGGTCTAAGGACAGAGGATGTTGTTATGATGGGATGTAAAGCCCTTTGAGACAAACTGGTGGTAAAAACGGGCTATACAAATAAAATTGCCTTGCCTTGCCTACCCTGCTCTACCCTAACCCTCCTCCTCCTCCTCCTCTTCCTCCTCAGACCAGCCCGGTGTTGTGGATGAAGAGCGGCTGAAGCAGCTGGAGGACTCGCTGGCCGGCGCCCACAGGGAGGTGGAGGGTCGGCTGCGGCCGCGGCTCAGCGACATGGAGCGGCACGAGGCCGCCATGCGCCGCCGGGTGACCGCCATCAACCTGGACATCGACTCCGTCCTCGGTGACATCGCCAACCTGGAGGACATCCTGAGGTCCGTCCCCGTCGGCTGCTTCAACACGGCGCCCATCGAGGAGGCCTGAGCTCCGTCCGGTTCAACTCTGACTAACGGTGCCTTCATGTGCTATGGTAATTATGGTAAATACCAAAAGACGAGGTGAAAAGTGCACATGAACACCCTCTCATGTGGTATTTTCCACTGGGCAACACGTAGAATGTTTTGATGCCCGAGCTGCCGGGATGAGAATAACCTTTGACCTTTGACCTTTTCAACATGGCGGCAAGCAACGCAAGATTCGTTAATAGTAAGCAAGGCAAGCCTTTAGAAAACAGTTAGCAGCTATTCACTTTATGTATGCGTGCATGTACAGTAAAAAAAAAAAAAGCCAAATAGCCAGTGCTAAATCACCATGAATATTAATATTTATCGTTTGAGTTTTGATAATTCATCTTCGTGCTGTAAGAGATGAATAGGCAATCCAAGATTGTTTTACCCCATAGATATATACACATAGATGCCACACGTGTCATATATCTATGGTTTTACCCAAGTAACAAGTCTGAATCTGTGTGTCCACCATCTTTATTTTCTCTGTACAACAACAAAAGCACATGAACACAACGCACTGGTAAATACCAGGTCACAAGTGGAAAATACCATCTGTCCCATTGCACATGAAGGCAGCATAACGACGAGGATGTTGTTGCAGTGAACAGCTCAGTGCCGCCCCCTGCTGCTCCTTTAGTATGAACATGAACTTAATCCATCTGACGATCCTGAGTGTGAGTGTGTGTGTGTGTGTGTGTGTGTGTGACTGTAAGAGAACTCTATTTATAACTGTACAGTTTCAGTTTTTTACCTTTTCATTAATCCAGTGTTTTTATTTGTTGTTAATGTGTCAGAAATATTTATATGTATCTTTACTCTTTCACATAAAAATCACTTTGTCTCATAAAAGAAAAAGAGTTTGTCTTTATTTCTACACGAGCACACGTTTGGATGTACGGAAGCTTCAACTAAGTCGTTGTTTCAACAAACCATACCTGAATTGATAAAAGTTGTAGTTTTGCACCAGTTTTCCTGGGTTTTACTTCAGTTACTTCACATCGATATATATTTTTTACTTCAGGAGAACAGAATGTAAAATAAAACACTGTGTTGTCTCAGGTTTATTATCACAAAACATGAAACACTTCCACACAAAGTCGTCCACACTGTATTTACCTGAACGTAAGGGCCTGTCCGGAGTTGACCAATCAGTTGGCAGCTCCTGAACAACCAATCAGATGGCAGCTCCTGAACAACCAATCAGATGGCAGCTCCTGTACAACCAATGAGATGGCAGCTCCTGTAGACACTGTACTAACCCTAACTCTGCTGAAAGATGCAGCTGCTTCAGTTCCAGAGGTTGAATAATAACCGTGAACCAGTCGACACTCTCGTCTTTATAAAACTATCAACTTATAATGTCGACATGTACGGACGTCTAATGCATTCACTAAAGAAAGAGAAACTGCTCTGACTGAAGAGTTGTCTTAAAGTATTAAGTATTGTTGATCATATTTAATAATATATAATGATTATTATAATAATAATTATCTCTCACACATTAAAAATGACACATGGTTTTAAGAGTGCAACACAGTTTACAATCAAAACAAGTCGAAGCAACAGAAAGCAGATTAATACAGAAAACAGGATTCATCTTCAGCTACGAGCTACAACTGACACACACACACACACACACACACACACACACACACACACACACACACACACTCTCTCTTTCACACACACACACACACATGCTCTCTCTTTCACACACACACACTCTCTCTTTCACACACACACACTCGCTGCAGACAGATGAGGCGTTGATGCACATTTACAGTGTGAATAGAAAATGGCGACGTGGGCGCTGACGATCCCACTGGATGTGGATGTTTATATTTATATTTATATTTATCATCAGAATAAATCCACCGTTTGTTTGTTTGTTTTTTGGTTGACGTTGTTTTGTTTTTGTTTTTTTTTCTTGTTTTTTCTTGCAAACACGATCACAACAGATCATTAATTTATTTTCTACCAAGTTGAGTAACATTCATGCCAGAACCGAACTGTCGAAGCATGCAGCGTAACCAGGAGCAACAAGAGGAAACACACACACACACACACACCCTTTCCCTCCCCTCCACCATCATCATCATCATCATCATCATCATCATCATCATCATCATCATCATCTTCATCATCGCTCCATCTGTCCACACAACAATGCAAGCCCAGAGGTTTCAAAATAAAAGACACGTTTTCAAAATAAAACAATCCCAGTCAGAGTTTTCAACGTAAAAAATAACCCCTGCAAGTTTTCAAAATAAAACATACGACACAAGTTTTTCAAAATAAAACATAACCTCAGGGTTTTCAAAATAAAACATCCCCAATGTTTGCAAAGTAAAACAACCCCCCCCCCCCCCCGTGCAAGACGTCAAACTGAAACACGTCGAGCATCGAGCGCTTTCTGACAGTCGCAGAGTGGGCGGAGCCTAAACCTCACCTTCGTTTTCTACCTGCGTGAAGAACCAATCAGGTGCAGTCTGAGCAGCTCCTGCATGAAGCCCATTGGACGGATCGAGCACGACCCCCCCAACCCCCCCATCCCATCCCAACCCCCCCAGTACATTTACAAAGACAGAAACAGAGAAACAGTGAAACAGTGACAACTCTGCAGCCCTTATCCCCCCCCCTTAGCCCCTGCCCCCCCCCCCTACACCCCCTCCCTCACCTCCAGACCCCCCCTCCCTCAGCCCCCCCTCTTGCCCCCCCCCCCCCTCCCTGATGGTAGAGTCACATGACACAGACAGAAGGGTTAGGGTTAACCCTATGAAGGGACATGAAGCTCCTGTTGACAAGCGACAGTTCAAAGAGTAAATGACACAGACGAGGAGAAGCTGTTGTAGTTGTTGTTGTTTTCTTTTAGGGGGGGGGGGGGGGGGGTAAATATTTATATCAACGATGGTTGTTGTTGTTGTTGTAGGTAGCTGGGCTGGTTTCATGCGGCTCGGCCCTGCAGCTCTCTACCCCGAGGCGTTGATGTACAGCTGACTCTGCAGGATGTAGTCGATGACCGGCTGACTCAGGTAGTCGACAACGTGGCCGTCGCCGTGCTGCAGCGCCAGTCTGAGGGGGGGGGGGGGGTTGGGGGGGGGGGGGGGGAGTCATCAGTGAGTCATCAGTGAGTCATCAATGAGTCATCTACTGTAACTAGAGCAGTGGTAAAGAGAGTAGTGACAGCATTGGTCCAATGGCAGCGCCTCCTGGTGGAGGAATATGTGGTGGAGTTTTGCAAAAGAACTGACATCTCTGCATTGTTGGTGAATGAGCAGTGTGGTGTTTTCAATAATTTAAGGACATTTATAGATCACCTACGTTAATAGCATCATTGAGGATCCTTTACAGATAAACATTAACACATAGGCCAGTAAAAAAAAAACACAAACAGTTTTCTACATGAATGTTTCAATCTACATTTTGTAATAAACAAATTCTAAGTATAATCTGATATGACCAAGACACCTAAAAACAAAAACACGGCCGTTTTCATCAATTTACCAGCCAGTGGGCAACACACATACATTGGAGTGAATGGGTTTTCTGGGCACTTTTGCAATACCCATATCCTGCCACTAGGGGGCATGAGGCTTACCACGGGGGTCAATGGTGGTGTCCTTACTCTCTTTTACAGAGCTCTAACTGTAACAACGAGCTGTGGTAACGATGAGTAACAACGATGTTTTCATCCTCACCTGCTCTTAGTGGAGCTGACGATGGCCAGAGGATGATTCATCGCATCGTTGACCACGGTGATGTTGTCCTGCAACACACACACACAGACACACACACACACACACACAGACAGGTGAGTGTGTGAAGGGGGCGTGGTCTCGACCCCCCCTCAGTGACTCTGGTTCTGACCTTGTACTTGCGGAGGATGGACGAGTGGTTCATGATCCGCTCCGTGTCGGCGCCGTCACGAGGAACGACCACGATCCCAAAGTCCCCGACGATCACCTCCATCTGGAACGGACGGACAGAGCTGATCAATAGTTTACAGACTGATCGATAGTTTACAGAGCTGATCAATAGTTTACAGACTGATCGATAGTTTACAGAGCTGATCAATAGTTTACAGACTGATCGATAGTTTACAGAGCTGATCGATAGTTTACAGACTGATCGATAGTTTACAGACTGATCGATAGTTTACAGACTGATCGATAGTTTACAGACTGATCGATAGTTTACTGATCAATAGTTTACAACTGTTTTATCGATCAGTTATTAGACATCGATCAGAACAGATGTCGCCTCATCTGGACCAGACTCTACACGCTGGTTATTGACGATCACAGCAGGAGGCTCAACAAATTATTGATTATTAACTTGAGTCTAAGTTCATCCTTAAAGGGATAGTTCAACATTTAGTCAAATTGGCCCATCACCATAATCCCTATAGTCATAGCAGTAGGTTCGTTACCTTTAATTGTCTGTGCAAGCTGTTTTTAGAACGGTGGAGCAGAGCCGTGAGCTGCTCAGAGCTACGCTACGGAGGCTCATTATGGGATGTCTTGGTTTCCCTCATCAAACACAATCCAACAACTCCACAACGCTCTGGTGGACAAGTTGTGAGCTGCACATGTCTATGTTTTATCTAGCTGCATAAACCACCAACACACTGACAGACTGGATATATATTCATGTAACATATATCTGTAATACATAAACATACATATTTGTATGGGCTAAACATATATGTCAATATATGAAGTTGTTCCAGTTACTAATAGATTTCATATATAATATTCACATATATGTTTTTACTTTATATGTACATATATTTCATACATGTACATGCAGTAGTTTTCTACACTGAGGTTTAACTTCACTAACTGACGTTTCCTCTGCTCACGTTGTGTTTTAGAGTTATTTTTACTGTTTATCTCCTTTGCTTTCCTTCAACAACATCGGAATGACCTGTCGATCATTGCGACTAGAGCTCTGTAAAAGAGAGTAAGGACAGCATCGGTCCAATGGAAGCGCCTCCTGATGGAGGAATATGGGTTTTGCAAAAGAACTGACATCTCTGCATTGTTGGTGAATGAGCAGTGTGGTGTTTTCAATAATTTAAGGACATTTATAGATCACCCACGTTAATAGCATCATTGAGGATCCTTTACAGATAAACATTAACACATAGGCCAGTAAAAAAAAAACAGTTTTCTACATGAATGTTTCAATCTACATTTTGTAATAAACAAATTATAAGTGTAATTTGATATGACCAAGACACCTAAAAACAAAAACACGGCCATTTTCATCAAGTGGGCAACACACATACATTGGAGTGAATGGGTTTTCTGGGCGCTTTTGCAATACCCATATCCTGCCACTAGGGGGCATGAAGCTTTAACCACGGGAGTCAATGGAGGTGTCCTTACTCTCTTTTACAGTGCTCTAATGGGCTCTATGCACAGCTCCGACACTTCCTGAATTTAAGGCAGGTCCTCCATTTCCTGTCTTACATTATTGGACAAACTGATTAATCCAGGTGTGTCTGAGTAGTCACAATGGTCACACACACCTGGATTAATCAGTTTGTCCAATAATGTAAGACAGGAAATGAAGGACCTGCCTTAAATTCAGGAAGTGGTGGAGCTGTGCATAGAGCCCATTGCGACGAGGTAAGCGCCGAGGGGGTGGGGCTACAGGACATAGGGGGCGGGGCTACAGGACGGAGGGGGCGGGGCTACAGGTGCTTACATCACTGTCCTTCCACAGGCCAGGGATGCAGAAGGACTCCAGGAGATCACTGCCACACAGGAGCAAGATGCGCAACTCTACAGACGACAAACAAACAGGCAGGAGGAGAGAGACACGCACTCAGTAAACCACCGCACGTTTACTGGATACAGACACACAAACACACACACACACACACACAAACCAACCAGCCATCCAACCAATCAGAAGGAGTTCAGAAACAACAGGAAGGAAACCAGACGTTGAGTCACTCACCGATCTCCTCGTACCTCATGGCGGTGCCCAGGTTGGCGTTCTCATCTGAGGGTCAAACACAGCAACACAACACACCAATCAGTTCACCAACTCTCACATGTTTCACCGTCTTAACGCCCACAACATGTTTTATCAGGAGACTCCCCTCCTTGAACCGCCACCTCACCGTGGTGGAGGAGTTTGAGCACCTGAATGACCCTAGGAGCCTTAATGCCCCTGGTAGCGTCTCCCAGGGCAACCAGGTCCTAGGTGACGGGTCAGACTAAGAGCGGTTCCAAAGCCCCTCATGAGAAAAGTAATACCGAGGAAGTTCACGTTGCCCGGATCGGCCCTGGAGCCAGGCCGGGGCTCGGGGCTCGCAGGCGAGCGTCTGGTGGCCGGTTTCTGCCCGAAGGAGCGACGTGGGCCCCCAACCCTAACCCAGCCGGCCTTCCAGTCGGCTCACCACCCGCAGGAAGGACCATGAGGGGTCGATGCCGTGTGCTCTGGGTGGCAGCCGTGGGCGGGGGCCCCGGCGACCCGATCCCCGGACAACGACTCTGGCTTTAGGGACATGGGATGTCACCTCGCTGGGGGGGAAAGAGCCTGAGCTCCTGAGCTGTCAACTGATCACCACCTGGTGGTGAGTTGGATCCGCTGGCAGGGGAGGAAGCTGGTCAGACCTGGAAGACCCAAGCGTATCGTGAGGGTCTGCTGGGAACGTCTGGCAGAATCCCCTGTCAGGGAGGTCTTCAACTCCCACCTCCGGGAGAGCTTTGACCGGATTCCGAGGGAGGCCGGAGACATTGAGTCCGAATGGACCATGTTCTCCACTTCCATCGTTGATGCGGCCGTCCGGAGCTGTGGCCGTAAGGTCTCCGGTGCCTGTCGCGGCGGCAATCCCCGAACCTGGTGGTGGACACGGGAAGTAAGGGATGCCGTCAAGCTGAAGAAGGAGTCCTACCGAGCCTGGCTAGCTCGGGGGACTCCCGAGGCAGCTGACGGGTACCGGCAGGCCAAGCGGACGGCAGCCCGGGCGGTCACGGAAGCAAAAACTCGGGTCTGGGAAAAGTTCGGGGAGGCCATGGAGGAGGACTACCGGTCGGCCTCGAGGAAATTCTGGCAAACCATCCGACGCCTCAGGAGGGGGAAGCAGTGCTCCGCCAACACTGTTTACAGTGGAGGAGGGGAGCTGTTGACCTCGACTGATGACATCGTCGGGCGGTGGAAGGAATACTTCGAGGATCTCCTCAATCCCACTGACACGTCTTCCATAGAGGAAGCTGTTACAGGCTCAGCCTGTTGCTGTGATTCTGTCATGTGGGAGGGGCTAGGGTTTCACGCGATACGTGAGCAGGGCATTCTGGGAAGGGGGGTGTTGTTGTTTTTCCGGGGGTTCAGCAGTGCAGCCGTGTGTGTGACCTAGTTGCCAGTGTTGTATGTTTTTTTTATAATACTGGAAATAAATGCACAATTCTTCCAACGTGTTCCCGATCATTTTTGAAGTTACCACAACGAGCTAAACAGAGCTATCGTCAGGGGAGGTCCACCTACTACGGTCCGAGGGTCTGCCAGCTCGAGTTTGGTAACAAAGCAGAGGCTGAGGACTCAGAGGTTGATTCATTCATCACCCAAGCTGAAGTCACTGAGGTAGTCCAGAAGCTCCTCAGTGGCAAGGCACCGGGGGTGGATGAGATCCGCCCTGAGTACCTCAAGTCTCTGGATGTTGCGGGGCTGTCGTAGCTGACACACCTCTGCAGCATCGCGTGGCGGTCGGGGACAGAGTCTCTGGACTGGCAGACCGGGGTGGTGGTCCCTCTCTTCAAAAAGGGGGACCGGAGGGTGTGTTCCAACCCTAACCCTGCTGGTGATTGTTGAGTTGAGTTGAGCTGAGTTGAGATTACTTTATTTATCCCATAGGGCAATTCTGTTTCTACAGCTGACCACCGCAACAAAATCACATACACAAGCATAATTGAGGAGGAAAGTGCAAGGACAGTGCAAATTTGAGATCAAGTAAGATAAAAGTACAAAAATGGCTGTCTGCTGTGAGGTCAGAGTGCAGGCTGGTGATTGGCTGCTGTGAGGTCAGAATGCAGGCTGGTGATTGGCTGCTGTGAGGTCAGAATGCAGGCTGGTGATTGGCTGCTGTGAGGTCAGAGTGCAGGCTGGTGATTGGCTGCTGTGAGGTCAGAATGCAGGCTGGTGATTGGCTGCTGTGAGGTCAGAATGCAGGCTGGTGATTGGCTGCTGTGAGGTCAGAATGCAGGCTGGTGATTGGCTGCTGTGAGGTCAGAATGCAGGCTGGTGATTGGCTGCTGTGAGGTCAGAGTGCAGGCTGGTGATTGGCTGTGAAGAGAAGAACCAGTCGGAACCAGATTGACTCACCGACGAAGGTGAAGCGGTCGACGTGAGGACGGACGCAGCAGATCTTCCCCAGACTCTCACTGACCTTCCCCCACAGTTTGACTAGAGAGAGGAGGAGGAAGAGCAGCGTCATCATCATCCTCATCGTCATGTCACTAGGTGTGGATGTGTGTGGGGCCTCATTCATCATTGTGGATTCACCTTTTTTTACACCCTTTTCCCCTCGTTTTGTGTGTACGCACTTTTCTCCGCCAAATTTGGGATCTATCAAGCCAAAACCTGACGGGGAAAAGTGCGGACATTTACACCCATTTTGACCCTGGCGTACCGTGATTTACGCCTGTTTTGATGAAAAGGAGGAATTGGCGACACCGTTGCTGAGTCAGAGAACTGCAGTGTGAGAGGGAGAGAGGAGCACGGAGTACATTTAGCTTAAATATTAGCTTAAATACTGTTTAATCTGATGTCTGTTCCCGGGGCATATGGGATATTGTTCTTATGCGGGTTAAATAGTCTGTTCTTATTTTGTTTGTCTGCGTCTGTATTGCCTTGATATTGTCTGTCTGTGCTCTGTCATGTAGTTGTCCACTGTATGACTCGTCATCACAAGGTTTTAAAGTCTTCTGTGTTTATGTCTTTTAGAAACCTGCCTTGGGACTGCGGCTGAAATTTAGCAGTTGTGTGAAGTCCGGCACATTTACACTGATGCTTAATGCGTCCGTGTTGATGAATGTGCACTGTCCCAATTCAATAAATAAAGAAATGAAATGAAATGAAATTTAGAAGAGCACAGTAGGATCTTTTGAAGTAAGTAGGCTAGTGGCAGTGGTGGACCGTTGATGCTGGCAATCCAACCCGCTCTATAATAACACGAGGCTTTATGTTAATTGATAAACAGAGCGGATTGAGGATTTTGCTTTTTTGCTTTTACACACTCTAGTGTGACGTCTGACAAGGATCAAACCCGCCCAGTTTAAAAACACACCGGCAGCAGCGCACACTGATCTGCAGCTACTGAGACTGTTATTATTCTGTCACCTGAGTTAACGAGGTGCACGTGTGTTTGGAGCTGACGAGAGAATAAAGAGTGAGACAACGCGGCTCTGAGGAGGAACTGTGAAGGACTCAGCTGTAATGGAAAATGACCCAAACCGAGTCCAGTAGAGCTGTAACTGTGTAGTGGGAAGGCGTGCAAAGTAATAGTAACTATCGTCCTGCTTCCTACATTGTTTTAACATCTAGGTAAAAAGAAAGAAAAGATTTTCTGGGATAAAGGGGCAGATTACATAAGATTCTTCTTCTTTCTGCTCCCTTTTGTTGAGATTTGGGAGGTTTTTGTTTTTATTGTAGCTTATTAAAATGCAAGATCATTTTTCTGACTGAGTTATTGCCCGATGCCATGTATCTCGCTTTCTTTCCCGTTGTCTTTGTTGTCACTTTGTTGCTGCTCCACAGAGCCACATGGCTAATTAAATATGCACGTGCTGACCATATATAGTTGTATATAGGCGTTCCGGGGGCGGGGGAGGTGTGTTCACGTGTGCACCATTCTTGGGTCCGGTGTGATTTATCAAAGAGAAATTGCGTAGTTGTGCGTACGCACAGTTTGACTGATCTGAAAAAGGTGTAAATATTTTGGGTTTGCGCCATTTTCATCTTTTCGCCGTACGCAAAAACTTAGTAGCAGTTTTACACCCTCTTTGATAAATGAAGCTCCAGCTGTTTGTGTTGTTGTTGACTCACCGGCCGTGTTGTTGTGGTTCATGTTGTTGTGTGTTGTTGTGTGTTGTTGTTGACTCACCGGCCGTGGGCTTGTGGTTCATGTTGTTGTGTGTTGTTGTGTGTTGTTGTTGACTCACCGGCCGTGGGCTTGTGGTTCATGTTGTTGTGGTTCTGGTAGATGGGAGGAGTCTGGTTCTGTGGCTGACCAATCACAGGAGTCGTAGACGGCGTGTTGACGTTGGACAGGATGCAGCCGGTGACTCTCTGAGGAGGAAGAGCAGCAGCATCATAATCATCATCATCATCTTCATCATCATCATCAGGGCTGACCCAAACGATTATTTTCCTCCCGATTAATCTATCGACTATTTTTTCGATTAGTCGATTAGTCTAACGATTAATCTTTTGACTAATCTAACGATTATTTTTTGGTTGACGATTAGTCATTTACAAAAAAAAAACACTTCTGAACACTTCTCTTATTTAAATTCTTCAGATACTCTCTCTGGTGTGCATTCCTCTAAATAATCTTTGTTTTGTTTTTTTGGAGGGGAAAAACTGTTTCACATCAGTTTGCTTTAACCTGTAAAACAGACAGATAAAGCAGAGTGCACACTGAAATATTAGCACAATGATTTTGAATAGGCACATTTATTTAGTATAGTCATGGAGCAGACCAGTGTTTCCTGCAGGACATCACCCTCACATACGATCTGCTGCTGTGGTCCGGGTGCACAGAGAGCAGCAGCGGAGTGGATTTTAAAAATCTATCGTTCTATCGTTCTATCTATCTATCTATCTATCTATCTATCTATCTATCTATCTATCTGACTCTGGGTCAGCGTGAACGTCAGCGCGGCGTCCGGTGAGGAAGAGGAAGAGGAAGAGGAAGAGGAAGAGCGCGGCGTCTCACCTTCATCAGGTCGCGGTGATGCTCCAGGACGCTGCAGGTCGTCTGCCAGGTGTCCTGGTAACACTCCCACGGGTCCACTCTACACACACACACACACACACACACACACACACACACACACACACACACACACACACACACACACACTGTAACTCACTCATCTATCAGAAAACTACCACTTCCTGTTGCCCTTTCATAATAAAAGCCTAGTGGGAAGAATATTAGTTGTTGAAATATTCATGAAAAGGGAGGAAAATAAACATGTTGAACAGTGAATCGTTGTTGTTGACAGGAAGTCCAACACCAGTCAGCTGTCACGTGTTGCTAGAAGCTGATTGGTGCAGAGAAGGATGTGACATCATCCCTTAAGCTGGTCTGTCCTCTCTTCCTATGAACCAGTCTGCCATCCAGTCCTCCCATTAAGCTGGTCTGCCCTCCCTTCCTATGAACCAGTCTGCCATCCAGTCCTCCCATTAAGCTGGTCTGTCCTCTCTTCCTATGAACCAGTCTGCCATCCAGTCCTCCCATTAAGCTGGTCTGTCCTCTCTTCCCATGAACCAGTCTGCCATCCAGTCCTCCCATTAAGCTGGTCTGTCCTCTCTTCCTATGAACCAGTCTGCCATCCAGTCCTCCCATTAAGCTGGTCTGTCCTCTCTTCCCATGAACCAGTCTGCCATCCAGTCCTCCCATTAAGCTGGTCTGTCCTCTCTTCCTATGAACCAGTCTGCCATCCAGTCCTCCCATTAAGCTGGTCTGTCCTCTCTTCCCATGAACCAGTCTGCCATCCAGTCCTCCCATTAAGCTGGTCTGCCCTCTCTTCCTATGAACCAGTCTGCCATCCAGTCCTCCCATTAAGCTGGTCTGCCCTCTCTTCCTATGAACCAGTCTGCCATCCAGTCCTCCCATTAAGCTGGTCTGTCCTCTCTTCCTATGAACCAGTCTGCCATCCAGTCCTCCCATTAAGCTGGTCTGCCCTCTCTTCCTATGAACCAGTCTGCCATCCAGTCCTCCCATTAAGCTGGTCTGTCCTCTCTTCCTATGAACCAGTCTGCCATCCAGTCCTCCCATTAAGCTGGTCTGCCCTCCCTTCCTATGAACCAGTCTGCCATCCAGTCCTCCCATTAAGCTGGTCTGCTCTCCCTTCCTATGAACCAGTCTGCCATCCAGTCCTCCCATTAAGCTGGTCTGCCCTCTCTTCCTATGAACCAGTCTGCCATCCAGTCCTCCCATTAAGCTGGTCTGTCCTCTCTTCCTATGAACCAGTCCTCCCATTAAGCTGGTCTGTCCTCTCTTCCTATGAACCAGTCTGCCATCCAGTCCTCCCATTAAGCTGGTCTGTCCTCTCTTCCTATGAACCAGTCTGCCATCCAGTCCTCCCATTAAGCTGGTCTGCCCTCTCTTCCTATGAACCAGTCTGCCATCCAGTCCTCCCATTAAGCTGGTCTGTCCTAAAGGGTTTTCCATGGAGTTTTTCCTCAGTGGATGTGAGGGTCCAAGGACAGAGGATGTTGTTATGATGGGATGTAAAGCCCTTTGAGAGAAACTGGTGGTAGAAACAGGCTATACAAATAAAATTGCCTTGCCTTGTCTTGTCTTTACTCACCTGATCCAATCAGAGGACTGGACGGCCATCTGGCACATGGTGAGGCGATGTCTGCTGGACACCAAGCCCTGCACACACACACACACACACACACACACACACACACACACACACACACACACACACACACACACACACACACACACACACACACAGTCAGTCCACATGTTAATGGTGGATGACCATCACATTCCTTAATGCTGCTTGAGGCTGAAGTTTGTGCAATCATTTTTATAGCGCTACTATTATGTATTATGTAGCATCTATCTATCTATCTATCTATCTATCTATCTATCTATCTATCTATCTATCTATCTATCTATCTATCTATCGTTCTATCTATCTATCTATCTATCTATCTATCTATCTATCTATCTATCTATCTATCTATCTATCTATCTATCTATCTATCTATCTATCTATCTATCGTTCTATAACACTGTTTCAGTCTGAACAAGTCTGAACCTTGTTTCAGGTGAGAGTTAGACTCCACTACAGCTGGAGTTGTGTTGTGTTATGGCAGTTACTGTAGTAACCAGCAGCAGCAGCAGTTACTGTAGTAACCAGCAGCAGCAGCAGTTACTGTAGTAACCAGCAGCAGCAGCAGTTACTGTAGTAACCAGCGGTTACCGTAGTAACCAGCAGCAGCAGTGTGTCTTCATGCAGCATCACTGACTTCACTGTGATTAAACAACACAACAGAGACCCAGTTTACAATCCACCGCTCCACGGCGCCTCTAGTGGACGTGTGTGTGTGTGTGTGTGTGTGTGTGTGTGTGTGTGTGTGTGTGTGTGTGTGTGTGTGTGTGTGTGTGTGTGTGTGTGTGAGGACAGGAGGAGTCAGGTGTGTCTCAGGTAGTGATGATGTCATTAACGAGGTCATGACTGATGTGTGTGTGTGAGCCTCAGCATCAGGGAGCAGCAGAGGCCTGATGCTGCTGCTGCTGCTGCTGCTGCTTCATCTATAATTCATGTTTCTGTAGAAGCAGCCGCCGCAAAACTAGGACAAGACCTTCATTAATTCCTGTAGAAGCAGAGAGGAAAACACACAGCAGCATTAACACCAGCAGCAGAGAGGCAGAGAGGCTGCAGCTGCATGTTCAGACAGATACACACTCTCTAAACAAGAAGCAGAGAGGAAAACACACAGCAGCAGAGAGGCAGAGAGGCTGCAGCTCTGTGTTCAGACAGATACACACTCTCTAAACACCAGCAGCAGAGAGGCAGAGAGGCTGCAGCTCCGTGTTCAGAGGGTGTATCTGTCTGAACATGGAGCTGCTGCAGCATTACAGTAACACCAGCAGCAGCAGCAGAGAGGCTGCAGCTCTGTGTTCAGACAGCTACACACACTCTAAACAGCAGCAGCTGCATGTTCAGAGTGTGTATCTGTCTGAACACGGAGCTGCATTATAATACCTGACCTTATAAGTCATAATAAAATGCTTTATAGTGTGTTGTGATTATTGTTATAAAACATTATGATCATTTATGAGTGTTTATAACTATAGTTAGCTGCTGCTGCTGCTGTTGATGCTGCTGCAGCTCCATGTTCAGACAGATACACACTCTGAACATGGAGCTGCTGCCTCTCTACCTCTCTGCTGCTGCTGCTGCTGCTGCTGCTGCTGCTGCTGTTCAGAGTGTGTATCTGTCTGTTCAGGCTCAGCAGGATTCACTCTGCTCACACAAACACTCTGACATCTGGGGAAATCCCTGGTGATGAGCTTCATCAGCTTCATCAGCTTCCTGTCTCAGTGTCTCAGTGTTTCTGTGATGTCTTCTACTCACCGGTTTCCCGTAGGAGTCGTGCACCGGTGAGATGATGCCTCCGATCACGATGAATCGCCCCGTTTTGTGCAGATATTCTCTGGCTTTCTCTGCAAACACACACATAGACAGACACACACAGGTTACAGGCAACCGGTACCAGTATGCAACAGCAGCTGTTTTCTGTAGTTTTTTGTGTCTTTGTTTGGAAATTAAAGTTATTTTATTCATAAAGAATGTGTTAATAAGTCAAATGTTTCATATTTATTGTCCTGGTTGGTGTAGATAGATAGATAGTGTTCATGATGAGGAGTCGTCCTCTGTTTAAACGTCAGAGGGAACAGGAGGAGGAACTCTTCACAGACAGAAGAGTTCTCGTTACAACCCAAACCCTCCGACGCCGTTAACTCCCTGAACCGGGCTAGAAGAGGAAGAACCCGTCCGTTAACTCCCTGAACCTGCTAGAAGAGGAAGAAACCGTCCGTTAACTCCCTGAACCTGCTAGAAGAGGAAGAACCCGTCCGTTAACTCCCTGAACCTGCTAGAAGAGGAAGAAACCGTCCGTTAACTCCCTGAACCTGCTAGAAGAGGAAGAACCCGTCCGTTAACTCCCTGAACCGGGCTAGAAGAGGAAGAAACCGTCCGTTAACTCCCTGAACCTGCTAGAAGAGGAAGAAACCGTCCGTTAACTCCCTGAACGCGGCTAGAAGAGGAAGAAACCGTCCGTTAACTCCCTGAACGCGGCTAGAAGAGGAAGAAACCGTCCGTTAACTCCCTGAACCGGGCTAGAAGAGGAAGAAACCGTCCGTTAACTCCCTGAACCTGCTAGAAGAGGAAGAAACCGTCCGTTAACTCCCTGAACGCGGCTAGAAGAGGAAGAAACCGTCCGTTAACTCCCTGAACCTGCTAGAAGAGGAAGAAACCGTCCCTTAACTCCCTGAACCGGGCTAGAAGAGGAAGAACCCGTCCGTTAACTCCCTGAACCGGGCTAGAAGAGGAAGAAACCGTCCGTTAACTCCCTGAACCTGCTAGAAGAGGAAGAAACCGTCCGTTAACTCCCTGAACCGGGCTAGAAGAGGAAGAACCCGTCCGTTAACTCCCTGAACCTGCTAGAAGAGGAAGAAACCGTCCGTTAACTCCCTGAACCGGGCTAGAAGAGGAAGAAACCGTCCGTTAACTCCCTGAACCTGCTAGAAGAGGAAGAAACCGTCCGTTAACTCCCTGAACCGGGCTAGAAGAGGAAGAAACCGTCCGTTAACTCCCTGAACGCGGCTAGAAGAGGAAGAAACCGTCCGTTAACTCCCTGAACCTGCTAGAAGAGGAAGAAACCGTCCGTTAACTCCCTGAACCGGGCTAGAAGAGGAAGAAACCGTCCGTTAACTCCCTGAACCTGCTAGAAGAGGAAGAAACCGTCCGTTAACTCCCTGAACCGGGCTAGAAGAGGAAGAAACCGTCCGTTAACTCCCTGAACGCGGCTAGAAGAGGAAGAAACCGTCCGTTAACTCCCTGAACGCGGCTAGAAGAGGAAGAAACCGTCCGTTAACTCCCTGAACGCGGCTAGAAGAGGAAGAAACCGTCCGTTAACTCCCTGAACCGGGCTAGAAGAGGAAGAAACCGTCCGTTAACTCCCTGAACCTGCTAGAAGAGGAAGAAACCGTCCGTTAACTCCCTGAACCCGGCTAGAAGAGGAAGAACCCGTCCGTTAACTCCCTGAACCTGCTAGAAGAGGAAGAAACCGTCCGTTAACTCCCTGAACCTGCTAGAAGAGGAAGAAACCGTCCGTTAACTCCCTGAACCTGCTAGAAGAGGAAGAACCCGTCCGTTAACTCCCTGAACCCGGCTAGAAGAGGAAGAAACCGTCCGTTAACTCCCTGAACCTGCTAGAAGAGGAAGAAACCGTCCGTTAACTCCCTGAACGCGGCTAGAAGAGGAAGAAACCGTCCGTTAACTCCCTGAACCTGCTAGAAGAGGAAGAAACCGTCCGTTAACTCCCTGAACGCGGCTAGAAGAGGAAGAAACCGTCCGTTAACTCCCTGAACGCGGCTAGAAGAGGAAGAAACCGTCCGTTAACTCCCTGAACCTGCTAGAAGAGGAAGAAACCGTCCGTTAACTCCCTGAACGCGGCTAGAAGAGGAAGAAACCGTCCGTTAACTCCCTGAACCTGCTAGAAGAGGAAGAAACCGTCCGTTAACTCCCTGAACCTGCTAGAAGAGGAAGAAACCGTCCGTTAACTCCCTGAACCTGCTAGAAGAGGAAGAAACCGTCCGTTAACTCCCTGAACCTGCTAGAAGAGGAAGAAACCGTCCGTTAACTCCCTGAACCTGCTAGAAGAGGAAGAAACCGTCCGTTAACTCCCTGAACCTGCTAGAAGAGGAAGAAACCGTTTGATTTCAGGTGAGTCAGTCCTCAGCATCACCGTGGGAACTGAGTCGGTACCAACTGAAGTCCCAGATTCAGATTCAGATTCAGATTCAGATTCAGATTCAGAACTCGTCGCTGCACAAACTCCTAAAGGTGCAGCACGGCGTCGACCGGTGTGTTTATGGCTTTAAACATCCTCCCCACTGTTCAACCATATTTGATATTAATATCTTTCAAACCTGTATCTTCATGTACAAATCAATAAGCAAAGCACCAAAGTCACGTTTCACCAAATCACTTTCAACTATGTTTACGCATAAATTCAAGTTTCCACTCGCGGCAGCAGGTGGACTAATCCCTGGGTTTGGTCTGCAGGCGACTCCCCATCAACTGGTCCTTTATTGGCTGCTTGGTCACCATGGCGACAGCGACAGTGACGGTGACGGCTCTAAGAGAGTTTTTGTTTTAAAGTTTCAGTCAGTGACACAGACCAGCCCACAGGCCGTTACTATGGCAACACCTAGTATAGTGGTGGTAGCGGTTCGATTGTAACCATGACAACAAAGACCATCTGATGATGAACAGCTCGACGGTGACGACGACTCACTGCTGCTTCACAAACAACTTCATCAATAAAGAGAGGTTAGTATCCCATAATGCAATGCTCCCCTGACGTCTCACCGTAACCAACGACGGTAGTGAAGTATCTTTGCCGTGTAGCGTAACTATGTTGTATAGTTTAATAAAATAAAACTTACTGCAGACTGATGTGTTGATAGTAAAACATGTATTTCTTGATGTAAATGTGGTGGTTTGTGTCCGTAGGCTCCAGAGCCCCGAGGCAGCGCTGCTCTTCTGTCCAATACACACAGGAAGCTTCACTTTACATTCACACTAACTAATGCTACTGATACAGCTGTTAGATTTCATCACTGAGACCAACATTTATCTCCTAAAAATACTTTAACCAGCCGGTGGTAAACCTCTAAAAACCTGCAGGTAAGTTAATTAGCGATGGTTTTCTCCCCCGGGATGAGGACGGAGGTTGGCCGGCCGAGCAGCTCTGCAGACCAGCTGCTGTCTCAAACTTCTAAACAGCCGTCGTTTGGATCAACTGGCCGTATATTTGGGATCTAAACAGTTACTTTCTCTCATGAAAACATATTAAAACTTAATAAAGTTACGTAATAACAGCGCTAGAGCGGAAAATAAAACAGCTGTTCACCTGTTTTACAGCTACCGCTACCGGCTGCTGTGAAATGCATTCTGGGAAACTCGTATACTGTTACTGTGGTGTGAACGGTGTCGGTCTGCTGAAGTAGCAGACTCCCACATTCAGTATGCAGTATACAGTACATACTAACGCAGTATGCAGTAGGCAGTACGGTAGTATGCGCTCTGAAAACAGCCGTAGTCGCACAGAGCTAGGGATGGGAATCGAAAACCCATTCTTGTTGAGAATCGGTTCCCAGTGTTTCAATTCCTTGGAATCGTTTGCCAATTTTGCAAACGATTCCCTTATCAATTCCAGTCCTTTGTTTTCTTTTCTTTCTGAGTCTCCAAACCAGACACGTAAGTTGCTCAAAACGATAAGCGATATCGCAGCCGCAGGGGCCTGCCGTGTAGAGAAAAAAAAAAAACTGACAGCGAGTATGTGGCCCTTCAAATTAAAAGCCCTTCAACCTTTCACATGGTTCAGTCATATTGATTTAGACTTAATTTTGACAAGCCACGCCTCCAAATGTTGAAATTTATTTAGGTCGACTAATGACTTTTTGGTCGGTAATGCTTGGTCGACTATTTGGGGGCAGCCCTGGTACAAACGTGAATAAAGTTTTTTTTTCCAAATGAGAATCGATAAGAGAATCGATAAAGAACCGAATCGTTAAGCAGAATCGAAAATGGAATTGGAATCGTTCCCATCCCTACTCAGAGCAGTGGCCGATTTAAAACATGGCGTCGAGTCTTGTGTTTATTTACAGTCTATGGTCGGTTCCCGTGACGACAGTCGTTGGCCAATCGGTGGACGGCAGTCGGCTGACGATGTTTTAGTATCGGTAGTACCCGGTTAGTACCCGGCTAGTACCCGGTTAGTACCCGGTACTAGGTACTAGCTGCTGGTGGTGGTAGAGTGGCGGCCATCTTGGCAGCATCTGACCCCGCCCCCTAACTCCTGACTCCGCCCCCTAACTCCTGACTCCGCCCCCTAACTCCTGACTCCGCCCCCTAACTGCTGGTTGATGACAGCGACGCTCTAAGGGGCGGAGCTTAGCCGTCCCGGTAACGAACACTCTGATTGGTCGGGATGAGTCAGCACGACGTCAGGTGATTGACAGCCAGCTCCTCCGCTCTGATTGGACGATGACAGACTGTTGCCATGGTGATGTGTCGTGTTCTCCTTTCCGTGTCAGATTTTAAAGGGTCACATCATCTATTTCCATATTGAAATCAATATAAAACCAATAAAAACGATTTGATGTTAATTTTTAAATGATATTTTAGTTTATTTTTCTAAACATCAGCTGTAGAAGGTTTCACTTTTATTCACAGACCTGTAGGCTACGTTGTTGAAGTTTCATTATGAGTTTGATCTTGTTAAATAAAGGTTATAATAACAATCAGATGGAACAATATGATGATATTTTATTTTATCCACTATTCTTTGTCCGTAATTATCAGCTTTGTATTTATTTAATTCATCCCCATCATTGAACCAACAGGTGCAGGTGCCGGTGGCCCCTGGCATAAACCCTCTATGTGGTTGTTTAGGGCCACAGCCGTTAGGTGGGGGGCCACATGATCAGAAAGGTACCGGGGTTCATCAAGTCGTTTAAACATCCTGAGTTCTGCACGTGCAGCTATGAGCTTTATATGTAATGTGAAGTCAATATTCAGCTTCTTTTATCTCACATTTGAGACATTTGGTGAAAATAGAACGGCAGAATGACAACATTTGTGCTCAAAAAGCTTCTTACAAAATGTCATTTTAGACTTGTTTTCTACACGTATCTATTACTGTATTCATATCCTATTTCAAGCACCAAAACAGTTCATTCTCATGACTGAAGGAGTGTTTTCACAAGGGATTGGACATGTTTCAAAAAGCAGACCTCAAATTTCCAGCATTTGTCCTAAATTATTTCTTTCTACAGTGTTGTAGGACAAACTGGCCTCAGTGTGCTTACAGCGGAGGTTCTAATATTTAGACATAAAACACTTGAGTATTGTTACATCTGCAAGTATCTTAAAAAGATACATTTAAGAAAATATGTAAAAGTGGAGAAAATGGCCTCAAACCTCAGAGGCATAAACACGTCTGTATTCAGTTTTAACCAGTGATTTGGTGTTTGGCCACAAACAGAAACCTGGTTTAGGGGGCCACCAGCATCCTAGGGCCGGCCCTGGGTGACATTGATTATAACTTATTGGTTTATGTTTTTAAAGGATCATTTCATAGTTTTTAAGCCTCTTCTAGTGAGTTAATTGAACTGGTGGATGATGTGAGAAGCCGTAAAGAGGAGAAGAAGGACGTGGATCAGCAGCTGATCACTGATCGATGACTCACACGTCACAGCGCCGAGCTCAGTAGTGATTACTGATTATTGATTATTGATGAGGTCAGAGAGTCGGTGAAGCTGCGCACATCTGGAGATGGAGAACATCTGTGTGACGGTGCGAGGCTCCAGCGGTGTGTTGTGTTGTGTTGTGTTGTGTGTTGTCGGTGTGTTGTGTTGTGTGTCTTGTTGTGTTGTGTGTGTGTCTCGGTGTGCAGCGGCTTCATTTCCGGCTGCGCCACACCGCGGCGCGAGGCTCGAGGCGCGAGGCCTCCGTCCGCCGTGTTTTCACCGCGTCACGGCGCCGACAGACACACAACACAACACAACACAACACAACACACCGACACTGTTTGTAAGATGTTGTTGACTTTTGAATTTATGTTTAAATGAACTGGTTTTAACTGTGGAGCAGGAAGAGAAGACTAGCGGCGTTTAGAGCAGCTGATGGACAGCCTAACAAATAACACACATAACACAAAACAGACACACAACACACCGCCACAGACACACAACAACACAACACCCCGACACAGACACACAACAACACAACACCCCGACACACACAGAGAAGCTGCGGCCTCGGTAGTGAAGCTGGTGACCGGGTAAAGAAGAAGCAGCTGGTTGTGTGTTTCATTTCCTTTCAGCACCGCCCCGCCGGACAGCGCCACACACACACCTCATCATCCATCCAGACAGACCATAATAATAATAATAACACCAGCGGAGTGTTGTTATTAATACACACTAACACACTAACACAGCAGCGGTGTGTGTGTCTGTCTCACCGAACATGTGGACGTGTCCCTTGGTGACGGGGTTGAAGCTGCCGCAGGACAGCAGGATGACGTGCGTCTTGCTGCTCTCCGTCATGGTGATGGTGGCTTATTATGGTCTGTTGCTGCTGCTGCTGCTGCTGCTGGTGGTTCCTCTGGTTCCTCCTCTACTGCAATATTATATTATATCTGAGTCCAGCTCTAGTCCTGGTCCTGGTCCTGGTCCTGGTCCTGGTCCTGGTCCTGGTCGGTGTGTTGTTAGTAGCAGCAGCTCCTCTGATCCTCTGATCCGCAGAGAGAGAAGAGGAGAAGAGGAGGAGGAGGAGGAGGAGGAGGAGGAGGAAGAAGAGGAGGAGGAAGCAGCAGCGTCAGCCTCTTAAAGAGACACAACCCCCCTAACCCTCAGATCACAGCTGCAACAACAACAACAATGAATGAATGAATGTATTTATTTAAAACAGGGACAATGCACAAAAAACATGAATCTAGTAAAACAAGAAGCCAGGTTGCTATAGCAACAACTGCTCATTTCCACCTGTCGTCCCTGGGCAGGTAAAGTGCTGAACAGATACAATATTAAGATTCATTGAAATAGGACATAATAAGTGACATACAGACCATAATATTTAAAAAGTTGACAGAATGCACTAATAAAAGCAGGGAAACAGGACACACACTCTCTCTCACTCTCATCACACATTCACACACACACACACACACACAACACACACACACACACACACACACACACACACACACACACACACACACACACACACACACACACACACACACACACACACACACACACACATGTAACTCAACAATGTGTCTAACTTGCTCACTCAGTAACCGGCGCTTTGACCAGCAGGAGAATGTGAGGATTTGTAGCTACATAGAATAATGTGTATGTGTAATATAGGTGTGTGTGTGTGTGTGTGTGTGTGTGTGTTATAACATATCCTTTAACTTCTCTCTCATATCAAACACTTCATTTATTATTGTATGTTGCACTTGTATTGTATTGTTATATTCACCTGTTTCCTATTACATCTGTTGCTGCTGTGTCAACTCTTATATTATATTATAGTATGTTGTATTATATTATATTACTTTGTATTACATTATATCATATTATATTACATTATATTATAGCCTATTATATTATATTATATTCAGGCTGCAGACTGCCCCTAAATGGGGTTCATGTTGCCTCTGAAGTTTGAGGCAGTAAATCTTTCATCTACTTTCCTGTTTGCAGCCAGTACATTGTGAAACATCGGTCATTACAGGCGTCAGCAGGTTAAAGTGTCTGAGGATCAGGAATGAAAAGGAAATGTGAATATTTGCTTTGCAGATTAATTTACAGTGTGTGCCCCTACATTTTCTGCTTGTGCTCCTAAAATTTAAAGTTAGGGGGGGTTATGTTACATAATATAATGTTATATTATGTTACATTATATTATATGATTGTAAGCCTATTGTACAGAATAGAAGCCTATCAGACTGAACACGTGTTAGTTTCATTAAACTCCTCTTTTCTCCACATCAGTTTGACTCATAGAGAAAGTAAAGTAATAGAGAAAGTAAAGTAAAAGAGAAAGTAAAGTAATAGAGAAAGTAAAGTAAAAGAGAAAGTAAAGTAAAGTAAAGTAATAGAGAAAGTAAAACGACTCATGGTAGAAACCCCCATGACTTCTACTCAGTGGAGAAGAGAAAGTGACGTCCTGTTTCCATCCTGTAGCCTCATAATAAAACATTAAAAACACAATGACAGATTTATTAATAATAGTTTAAATGCCTGTTTTATGTGAATATTTAGACAAAAACTCCATTTAGTTGAATAACTACAAAGTTTAAAGATACCAACTTCACTTGAATACATAAATGTAGTTGAGCACTAATTCTATAAAATGTTTATTTATCCCTGACGTCTTTAGTTTGGTTTAGTTAAAGTTTATTTCGGACATGTTAAAAGAAATAAAACATAATACAGAAACGGACAGACATAACATATAAAAACTTTGCAAAGACAACATATGAACAAAAAATAAAATAAAATAATTGAAAATAAAGGTAATTTGATTTTTTTTTATTCATAAAGTATCTATCAAGTTATCTAGTCATTATAGTCTGTACAGTAAGTTAATTTATGAGTTATTTAACTGGATTTATTCTAATATATTATTATATTTATATACATATAGATTTATTCTAACATTACTAATCTTTATCTCTCTATATAGTCATATACATATAAAAACATATACAAACACATTCACAAAGACAAACTGAAACGTCTCTTTTATTCCTTTATTTTAATGTTGAACACGTGTGATTTAAGTTGCAGCGGGTGAAACAATGTGGAGCTCATCTAATATTATTGGTTACCATGACAACCAGCTGATTGCTGTGATCATGTGAGCACCTATAGAACATTACGGTGCGTTCACACCAAACGCGATGGACGCGATGAACGCCACAACTTTCCATTAAAAGTCAGTGTAAATGATGCGATGACACGCGATGGCGCGTCGGGCGACGCGTTTCGGGCGATACGAGCGACGCGATGAAGCGATGACGCGTCCATCGCGGCCATCGCATCATCGCGTCCATCGCTTGAAGTTGAAAAATTTGAACTTTTCAAGCGACATCGCGTGACGCTGTGCCGCGACATCCAATCAGTGTTGATGTTCAACCACGTCACCGACACAGCTGCAGACACACATTTCTAAACATGGTGGAGAAGAAGAAGATTACTGTGGCTGTCGTCTCTCTCACCAGACCTCCTCCAGAGAACCTGTGGCTGTGTAAAAAAACAACAACAACAACCCGGGGCTGTGTGTGTTTTCCTCAGATCAATAATATACATCCATGGCCGTTTCCCGGAGCTTTATGACACGACGTCGTACTTTTACCGCGGTCGTAATAAAACAGATAACACCTGCAGAGGGTCAGAGGACCTACAGCTTCCTCCTTGTCAATATTTCATATGTATTTATATTTATTATTATTTCTCAGCCGTGGTTGAGGAGAGAAAGGAAACAGCGGGAGGTGGGTTGCATCATAGCACCATGAAGCCATGAAGCCATGAAGCGATGGTGAAAAATGTGACAAATATGTCAAGCGACGCGATGCTGGCGTTACGGGCGATGGCATCGCGTCCATCGCGTTTTGGTGTGAACGTACGGTTAGTCTTTAATCATCATCATCATCATCATCATCATAGGTAGATAGATAGATAAATAGATAGATAGAAAGAAAGAAAAAGACAGAGAAACGGGGTAGATAGAAAGAAAGAAAGAAAGAAAGAAAGAAAGAGAGGGGGATGGACAGATAGAAAGAGATAGATAGATAGTCAGAAAGAAAGAAAGAAAGAAAGAAAAAGACAGAGAAACGGGGTAGAAAGACAGACAGACAGACAGATAAAAACACAATAGATGGGTAACAGATGTAAAAAGGTTCATGGTGCATAAGAGAATGAATCAGACAGAGGAAGTGACTGAATGTGCACTACAGAACAACAATACATAGATAGATAATAAATTAAAGGAGTATTATCGCAAAATTCGGCCACTAGATGGAGCCAGGCGGAGCTTATCAGATATAAACAAGTGGGCAGCTGTCAGAGAGAGAGAGCAGCCTCCTTTAGTCCCCCCCCCCGCCCCCCCCCCCTCTCCCCCCCCCCCTCCTCCTCCCTCACCAGGCTGAATGAACGTGCAATCGCGGGAAAAAGAAAACTCGCTAGTGGAAGCGGCAGCTCTACGTCGCGCACAACCACAACAACGACAACAACAACAACTGAAACGTCCTCCTCCTTAATAACGCTGAGAGGACAGCTGAAGAAAGACACAGGGACGTGGAGACAAAGTGTTCTACCAGCGATTCAGTGACTGTAAGCAGCCTAACACTGCTACATTACTTACTGTTGCATATTTGTCCGGTTCGGGGGTCGGATTTGCGAGTTCCGAGTGCATTTTAACGCAGCAAGCGCCGGGCCGGCTTGGATCATAACAAAGACAAATTCTGCATTTGCCCCACGGACACTATACTGTTGGCGATTTTTTTTGGTAAATTTAGTTATGGCTCCCCCCGACCCATCTTTTACATATGTCAGCTTATTTTATGCTATTACTGCTGTATTTGCGATAATGCTCCTTTAATAATAAAAAATAATAATAATACAAATAAATAGCCGACATAAATAAATAAATAAATAAATAGGATAAATAAATAAAGGTGTGTGTGCACATAATTATAACAGAACAACCTGCTAATTAACAGTGTATCAATATGCCCTCCCTGTGTGTGTGTTTGTGTGTGTGTCTATCTCTCCCCCTGTGTGTGTGTGTGTGTGTATGTGTGTGTGTGTGTGTGTGTGTCTCAGTGTGTGTGTGTGTGTGTGTGTGTGTGTGTGTGTGTGTGTGTCTCAGTGTGTGTGTGTGTGTCCCTGTCAGACAGAACAACATGGCGGCAGCAGCAGCAGCGGCAGCAGCTTCTGCTCCAGTCCGAGTCTGAGCTCCGGAGCTCCGGATCAGGCAGGATGAACCTCTGCGCCCAGTTCCTACGGTGAGGCGCTCGAACCGGGGGCCCTGGTGGTCATTTACCGGTCCAGCTGGGGGCCGGTGTTCACTGAGTCCGGCGGGAGAACAGTTTGGTCCGGCTGCTAACAGCTAACAGCTAGCAGCTAACAGCTAAAGCTAAGGGACCAGCCCTGTGTGTAGCGCTAGCGGCTAACAGCTAGCGGTTAGCCTCGCATATCAACAAACAATCGATGTGTGTGTGCGCGCCTCTTCACACACACAGACACACTCGTTTACCCTCGGTGTGTGTGTCTGGTCGGTGTCTGTGTGGACAAATGTCTCGGTTAATGTCGTTAAAGTTAAATAAAATGTGTGTTTTTACCGCCACATAGAGACAGTAGTTAGCGTTAGCCTGCTAGCCGCTAGCCTCTTCCTGCGTATATAACGTTAGCTTTAGCGTTAGCTTTAGCTTCAACGTTAACGGCGCGTTTACGGTTTAAAACGTGATGTTGAGTGAACGAGCAGCGGGTTGAGGCAGCGGGGTAGGCCGGGGAAGGAGCCTCGGAGGGCGGCTACAGCTGCTGGGAACTACCGCTGTCTGTCGGTGGAGGCTAACCTATGTTAGTGTGTGTTGTTGTGTGTTGGTGTTGGTGTGTGTAGCTGTCGGTGCAGGCTACACCACGGTGTGTTGTTGTGTTTGTGTTAGTGTGTGTAGCTATTATACCAGGTAGTACCACCACACCTGAGATGATGCGTTCAGGTGCAGCCGCAGCGTCATCACCGCGATGAGGAAGTGTGTGTGTGTGTGTAGCTTTAGTTTTAGTTTTTGTCATCAAAATCTTACATTAAATCTGTACCATCAGATTGTCATCTATATCAAATAACATGTGTAAGATAACTCCGATGTACAGCAGTTAGAAAATAAAATAAAATAAAATAAAAAGAATAAAATAAGAGGGTAAGACAAGTGAAAATGACAAAAAGACCCTGTTACGCTACATAAGACCCTTTATGTGTGTGTGTGTGTGTGTGTGTGTGTGTGTGCGCGTATGCTATTTTACAGATATGAAATTCCAAGATATTTTTAATTTGCTTTTTGAATGTTAGTTTGTGTGTGAGTTTAGTTATCGGCCGTGGTAAAGGAGCAGTTCCATGTTTTCATTGATCTGTATTCTATTGTGTGCTTCAGAAAGTTGGTGTTTGGTTTAGGAAGCGTGAAGCGGCCTTGTGTTGCCTCTCTGGTGGCGTATGTACTGTGTATGAATCATGATTGTGTTTTAACTGAGTGTATATATAGGATATAAAGGTGTTTTAAACTGTAATGTTTTCCATAGTGAGAGAAGTGATGCAGCATTGACTCTGTCCTACAGGAATGGTGTTGATGCTGTTACTGTATGGTACATGGTGTGTGTCTGTGTGTGTCTAACCTCTCTCTCTCTCTGTGTTTGTGTGTCTGAGCAGACAGGCAGAGGCCCTGAAGGCTGACATGACAGGTAGGTGTGACCCCCCGCTGTGTGTGTCTGTGTCTCTCTGTGTGTGTCTGTGTGTGTGTGTTACCTGTGTATCCAGTGGGATATGAGGAAACATCTGTCTTCAGGCTCCATCGTTGTGTTGAAGTCAGTTCTTCTCTACGAGACACTAGACACAGACAGAGTAAAGTTCATCAGGTGTCACGTTGCTGCTTCACCTTCTTCTAGCTCAGTCTGGGATGTGAGAACCGACTGTAAAGGACAATTCCGGGCAAATTCACCTCGGGGCCTGCAGCAGCTTCTTAATGTGTGTTCTTTGTATGGAGAACAACATGACATAAAATATAATGATGTAAAGAGTGTGATCATGATCTCCAGAACAAATGAGGATAAACATGTGATTTTCCCTGACTTGAAGCTGTCAGGTCAAGTTTTAAACACCTGTAGTCAGGTGAAATATCTTGGTCATGTGATCACAGACACACTGACTGATGACGAGGACATTCTGCGTCAGTCTCGCATGTTATATGTGCAAGCAAATGTGTTAAGACGGAAATGTGGCTGTTGCTCTGATGATGTGAAGCTGACTCTGTTTAAAGGTTATTGCACACAAACCGCTGTACACTGCACATCTGTGGTCAAAAAAAAAAAACGAGTTTTCGGAGACTACAAGTGGCATATAATGACTCCTGGAGAATCTTGTTAAAACGGCCCAGATGAACCAGCGCCACTGAAATGTTTGTGACTGCTCGAGTCAACACTCTCCAACCAGGGGTTTTCAAAGTGTCCCCGCGTCGCCACGGCAGCGATGAATGGGAGCGGATTGAAGTTCTGCTGCTTAGGCTGTTTCCATCCCTCAAAGCCACAGGCAGCGTCAGATGGAGACTCAAACATGCAGCCAGAAGTTTATTTACTTCAACAAGCCGACATGTTTGTAAAACTAGATCTAATTCAAAGTCTGGCGGAGTCGAGACCCAAGTTGACGCTCGGTGGGTCTCGTTCATGAAACGTGAGCAGCACGGATTTGTGTGTAAACCCTGAGCAGCGCAAATTTACGTGGATTTCTGCATTCATCAATCTTTTAGTAGTGCTGATTTTTTCGTAGCTACTCACAAAATCTACACCTGCTCCGGACTGTGTGTAGCGCTTGTGTAAATGTAGGAATGCAAATAAATACTGCTTGTCACTGCTGTAAATTACAATTTTAATCTGTGTTACTCTCTCATGTTCAAAATACGCCGACGCCTTTGAAACACGTAGTTTAAACATGACAAACAATTAGAAATATTTGGAGAGATCGGACACGCACGAACACGTCAAGGCTCCATCTCCATCAAACCAGAAAAACTTTTATTCCGTAAATTTGAATTGAATCTGCAGTAAAGTTTTAGTAGCATGAGATTTTATGTGCAAATCTACACACAGATTTACTAACGTTTCATGAGTGAGACTCGGTGTGTTCAGGTGCAGTGGGAAGCTCCCGTTGTGTCAGAAACACAGGAAGATCAACTCTGGACTTGAAGCTTGAAGTAAATAAACTTCTGGGTGCGTCGATGTTTTGTTGATTTGTCGACTAAAAGTCTCTAGTGCTGATTCTCTCCGTGTGAGGAGGAGAAACGCTGCTGTTTCTACACTGACTTCACAGCAGCTGCCACAACAACAACAACAACAACATTTCAAAGGAGGTTAAATCGAAAGCAACTGGACTTAGTTATAATAACTAAGTCCAGTTGCTTTCGATTTAACCTCCTTTGAAATACTATGACCTGGACAAATGAGAATATGCACCGACCACACCAACAACAACAACAGTTTTAAAGCTGCTGCTGTTGTTGTTGTGTCTCTCAGTACACACATAATAACAGGTGCAGGTATTGATCTGTGTTGCCGCGGCAACAGATGCTGCAGGACTGAGTGACCCTGGATCAGGTGGACGGTGTCGGTTTAGTAGAGGACACACACACACACACACACACACACACACACACACACACACACTGGGTGAAGGCATTAACAGTAGATATTAAGTAGATGAATGAAAAGCTGCAACACGTTAGAGTTGAGTTTATTTAGTTTTATTTAGTTATTTTATTTTATTTCTACTGCTTCTTGTTCTGTGTGATTTATTCTTCTGTTTTACTGCAGATTAAAACATTTTATATGAGATGAACGACTTCATTCATGATGATGATGATGAGCATCAGTTGTCGACGTTTAAAAGAGAAAGCTGAAGAACAGCTGGTCAAACAGGCTGAATGATTTATACATTTACATCCACTTTTATCTAAAGTCTGAGACGTTTGTCATCAGCTCTGATCCAAGAACAAACCAACTGTTTACAACGTGTTGTCGTCCAATAACTTGTTATAAAGTCGCTTACTGATGCTGCTGATGATGATGTGCGTAGCCGTGGCAACAGATGCTGCAGGGCTGATGTGCGTAGCCGTGGCAACAGATGCTGCAGGGCAGAGTTCACCCTGAAGAGACAAACAGCAGCAGCCCAGATGTTTTTAGACCAGAACCAACAACAGCATCATCAGCATCACAGATAATAACAACACACAATATTAAACATTAGTTATTAAACATTAGTTGTTAAACACTAGTTATTAAACACTCGTTATTAAACATTAGTTGTTAAACATTAGTTATTAAACACTCGTTATTAAACACTAGTTATTAAACATTAGTTGTTAAACTTTAGTTGTTAAACATTAGTTATTAAACTTTAGTTGTTAAACATTAGTTATTAAACATTAGTTGTTAAACTTTAGTTGTTAAACATTAGTTATTAAACAATAGTTATTAAACATTAGTTATTAAACTTTAGTTGTTAAACATTAGTTATTAAACATTAGTTGTTAAACTTTAGTTGTTAAACATTAGTTATTAAACATTAGTTATTAAACATTAGTTATTAAACATTAGTTATTAAACATTAGTTGTTAAACATTAGTTCAGCTTTAAATACTGAATTGACTGTTCATTGGTCACTGTGGATCGACCCCCTCATCCAACAACTTTGCAGGATTTGGTTTCTCTGAGTGTTTTATTCTAAAATCTGCAGTTTTTTAAATCTAATTACTCAGAAAACAGTCAGCCAATCAGAAAAAAGGCTCGGAGCTTCCTCTCTTCTGATTGGCTGACACTGGCCTGTTGTTACTAGAGCTCCATAGAGAAGCTAAAGGAGAGAAGATGGAGAACTAACACTGAAATCAAATCTTCTTATAATGTCAAATATTGGACGTCTGTGGATTCAGAAGCTTTTTAAACTGAATCTTCTGTTTGAGCTAAACTCAAACTGTTTGTGTTTTTACATCTTCCTGCTGGTTTCTTGTTGTTTACAGCGGTGTCTGCTAGGCTAATGCCCCTTCTGCTCCCTGGTTGTTTTGGTGCTTTCTGGTGGCGTCAGAGCTGCTCTAGCTTTAGCCAATCAGTGCCGGGTAGTGATGGCCAGATGAAGCCTCATGAAGCATTCGAAGCTTTCCATCAAATTGGTTCACTCAAGGGCACAAAGCTTCTTGGGGCTTCAGTTGCTCTACTAGGCCATCTACTGGGCAAAAAGAACTAAACAGGAAAAAAAATATTACAATGATATAGTGGTCTGTAGTGTAGCTATATATATATTTAGTTAAATATATATTAAAAAAAGGAAGAAAAAAAAAACAATCGATCACGGACTTCATGATCGATTTTCCATGGCAACGAACGAAGCTTCGAAGCTTCGATTTTTTTGGGTCGGCCCTAGTATAGATCCAGATGTTTTCTCTGTGTGTGTGTGTATAGATCCAGATGTTTTCTCTGTGTCTATAGACTCTACTCTAGGAGCAGCCGAGGTGTAGACTATAGCTCCAGATGTTTTCTCTCTCTCTGTGTGTGTATAGATCCAGATGTTTTCTCTGTGTCTATAGACTCTACTCTAGGAGCAGCCGAGGTGTAGACTATAGATCCAGATGTTTTCTCTCTGTGTGTGTGTATAGACTCTACATTAGGAGCAGCCGAGGTGTAGACTGTAGATCCAGATGTTTTCTCTCTCTGTGTGTGTGTATAGATCCAGATGTTTTCTCTGTGTGTGTGTGTATAGATCCAGATGTTTTCTCTGTGTCTATAGACTCTACTCTAGGAGCAGCGGAGGTGTAGACTGTAGATCCAGATGTTTTCTCTGTGTGTGTCTATAGACTCTACTCTAGGAGCAGCGGAGGTGTGGACTATAGATCCAGATGTTTTCTCTGTGTATAGATCCAGATGTTTTCTCTCTCTCTGTGTAGACTCTACTCTAGGAGCAGCGGAGGTGTGGACGTCTCGTCAGGCGCTGCAAGACGTTTACCAGAAGATGTTGGTCACCGACCTGGAGTACGCTCTGGACAAGAAGGTGGAGCAAGACCTGTAAGGACACACGCCTCTACACACACATCTACACACCTCACACACACACACACACACACACACACACACATCTACACACATCTACACACACATCACTCTAGGGCTGTCACTTTTTATTCGACATTTGAATATCCGTTTGAACGTGGGGTGAAGAGTTCATATTGGAGCGGTACTGAGCTGCTCAGCAGAGATTCTCTATCTACCCTCTCTGGCTGCAGTGGCTGCAGAGCGCCGTGGAACGTCACCGGACGTGGAGGCGCTGAGAAGCAGAGCCATTTTCCTTTCTGCGCCCATATTAACCCTCTCTCTGTGTTCGGGTCGAACCATGCGTTAGGGTTAACTGTCTCTCTCTGTCTCTAGGTGGAACCATGCGTTCAAGAACCAGATCACGACGCTGCAGAGCCAGGCCAAGAACCGAGCCAACCCCAACCGCAGCGAGGTGCAGGCCAACCTGTCGCTGTTCCTCGAGGCCGCCAGCGGCTTCTACACACAGGTGAGAAACAGCTGCTACTCTATCTACACTACTACACTATCTACACTACATCACTACTTTTAGCTGGCCACTAGGGGTCACCCTTTTCCACATAGGCAGTTATTGGGGTACCATTCTTCTTCTACTCCAGGTGAATGTTACTTCCGGTGTTATTCGGATGCCACCTCGCTGTGTATGAATGTATGCCTGCTCGTGTGTTGCAGATAAATGTCTGTTTGCTCTATAAAGTTTGCATGATCCTTTTTCTTTGTGTGTACAAGTTACCACATATTTTTGGCGACGAGGTGAACCGGTTTGTGGCCGTGTCGACGGGAACGCCTCCGTTTTGTTTTGTTATTAGCATAGCTAGGCTAAAGTGTGCTAGCTAGCGTGCTAGGCGGCTGTCTGCAAGCGGCAAGACCGAGGACGGACAGCGCCGGACGGAGGAGACACGGCAGGACGAGAGGCTCCAGCGGCCGCTGCGGTGGAACCGTCGGCGGAGCAGCGCGAGGAGGGGCAAGAGGCGCCGGTGGATCGGAGTTCAAGCTCGGATGGCTACGTACGGGACTGTCGGTGAATTTGTGGAGGGAAACGAGGACTGGACGGAGTACGAAGAGAGGTTGGGACACTTTTTCTCTGCTAATGAGATACGGATGAGGCTAAACAGCGCTCTATTCTCCTGAGTGCGTGTGGAGCAAAGACTTATAAGCTGATAAGGAACTTGGCCACGCCGAGGAAACCAGGGGAAATCCCGTATGATGAACTGGTCGCACTCGTGGGAAACCACCACAATCCCAAACCCTCTGTGATAGTCCAGAGGTTCAAGTTCCATAGCCATTTCAGGAAGCAAGGTCAGTCTGTATCCACCATTGTTGCTGAGTTACGACAGCTGTCAGAGCATTGTGACTTTGGGACAGTGTTGGATGATATGCTCAGGGACAGACTGGTGTGCGGTATCAATAATGATGCCATTCAGCGCCGCCTGCTGGGGGAAACCCCACCACTGACGTTCAAGAAGGCTCTGGAGATTTCCCATGGTATGGAGATGGCTGCTAATAATGCTAAAGATATCCAAAAAGGAAATGGAGCAGCACAGATAGCAGCAGTGCACCAAGTCAAGAAAGACACTGGTAAGCAGGCAAAGCGTGTGGAATGTTTCCGGTGTGGTGGGGCACACTATGCTAATGACTGTAAATTTAAAGATGCTGTCTGCCATACATGTAACAAAAAAGGACATTTGGCTAAAAAGTGTAGAGGGTCAAAAGGGAGGGGGAAGCCGGGGCTGGGGGAAATGAATCAGTCTCAGGCAGCCACACACCACCTTGACGAAGAGGCTGAATGCTCCTATAACATGTTTGGGGTGGGAACGGACGATGAACCACCTGAGCCCTATTATGCTACCGTCACTGTCAGAGGGAAGGACATTAAGTTTGAGATTGATTCAGGGGCTACTGCATCCGTCATCAGTGAGGACACCTACAGACGGACGTGGGGGTCTAACCTGCCTCCCCTCAGTCCATCAAAGCTCAAACTCAGGACTTATACAGGCCAGCCCATTCCTCATTTGGGGGTGCTGTATGTGGACATTTCAGCAGGCGGTCAGAAGGCAAACGCCAGGCTGGTGGTTGCTAAGGGCAGCGGCCCCAGTCTGTTGGGCCGTGACTGGCTTCGCAAAATCCGTCTGAACTGGCATGAGATGAGATAAAATATGCATGTACAACAGAGGACATTCTGCAGCGGTACAAGGAAGTGTTCAGGGAGGAGCTGGGAACACTTAAAGGGGTTACAGTAAAGCTCTAGTGAACCCTGAGGCTGCGCCTAGATTTTTCAAACCCAGGTCAGTCCCCTACGCCATGAAAGGCAAAGTTGAAGAAGAGCTAGAACGTTTTCAGAAGCTGGGCATAATAGAGCCTATTCAGTTTTCAAGGTGGGCAGCACCCATTGTGCCAGTTCTGAAAGGGGACAAAACTGCACGGATATGCAGGGACTATAAACTCACCGTTAATCAAGTCTCTAAGCTGGAGGAGTACCCGTTGCCACGCATAGAGGACTAGTTAGCAACCCTATCAGGGGGTAAGCTTTTCACAAAGTTGGACATGAGCCAGGCTTATCAGCAGTTGTCGCTTGACGAGGAGTCAAAGGAGTATGTCACCATCAACACGCACAAGGGACTGTTAAAATACAATCGCCTGGTGTTTGGAGTGGCGTCCAGCCCTGCCATTTTCCAACGAACAATGGACACACTGCTGCAGGGGATTCCGCATGTAGCGGTGTACCTGGATGATATTTTGATCACAGGGGCCACAGAGGCGGAGCATCTGGCTAACCTGGAGCAGGTGTTGAGGATGCTCTCGGAAGCAGGACTGCGGTTAAAGCGCAGCAAGTGTGTGTTCCTGGCATCAAGCGTGACCTACCTGGGGCACAGGATCACAGCTGAGGGACTCCGCCCAGTGGAGGATAAGGTGAGAGCTATTAAAGAGGCTCCAAGTCCTAAGTGTGTCGCTGAACTCAGATCATTTTTGGGCTTAGTAAATTATTATGGGAAGTTTCTACCCGACCTGTCAAGAGTCTTAGCCCCACTGTACAAGCTTCTTCATAATGACACTAAGTGGCAGTGGTGTAAGGAGCAGGAGGAGGCTTTTAAGGAAGTGAAAGAACTCCTCCACTCAACAACACTCCTGGTTCACTATGGCTGTCTTTACACTGCACGGTTCAAGTGGCCCAATTCCGATTTTTTACTCTCAAGTGGCTCAGATCGGATCTGTAACATGAATGTGTAAACGGGACAAATGCGCATGGAATCGGATATTGTCAGATCAGATTCAGGCCCCCGTTATATGTGGAAATAAATCAGATACAAATCGGATCTCTGCCAATGCGTCTGCAGTCTAAACAGACAGATCAGATCTTTCCTGGCAATGCGTGTCATACGTCATCAATGATAATATTAATTCACGTGCTCACGCGTCTCGCTGAACCTCTGTAGCCCGTGATTGACACGTGGGGCTGACCTGGACTACCGTGGCCAGCTGTGGTCAGCTGTGGTCACTGTCACAGGCGTTACATTGTTTCATTTTTGTGGTGTCCGCGCGTCTGTTTTTTTCCCCCCTCACTAGTTCTTGTTTTCATATAGGCCTACAGTAACATTCATTTCGATGCAGATCGATACGAGGGCAAGCGAGGGAGTGTGAAAAAAGAGAGCGCGCGAGATAAACACCAGATTTCAGGTTTTCCCACCGGCAAAAACTGAACCGAGCTGATCAATCAAGAGAGGAAAAGGGTAGTTGACAAACTAAGGTGAAACAGTATTTTTTTTTACAAAGTACAAATTATTAATGACATTAAATGAAATTCTAATGTTCAAAGTATGAATTTTCTTGAACTGTTAGTGTTCAGCAGATATTTTTTATTTTTTCCACTTTTTCATAAGCTTTTTTCACATGCCCGGACATAAATTGTCCTGCGGTGTGACATCACATTACAGTAAAATTTACAAAAATAATAATAATATTTTCAAATATAGATTACTTTAATTGAAAGTTTAAGGATCCCTTTCTGCAAACTATCATTGATAATCTACACAGGTAACTTATTCATAGCTGTTTTTCAGTTCCATCTTTAATTGTAGCCTTTTGTATTGCTCACACTGGTGAAACTTTCTTACAAAATGTTAATATTATGATAAAAATGCTCTTTTTTCTTACAGTTAAATTATGCATTGTTTAAAAACAAACACATGTGGATTGGATTAACGAAATCTTCATAAAAGCCTTTTAATTTTATTTTAAGTGGTGTCACACCGCATGACATGATGTCACACCACAGGACAAGATGAGACACTATACAATTATTAGTAGAAATTTATTAGGTGCTACTAGAACAATTACATTCATTTATGTAAATCATCTGACAAAATACAAAAATATAGTTTCAATCTTGGCTCTAACTATATGAATTTTAACACAAAACTTAATATTTGTGAACAAGACACGTTAACATTTTGGAGACATCACATCAGATTCGTAACTAAACAAGACACACTGTAATTAATGACAATTATTTTAACTCATAAAGTCTAGGATAGTCAAGACTAAGAATTTTAACAACATTTTAAGCACATTTTCAAAACAACTTATAATTTGAACAGGTTGGACACATTTACTTTCTCCTTCTTTCCCTAAGTAGCTCCACACGCCTGACCTCATCCTGGTTCAGCCTTTCACAGTACCTCCTGTCCTTCTCTGCTCATTCCTAAAACAACAAAAAACAGTTCAAAACTATTCTCAGTGACCAATTACTTTTCATACACAACAAACAATGATAAAACAGGGGAACAAAGGGACCGCAGATAAAAATTAGCTCAAAGCTAATTCAATGCATTAAATGGCAAAATGTATGCTAAATATTGTACATGGTACCTTAACAAAATACCATATAATAATAAAATGTTACAAAACAGCCTACATTTTAAAAATAACAGGCTTTTAACTCATAACACAGTTGACTAAAGTGTGTCACACCGCAGGACAATACCGTCACACCACAGGACATTTACACAATTGTGGCCATTTTGAATCGTTACTATACATTGCTGAGTGTTAGCATCTTGCTAGCTGAATAAATATAGTGTTTCTAACCTTATTAGGTGATTTTTGAAAATAAATGTCTTAATTTTCTCAAAGTAGAGCTGTCACACCGCAGGACTAACAAAAGTGGACACGTTAATCATTTGACACAAAGTATGAAATTTGTTAAATTAATGAGAGATTAACACTCACCTTTTAATCCTCAAATGACAGTGCAATATCTGAGGCACTTCCTGGTTCCTCTTGACAAAAGAACACCTATAGTTGTCTATAAAAAATGCCTGTTTAAAAACCCTGATCTTTCATGTCACACCGCAGGACAGCATTTTCATTACAAAAATGAACTTACTGTGATTATTAATATAGGAGTCTTGTGCATTTAAAACCTTTCTATTAGTCAAGTAAATATGTATAAATTAATGCCAAAGGTGTTAATGAACAATTATTTTGATGATTGTATTTATTTTATACATGTTAATTTTTTCATATCTAATTTATTACGGTCACACCGCAGGACTTTTTCCATGGTTATCGTAAAATAAAGACAAGATAAAACATATCCTTAATCAAAAAGGAAAACAGTTACATTAAACATCCTATTGTGCATTATTGACATGAATTATGTGGAGGAAGAATACATTTTAATGGTTATTTTTACTTGATTACGGAAAAATCATGCGTCATGTCAACTACCCAAAAACAAACAATGTAGCCTACACAAATGTGTCCAAGAGGCTTTGTCCCGTCCTCACTACGTGAGCGACGGAGGATCGAACGGTGGCACAACGTTACTGTTACTGTCAGCTGCTCATCTCACAGCAGCTCCGCTCCACGCAGCCACACTGACTTTATTTTGTAACGTTCACTTTGTAAGTGACGTGTTGGATATAAACTCTGAACACCAGACTCACCTTTGTTTAAAAATATTATGGAATCATAACGTGACAATCTCCTGTAGCCTATTAAAAAAGAAAAAATCACTAGTTTATTTCCAGCGGGTTGTTTCATGCAAGCAGCAGGTGTAAATGCAAATTATCAGATATGGGTCACTTCTGGTAGAACATGTAAATGGACAGTCAAAAAAATCGGATATAGGCAACGAATCGGAATTGGGCATCAAGGCCTGCAGTGTAAAGACAGCCTATGACCCTGATAAAGAGATAATCCTTTCATATGACGCCTCACCCTACGGGGTCGGGGCCGTCCTGTCACATGTGATGGAGGACGGATCAGAGAAACCGGTTGGTTTTGCTTCACGTACCCTGACAGCAGCGGAGAAGGGCTATTCGCAGCTAGACAAAGAAGGTCTGGCCATCATTTTTGCTGTTAAACGCTTTCATCAGTATCTCTATGGCCGTGCTTTCAAAATCCACACAGACCATAAACCACTGATGAGTCTGTTCAGCGAGACCAGATGCATCCCGCCGCTAGCTTCAGCCAGGATACAGCGCTGGGCGCTCACACTGTCAGCCTACCAGTATTCAATAGTGTTCAGAGCAGGTAAAGATAATGCCAACGCTGATGCCCTGAGCCGGCTGCCTTTGCCTGAAACACCTGTCACTACCTATGTGCCTCCAGAGACTGTGTTTTCGATAGAGAGGCTCGCAGAGACACCGATAAGAGCGTCCCAGATCAGACAGTGGACAGAGAGGGACCCTGCCCTGTCACGAGTCAAACTTTTCCTTTTACAAGGCTGGCCCACTGTGGTGGAAGGAGAGGAGCTGAGGCCGTATGCTAAACGCAAAACAGAGCTGAGTCTGCAGGATGGGTGCATCTTCTGGGGGGCAAGGGTCGTTGTGCCCCCATCAGGCCGTACACAGATTGTTGAAGAATTACATGAGACTCATCCATGTGTATCTCGGATGAAAAGCCTGGCAAGATCCTATGTTTGGTGGCCAAGACTGGATCAGGATCTGGAGAACAAGGTGAAAACATGCACGCAGTGTCAGACCAATCAGAACATGCCTCCACCTGCTCCTTTGCACCCATGGGAGTGGCCTGACCGCCCGTGGTCAAGGTTACATTTGGACTTTGCTGGGCCGTTTAAGGGACAAATGTTTCTCATAATGGTGGATGCACATTCTAAATGGATTGAGGCCCACATCATGAGCAATATCACAGCGCCCACAACCATTGACAAGCTCCGGCAAGTGTTTGCTGTCCATGGGTTGCCGGACACACTGGTCACTGATAATGGCCCGACATTCACAAGTGAGCTGTTCAGTGAATTCATGCACCAGAATGGCATACAACATGTTCGGACAGCTCCTTTTCACCCAGCCTCGAATGGCTTGGCGGAGAGGGCTGTGCAGACCGTGAAGGAGGGCTTGAAGAGGATGGCAGGAGATTCACTCAGCACTCAGCTTTCACGGTTCCTGTTCAAGTATCGCCTCACACCACAGACCACAACGGGACGCACGCCAGCGGAGCTGCTGATGGGGCGTCGGCCTAAGGCAAGACTGGACCTGCTGCGTCCAGACATGAAAGTTAAAGTGGTGGAGAAGCAGGAAAAACAGAAAGAAAGACATGATCGACGTGCACGAGACAGACAGTTACAACCAAATGACTGTGTTTATGCAAGAAACTTCAGCAGTAGCATCAACCAGCAGTGGCTACCTGGGGTTATTCTCAAATGGAGATGGTCGTACATTCCGCAGACATCAAGTCCATGTGCGCCTGCGGCATGACTCAGGGACTGAGACAGAGATGTCCATGGATTATCCAGTGGGACCACTGGCTGTGGAAGTGGGTCTTCCAGAGAGAGAGACCCAAGGAGATGTTGCTGTGGCCCTCAGAGGGACAGGACACTGTAATACTGAGGCCCAGACAACAGGCAGTCCCCTCGCACCAGTCACACCTGAAGCACCCACAGCAGTGGTGCCTTCTGGGTCCCCAGAGGTGATGCGGAGGTCGCAGCGTGTGAGAAAACCTCCTGAGAGACTTGCTCTGTGATGGAGCATGTTAAGTTTGAATGTTATATTGCCTGTTAACTTTGTTATATTTACAGGTGTTGAGTATGGTGGAAATAGCACTTTAAGTCACGGTTATGATGTTTTCCATGTTATGTACTTAAAGGGGGAAATTAGAACTTAAAGGGACAACGAGGAGTTTCTATTCGGTTATAAAAAAGTCTCACGTTAATGTGGATGAATCTCCGCTACCCACACTTGTTAATGGGCCCATTTTCGATAAATATATCGCTCTGTCTCTATCGTTATTTTGTTATTATTAGTGGTGGCGGAAGTGCTGGTCGAGCCGACCAGCATTTCCTTCGTTGCGAATCATGAGAATAACGCAGCCGCATCGCCGTTTATGGTCGGAACTACGGTGGTATGTGAACCTCTTTGAACCTCTGACTTTAATTATTGATGAATGAAAACATGAGTCCGTCTTGCGCCCGGTCAAAGAAATGTACGGTGCGCGCGGAGGCTCATAAATGTAGTGTGAAAACGCTTCGCTTTTCCAAAACTCCTCGTTGTCCCTTTAAGGAGGGAGAAGTGTTGTGAACAAACTAAAATGAGTTAGCTGGCCACTAGGGGTCACCCTTTTCCACATAGGCAGTAATTGGGGTACTATTCTTCTTCTACTCCAGGTCAATGTTACTTCCGGTGTTATTCGGATGCCACCTCGCTGTGTATGAATGCATGCCTGCTCGTGTGTTGCAGATAAAGTCCGTTTGCTCTATAAAGTTTGCGTGATCCTTTTTCTTTGTGTGTACAAGTTACCACAACTACACTATTAGCTATCACTCAGGCCGCCAGTAGCTTCTACACACAGGTCAGAAACATCTTCTACTCTATCATCACTACTACACTATCTACACCACTACACTATCTACACTACATCACTATCTACACTACATCACTACACTATCTACACTATCAGCTATCACTCAGGCCGCCAGCGGCTTCTACACACAGGTAAGAAACATCTTCTACTCTATCATCACTACACTATCAGCTATCACTCAGGCCGCCAGCGGCTTCTACACACAGGTAAGAAACATCTTCTACTCTATCATCACTACTACACTATCTACACTACATCACTATCTACACTACACTATCTACACTACATCACTACACTATCTACACTACACTATCTACACTACATCACTATCTACACTACATCACTATCTACACTACATCACTACACTATCTACACTACACTATCTACACTATCAGCTATCACTCAGGCCGTCAGCGGCTTTTACACACAGGTCAGAAACATCTTCTACTCTATCATCACTACTACACTATCTACACTACTACACTATCTACACTACATCACTATCTACACTACACTATCTACACTACATCACTACACTATCAGCTATCTCTCAGGCCGCCAGCGGCTTCTACACACAGGTCAGAAACATCTTCTACACTATCTACACTACACTATCATCACTACACTATCAGCTATCACTCAGGCCGCCAGTGGCTTCTACACACAGGTAGAGACAGCTGCTACACACCTTCTACATACCTTCTACACACCCTCTACACACCTTCTACACACCTTCTACACGCCCTCTACACACCTTCTACACGCCTTCTACACACCTTCTACAGGCCCTCTACACACCTTCTACACGCCCTCTACACACCCTCTACACGCCCTCTACACACCCTCTACACACCTTCTACTTGCCCTCTACACACCCTCTACACACCTTCTACACACCCTCTACACACCTTCTACACGCCTTCTACACACCCTCTACACACCTTCTACAGGCCCTCTACACACCCTCTACACACCTTCTACACGCCCTGGGTCTCATTCATGAAACGTGAGCAGCACGGATTTGAGTGTAAACCCTGAGCAGCGCAAATTTACGTGGATTTCCGCATTCATCAATCTTTTAGTAGTGCTGATTTTTTCGTGGCTACTCACAAAATCTACACCTGCTCCGGACTGTGTGTAGCGCTTGTGTACATTTAGGAATGCAAATAAATACTGCTTGTCACTGTTGAAAATTACAATTTTAATCCGTATTACTCTCTCTCATGTTCAAAATACGCCAACGCCTTTGAAACACGTAATTTTAACATGACAAACAATTAGAAATATTTGGAGAGAGAGACGTTTTAGGGATCGGACACGCACAAACACGTCAAGGCTCCATTTTATGATGATAATAATCTGATATAAAACCGGAAAAAACTTTTTTGTGTTGCTACACGCTCGGTGGGCGCACACTCAACCCTGCGCAGCAGCGCTTCGGCACCGGTTTGGATGGAGCTGTGACAGACGGCTGGTTCATCTCTAACAATATAACCTGCCTATATAACTTCATGTGTTGATACAACCACGCTCCTCTACAGCTGAGGCTGTGAAGAGCCTCCTCCCCCCGTCGCTGCTGTAGCTCTGTAGTTGTTGTTTTTTTTTTTTTCATGTTTCATATCGAACTATTCTGGCTTTACTTCTTAAACGGTTCTTTAATCGACCAAGGATAGGCCCACTTAATTCACTAAATCTGTTTCTTCCCTCCACGCCTTTGACCTGTCCCAGTCACACCACTACTAACATAACAGAAGAGAATTAAATATTTTTTCTGGACTCCACTTCACCCAAAATGACTTTGATCCGTGATCTCTCTTTTTTTCTCTCTCTCCCTCTTTCCTCGTTTGCGTCATGGCCGCAGGTGTACAGGAGGCACCTACCTCCTAATATGGTGGTCAGGATCTCCTTATATGGCTATTCATGTATGGAGATCTATGCTAATTGCTGATCACCGGGGGCGTGTTGTTAGTTTACGATGGGTTGGCATTCATGATCTTACACACGTGTTTACGATCAAATCTGAGTTTCCCGCACCGTTCATGAATCCGGAGTAGAGTTTTAGTAGAGTGACCTTTTATGTGCAAATCAACACACAGATTTACTCACGTTTCATGAATGAGACACGCCCTCTACACGCCTTCTACACACCTTCTACACGCCTTCTACACGCCTTCTACACGCCCTGTACACGCCCTCTACACACCTTCTACACGCCCTCTACACACCCTCTACACACCTTCTACATGCCCTCTACACACCTTCTACATGCCCTCTACACACCTTCTACACGCACTCTACACACCTTCTACATGCCCTCTACACACCTTCTACACGCACTCTACACACCTTCTACATGCCCTCTACACACCTTCTACATGCCCTCTACACACCTTCTACATGCCCTCTACACACCTTCTACACACCTTCTACATGCCCTCTACACACCTTCTACATGCCCTCTACACACCCTCTACACACCTTCTACACACCCTCTACACACCTTCTACACGCCTTCTACACACCCTCTACACACCTTCTACAGGCCCTCTACACACCTTCTACACGCCTTCTACACACCTTCTACACACCCTCTACACACCTTCTACACGCCTTCTACACACCTTCTACACACCCTCTACACACCTTCTACACGCCCTGTACACGCCCTCTACACGCACTCTACACACCTTCTACATGCCCTCTACACGCACTCTACACACCTTCTACACGCCCTCTACACGCCTTCTACACACCTTCTACACGCCTTCTACACACCTTCTACACGCCCTGTACACGCCCTCTACACACCCTCTACACACCTTCTACACACCCTCTACACACCTTCTACACGCCTTCTACACACCCTCTACACACCTTCTACACGCCTTCTACACACCTTCTACACGCCTTCTACACACCCTCTACACACCTTCTACACACCTTCTACACGCCTTCTACACACCCTCTACACACCTTCTACACACCTTCTACACACCTTCTACACGCCTTCTACACACCTTCTACACACCCTCTACACACCTTCTACACGCCTTCTACACACCTTCTACACGCCTTCTACACACCTTCTACACGCCTTCTACACACCTTCTACACGCCCTGTACACGCCTTCTACACACCTTCTACACACCTTCTACACGCCCTCTACACACCTTCTACACACCTTCTACACGCCCTGTACACACCTTCTACACACCTTCTACACGCCCTGTACACACCTTCTACACACCTTCTACACGCCTTCTACACACCTTCTACACGCCCTGTACACGCCTTCTACACACCTTCTACTACACACCTTCTACACGCCCTGTACACACCTTCTACACACCTTCTACACGCCCTGTACACACCTTCTACACACCTTCTACACACCTTCTACACACCTTCTACACGCCCTCTACACGCCTTCTACACACCTTCTACTACACACCTTCTACACACCCTCTACACGCCTTCTACACACCTTCTACATACCTTCTACACCTTCTACACACCTTCTACACGCCCTGTACACACCTTCTACACACCTTCTACACGCCCTGTACACACCTTCTACACACCTTCTACACGCCCTCTACACACCTTCTACACACCTTCTACACGCCCTGTACACACCTTCTACACACCTTCTACACGCCCTGTACACACCTTCTACACGCCTTCTACACACCTTCTACACGCCTTCTACACACCTTCTACACGCCCTGTACACACCTTCTACACTCCCTCTACACGCCTTCTACACACCTTCTACTACACACCTTCTACACACCCTCTACACGCCTTCTACACACCTTCTACATACCTTCTACACACCTTCTACACCTTCTACACCTCCTCTACACACCTTCTACACCTCCTCTACACACCTTCTACACCTTCTACACACCTTCTACATACCTTCTACACGCCTTCTACACACCTTCAACACGCCTTCTACACACCCTCTACACACCTTCTACACGCCTTCTACACACCCTCTACATGCCTTCTACACACCTTCTACACACCTTCTACACACCTTCTACACGCCCTCTACACACCCTCTACACACCTTCTACACACCTTCTACACCTTCTACACGCCTTCTACACACCTTCTACACCTTCTACACGCCTTCTACACCTTCTACACGCCTTCTACACACCTTCTACACGCCCTCTACACACCTTCTACACACCTTCTACACGCCTTCTACACACCTTCTACACACCTTCTACACGCCTTCTACACACCTTCTACACACCTTCTACACCTTCTACACCTTCTACACACCTTCTACACCTTCTACACGCCTTCTACACACCTTCTACACCCTCTACACACCTTCTACACGCCCTCTACACACCTTCTACACACCTTCTACACACCTTCTACACCTTCTACACGCCTTCTACACACCTTCTACACGCCTTCTACACACCTTCTACACGCCTTCTACACACCTTCTACACACCTTCTACACCTTCTACACGCCTTCTACACACCTTCTACACGCCTTCTACACACCTTCTACACACCTTCTACACCTTCTACACACCTTCTACACACCTTCTACACCCTCTACACACCTTCTACACGCCCTCTACACACCTTCTACACGCCTTCTACACACCTTCTACACACCTTCTACACACCTTCTACACACCTTCTACACCTTCTACACACCTTCTACACCTTCTACACGCCTTCTACAAGCCTTCTACACACCTCTACACGCTTATCACTACACTATCTACACTACACAATCTACCCTAGACTATCATCTATCACGCAGGTAGAACAGAGTCTTCTACATGCCGGTGAGAGCAGCTGCTTTCAGACGTCTTCGGGCCCATTCACATGAAGCGCTTTGAAAAACGCGTGCAAAACGCCAGCTGGAGTGTTTTGCACGCGTTTTTCAAAGCGCTTATGAGCTGTGCACCGTGTTCAACGTGGACCTTTGTCCTGTTGGTCTAGATGTGAACTCTAACTCTAACTCTGTGTCTCTGCAGCTGCTTCAGGAGCTGTGCACCGTGTTCAACGTGGACCTTCGTCCTGTCGGTTTAGATGTGAACTCTAACTCTAACTCTCTGTCTCTGCAGCTGCTGCAGGAGCTGTGCACCGTGTTCAACGTGGACCTTCGTCCTGTCGGTTTAGATGTGAACTCTAACTCTAACTCTCTGTCTCTGCAGCTGCTGCAGGAGCTGTGCACCGTGTTCAACGTGGACCTTCGTCCTGTCGGTCTAGATGTGAACTCTAACTCTAACTCTTAACTCTAACTCTGTCCTCTGTGCAGCTGCTGCAGGAGCTGTGCACCGTGTTCAACGTGGACCTCCCCTGTCGGGTGAAGTCGTCTCAGCTCGGCATCATCAGCAACCAGCAGAGCAGCAGCGGCGCCATCGTCACGCCGCAGCCCAGCTCCTGCTCCTACATCTGCCAGCACTGCCTCGTGCACCTCGGGGACATTGGTGAGGACGCCTTCTCCTTAGATAGACGGTTTATAGACTTCCTGTCTGATAAGAAACAACCAATCAGCTGTTGGTCCTAGAGCCGTTCACGACTTCTCCTTAGCTAGATGGTTCATGTTTAGACTTCCTGTCTGATAGGAAACGGACAGAAACAACCAATCAGCTGTCTGTCTGTCCCCGGTGACATCACCATGTCTGTTCTCTGTGTTTCAGCGCGGTACCGTAACCAGACCAGCCAGGCCGAGTCCTACTACAGACACGCCGCCCAGCTCGTCCCCTCCAACGGTGAGTCGTCACGGCAACGTCATGATGCAACAACTCATTTCACAACAGAGTCAATGTGTCAAAACTGTAGGATTCATTTATTTACCAGGTGGTGAAATAGTTTCCCCACGTTTCCCTGACCTAAAATCAAATACAGTCAAATACAATCACATTACTAACGATACACACAAAATACTTGAAGTATCTATTAATATTAGACCAATTATTGATCCTCCAGGGGAAAAGTTTAAAATATTTAAGTCATTAATCGTCATCTAAACCAAATGACAGAAGTTTTTAACTATGTAACATCTGTCATCTTCATGCTGAAACTGAAACTAAAAACAAATTGACCTCACGCTGTAAAACCATTTCCATCAGAAGAGTATATACATATATATAACATAACGTTAAGTGAACGATGTTTAACTTGTCACGTTGCACTGAAAGACGTGTAATAAAATAAAACACAATTAATTACAAATGACACGGTAACATTTAACTTCCTACCAGTTCAGTGTAACTTTAGGTAAATTGACACTAAGGTAATTGAACCCAGTTACTGTGCATTTAGCTTTACTCTGTGCACGCAGCCTGGTTGAGTCCTGTAGAGCTGCTACTTTACCTTTAGGAGCCTTTAGCATTAATGAGCCGTAGTTGTTGTGTTATGGTTGTGTTGCTGTGTTGTTGTGTGTCTTCAGGTCAGCCCTACAACCAGCTGGCCATCCTGGCGTCCTCTAAAGGCGACCACCTCACCACCGTCTTCTACTACTGCCGCAGCATCGCCGTCAAGTTCCCCTTCCCCGCCGCCTCCACCAACCTGCAGAAGGCGCTGTCCAAGGCTCTGGAGAGGTAACCCTAACCCTTCTGTCGTCATGACAACGCCTCACTGAGCTCTGCCCTCAGCCGCCTGACGTGTCCCTCTCTGTCTTCTCTGTGTCTTCTTCTCTGTGCAGCCGCGAGGAGCTGAAGGCCAAGTGGAGCGTGTCAGACTTCATCAAGGCCTTCATCAAGTTCCACGGCCACGTCTACCTGAGCAAGAGTCTGGACAAGCTGGAGGCTCTGAGGGACAAGCTGGAGGACCACTTCCAGGTACCGCGCTGCCGCACACGTCTCCACGGCAACCACCGTCATTCTCATACCATAATAACCACCGTCCAGAGCTACAGCTGTTCTCATTCTAGATAGATAGATAGACATACTTAATTGACAACATACAGAATGTTTTAAAAACAGTAAAACATACGTTGTTAGAGCTATGGCTGTTCCCATTCTCATACCAATCGGGGGGGGGGGGGTTGACGGCGGCGACGACACAGCAGAACGATCCTGTGTAGGAGTTGTCCATGGTTACTTAAACGAAAGTCTCTTGAATAGGCTATCAAACGAAGACAAATACGGACTGTGGAAGTTTGAATACGGTGGTTAGATACAGAAGTTATCATGACGTGAACCGTAGCCTATGTTCCGGTGAAAAAAAAAAAAAAAGGAAGAAAAAAAGATGTTGATTCGTAGGGGTGGGCAAAAATATCGATATGGCAATATATAATTTTTTTTTTCATATAATAAATCATGTTTCAGACGTAAATCCAGTACGACTTCCGCACCTCTGCTCCGCGAGGTGTCACTGTGCTGCTGCCTCAGACAGTGTGTTGTTCATGCAGATATGTTGTTGTAACTTGAACTTGTATAAAATGGCATGGATAATGTGAATTACATTGTTTTGACTCAGTTTGTCATAAATTATCACTATCATCTGATGTACACAACTCGGATTTTAAGATGCATAATGCCTTTTACATTTTCAGTGAACTATGTAGAATATCGTAGAATATCGCAAAATTTGGATACCGCAATATCATATCGTATCGTGACTCAAGTATCGTGATGCGTATCGTATCGTGAAGTCCTTGGCAATGCCCACCCCTATTGATTCGGTATTGCTTTTTTATTTCTGATGACACACTGGTGTTGCTATCAGGAGGGAAAGATGGTGTTGGTCTGTGGTGCTGTGGTTACACTGTCTGACCATGTGTGTGTGTGTGTGTGTAGAGGCTGGTGCTGCAGAGAGCCTTCAGCTCCCAGCAGCTGGTCCACATCACCGTCATCAACCTGTTTGAGCTGCATCACCTCAGAGAGCTGACGGCCGACGGAGCAGAGCAGAGCTACAGCGGAGAGCAGCAGCTCGGCTGGTCTCAGCTGTTAGGACTCTACAGTAAGATACTACACAACTACACAACTACACACACACAGACACACACCTCTACACACACACAGACACACCTCTACACACCTCTACACACACAGACACACACAGCATCACCTCAGAGAGCCGACGGAGCAGAGCAGAGCTACAGCGGAGAGCAGCAGCTCGGCTGGTCGCAGCTGTTAGGACTCTACAGTAAGATACACACACTACACACACACAGACACACAACTACACACACCTCTACACACAGACACACACACAAACAAACAAACACACACACTCAGGCTGTTCAGGCCTGTGTCGTCCCTCTCTCTGATTGGCCGCGGTGACTTCCTGTCCCTCTCTCTGATTGGCCGCGGTGACTTCCTGTCCCTCTCTCTGATTGGCCGCGGTGACTTCCTGTCCCTCTCTCTGATTGGCCGCTGTGACTTCCTGTCCTCTCTCTGATTGGCCGCTGTGTGACTTCCTGTCCTCTCTCTGATTGGCCGCTGTGTGACTTCCTGTCCCTCTCTCTGATTGGCCGCTGTGACTTCCTGTCCCTCTCTCTGATTGGCCGCTGTGTGACTTCCTGTCCCTCTCTCTGATTGGCCGCTGTGACTTCCTGTCCCTCTCTCTGATTGGCCGCTGTGTGACTTCCTGTCCCTCTCTCTGATTGGCCGCTGTGACTTCCTGTCTCCTCAGTGTCGTTCCTGGGCGCCATGTGCGGCCGCGTGCTGCTGAGCCGTCGCCGGGGGGAGGAGCTTGTGGGGGCGTGTCCTCTTCCCGCCATCAAGGTGTCTCTGGATTGGCTGAAGCTGCGGCCCAGCGTCTTCCAGGAAGCCGCCGTCGACCAGCGCCAGCAGTGAGTCTGACTCCTTAAAAAAAGTTGTTTTTTTAAATGGGGGGAAAAAAAGTTACACAATTTCTAGGAAAAAATGGTAAAATTTCTCAAAATAAGTTTTAAAAATTCCCCCCAAAAAATCCTGAAAAATGTTTTTTTTTTTTTTTTATGGAAAAGTGCTCCAAAAAAGTTACAAAATTTATAAAATTTCTCAAAAAAGTAAAAGAAAAAAAAAAATTCTGAAAAAAGTTTTTTTAAAAATCTAGAAAATATGGAACATTTCAAGAAAAAAAAAAGAAATCCTAGAAATAGTGGTGAAATTTAAAAAAAAAAAGTCCTCGGACCCAGTTTGAAACCAGTGTTTTACATCGTGTCCTATGTTTTAATGGAGGTGTTTGTTTACACCTCGCGGCCGTTAGCCACCGTTAGCCGCCGTGAGTGACTTCCTGTCTGACTGTGACTCGTCTCTCTCTCTCTCTCTGTCTCAGCGTCTGGCCGTGGTTCGTCTCCGTCCTCAACAGCTTCCAGCCGCGAGACGACGACGCCTCACGCTGCTCAGGTAGGACAGACGCCTCACGCTGCTCAGGTAGGACGCTCTGTCACCGCCGTGTGGCTACGGGTAGGAAGAGCCTCGCATCACCAGGCTCTTCAGAGAGGAGAAGAACCTGGTGACTGTTAAAGGGCAGCTTCGGTTTTTTTCAACCTGGGCCCTGTTTTCATATGTTTTTCTGTGTATGTGAGTGATGGATAATACTTTTATTGAGGTGGCTGCAGTATTGAGCCGGGCAGGCAGCCTGCAGCCCATAATACTCTTCAACCGGGCAGGCAGCCTGCAGCCCAGCTAACACTCTACCACGGGGCAAGTGCCTCCCGTCAAAGTTCGCCCTATAAACAGGCATTTGTTTCCTCCACAGCCACGCCGCTGCCCGAGGAGTTTGAGCTGCAGGGCTTCCTGGCGCTGCGTCCTGCTCTCAGGTACGAGTCTCTACGACCGTCCATCTTCTGTCCCCGTGTCCCCGTGTCCCCGTGTCCCCGTGTCCCCGTGTCCCCGTGTCCCCGTGTCCTCGTGTCCCTAACCCTCTCTCCTCCTGTTGCAGGTCTCTGGACTTCACCAAAGGACACCAGGGGATCCTGGTGGACAGGGACGGACTGCCCGTCCTCGCACGCCACCAGAGACTCGTCAGTCTGGGGAAGTGGCTGGCCGACACCCAGCCGGGGTGAGTACGACAGTTAGAGGACAGATAGACAGTTAGAGGACAGACAGACAGACAGTTAGAGGACAGATAGACAGTTAGAGGACAGATAGACAGTTAGAGGACAGATAGACAGACAGTTAGAGGACAGATAGACAGTTAGAGGACAGAGAGACAGACAGTTAGAGGACAGATAGACAGTTAGAGGACAGATAGACAGTTAGAGGACAGAGAGACAGACAGGTAGAGGACAGACAGGTAGAGGACAGACAGGTAGAGGACAGACAGGTAGAGGACAGACAGGTAGAGGACAGATAGACAGTTAGAGGACAGAGAGACAGACAGTTAGAGGACAGACAGGTAGAGGACAGATAGACAGTTAGAGGACAGAGAGACAGACAGTTAGAGGACAGACAGGTAGAGGACAGATAGACAGTTAGAGGACAGAGAGACAGACAGGTAGAGGACAGATAGACAGTTAGAGGACAGAGAGACAGACAGTTAGAGGACAGACAGGTAGAGGACAGATAGACAGTTAGAGGACAGAGAGACAGACAGTTAGAGGACAGACAGTTAGAGGACAGACAGGTAGAGGACAGACAGGTAGAGGACAGAGAGACAGACAGTTAGAGGACAGAGAGACAGACAGTTAGAGGACAGACAGGTAGAGGACAGAGAGACAGACAGTTAGAGGACAGACAGTTAGAGGACAGAGAGACAGACAGTTAGAGGACAGACAGTTAGAGGACAGACAGGTAGAGGACAGACAGGTAGAGGACAGAGAGACAGACAGTTAGAGGACAGAGAGACAGACAGTTAGAGGACAGACAGGTAGAGGACAGACAGTTAGAGGACAGAGAGACAGACAGTTAGAGGACAGACAGGTAGAGGACAGACAGTTAGAGGACAGACAGGTAGAGGACAGATAGCACGGCACCAGAGACTCGTCAGTCTGGGGAAGTGGCTGGCCGACACCCAGCCGGGGTGAGTACGACAGTTATGGCGCATTTCCACTACCTCGGCTCGGATCAGCTCGGCTCGGCTCGGCTCGGTTGTGTTTCCATTACAACTCAGTATCACTTGGTGCCTCTTCGACGTGGGCGGGGTCGTCATAATACGGCTGCGCGAAACCGAAACCCTTTGGTTCCGTGTGGAGCCGTCGAGCTCCCTCTGAATCCTTTCTTCGGCAACCAGAGTCAGGAAGGTCTGGACCTCCTCCACCGACCAAGGAGAGGATTTCTCCTGAGAAGCCTCTGGTGTTCCAAGTCAAACAGCTACAAACTGAAGCAGTAGAAAGTGGTGTCTTGTCTTGAGTCTTGTTTTTATTTACATTCTAGTCGGTTGTCGCACGGTTATGACGCTTCCAGTGACGACAATCAGTGGAGGGCAGTCGGCTGACGTCACGTTTTAGTAACGCTTCGGCTCGCTTGGAACCAGGGCTGAGGTGATACCAGAAGTACCTGGTTGCAGGTACTGCGTGCTAGTGGAAACACGCAAATAGCGCGCCGAACCGAGCCGAACCGAGCCGAAGCGCACTAGTGGAAACACGCAAATAGCGCGCCGAACCGAGCCGAAGCGCACTAGTGGAAACGCGCCATTAGAGGACAGACAGACACCAGAGACTCGTCAGTCTGGGGAAGTGGCTGGCCGACACCCAGCCGGGGTGAGTAGGACAGACAGGTAGAGGACAGACAGACAGGTAGAGGACAGAGAGACAGTTAGAGGACAGAGAGACAGATAGAGGACAGATAGATGTAGAATGTGTCTTATAGAAGAGAAACATTTCAGCACCGCCAACTCGGACTGGCATCATCAGAACAGACATCCTGTGGTTTTCAGCCTCCTTTCATATTTATATTTTCCCATTTTCCCATATTTAATATTTTCACATTATCTAAGTTTACATTAGTTTGTGGAGTCTAAATTGAAATCACAAGAGAGTGATTTCCTGGTCCTTTATTTTGAAAAACCCTTTTCCAGGTTGATTCGGTGCAGCGCGAGCGAGGACGGGCTGCTCCTCTTCCTCACCGACATCGCTGAGCGCGCCGTAGAGGAGCCGCCGCAGCAGGAGAAGGAGGCGCCGGTGCTGCAGGAGTCGTCCAACGGCGCCGAGCAGCAGACGCCCGGCGGCGGCGACGGTAACGGGAACTCGAACTCGGGCCTCAAGTCGGTGCTGTCGGCCGGGAAGACGCAGCAGAGCTCCTGGCCCGACAGCGGCGGCAGCGACCGGCCCGTCGTCACCTTCAAGGTAGGGATGTAGGGATGGGCATTTGAAGACATCTTTTTGATCCATCTTCGGGAAAATTAACCATCAATTATCGATTAATTGTTAATATTAATATTACAGGGTTCTTACGGATCCTTAAAAAGTCTTAAAAGGCATTGAATTCATTAATCTAAAAACAAGGCCTTAATTGGCATTAAAATGTCTTAAATCAATTTTTCAAACGTCTTTAAAATGTTAACACATGGTAAGTGGTATTTTATGATTATAATTAGTCTCAAATCTCAAAATAATTGGTAACATTCCGACATAGAGAAGTAAGTGGCGGCCGTCAACGCTAAATTTCTTACCGCCACCAGCTCCCGAGTCAGTGTTTTTTTTTTTTCAGACTTTTTATGCATTTATTTTGAAAGGACAGCTGGAAAGAGACACAATCCAATGTTCATGTAGCAGTCACTTTACCTTGGAAGTGGGTAAAATTGTCCCTAACCCTATGTAATTGATGTGGTGTTTTTTTTTGTTTTGTTTTCTGCATTTCTGTTTAATTATGAAGTCGGTCTTAAATTTCATTTCAAGTGGCTTTAAAAAAGTCTTTAAAAGTCTTAAATTTAACTTGGCTTAAGCTGTAGGAACCCTGTTAACGATCAATAACGGATCATCGATTAATCATGCCCATCCCATCATACTTCAAGGAGAACATCAAACCCCGCGAGCAGAGCCGCGAGCAGAGCCGCGAGCCCGCCAGGGGCCACCACCAGAAGGACGGCGGCGGTAAAGAGCGCAGCAAGGACTCGGCCAAAGGGAACGGGGCTGCTGGGAAAGGAGAGCTGAAGAGAGACGGCAAGAGGAAGAGCGAGATGAAGAAAACCACTCACGAGAAAACGACTGACGCTGGAAAACAGGTACGGACACAAGAGATGGTGATGATGATGATGATGATTAGAGCTGCAACAATTAAACAATAATCGATTAATAAATTAATCATCAACTATTCTGATAATCTAATAATCAGTTTGAGTCCAGATTCCAACCGAGGGATCCCTCCTCTGTTGCTCACCCTGAGCTTTCTCCTGGTTTTCCCTGTTAAAAGGGTTTTCCATGGAGTTTTTCCTCAGTGGAAGTGAGGGTCTAAGGACAGAGGATGTTGTTATGATGGGATGGGATTTACTGTTTTTAAAAACGGGCTATAATAAAATTCCCTTGCCTTGCCTTTTGTACCTGTCTGAAAAATCCAAATAAAAATATTTGAAATTAAATAATCAACAAATGAATCGATAATGAAAGTAATCGTTAGTTGCAGCCGTAGTGATGCTGCTGACCAGGTGTGACTCTTCCTCCTCCTCCTCCTCTTCCTCCTCCAGGTGAAGGCCCAGACGGAGCTGAGGAAGACTCCGGTGTCTGAGATGAAGAAGACACCACCAGTCACTCAGACTCAAACCACCTGCTCCTCCCAGTTCATCCCCATCCACCACCCGGGAGCCTTCCCCCCGCTGCCCAGCAGACCTGGTAACCACACACACACACACACACACACAGAGACACACACACACTCACTCATGACGACAGCCTCCCACCACCAGGTGGCGCTGCAGCCTGGACTTGTTGTCATAGAGCGCTGTAAAAGAGAGTAAGGACAGCATTGGTCCAATGGCAGCGCCTCCTGGTGGAGGAATATGGGTTTTACAAAAGAACTGACATCTCTGCATTGTTGGTGAATGAGCAGTGTGTTGTTTTCAATAATTTAAGGACATTTATAGATCACCCACGTTAATAGCATCATTGAGGATCCTTTACAGATAAACATTAACACATAGGAGAGTAAAAAAAAACAGTTGTCTACATGAATGTTTCTTTTTTTTTTTTATTTATCTACGTACATGAACAAAGAACATGAGATCGTCATGGGTGGTACAGTTATAAACAAAATATTCTATTACACATACATACATACACATACATCATATTCAAATGTCACACTATTCAAGGTGCATATTCAATCCATTTTTCCCAGCGTTCCATACACTTCTCCAACTGAAGTCTTAAAACAAAAGTAAGTCTCTCCATACAGTAAATTTCGTGAATGATCCCGAGCCACTGGATCAGTGTTGGAGGATCTGGTTGCAACCACTTTCTGGTTATGGCTTTCCTACCACTTGCCAGAAGAATCTTCAACAAGTACCTGTCCTTATGCAAGACTGTTTTTGGAGTTTTACCGAGATATAAAATAACAAAAGAAAAATCTAAATCCACCCCTATTATTTTATTTATCTCGGTTGACACCTCCTTCCAAAATAACTGGATTTTCGGACAGGCCCAAAAAACATGAAAATGGTTAGCCATAGGGGTTCCACATTGTCTCCAACAAAAGCCTCGGCTCTGTGTGCCTGTTCGTAGTGCTGTTAATTTAGGAGTTATGAAAAATCTCACTACATTCTTCCAGCCGAACTCTCTTAAAGATCTCGAATTTGCAGTGGTCGCTTGTGTCTCACATATTTCTATCCAGGTCTCTTCTGATATTTGTGTTTCTGACTCCTTCTCCCATTTTTGTTTAATGTATAACGTAGAGTGATTCTTAGAAGCTTGTATACTTCCGTATATTCTTGAGACCAACTTTTTATTATCTTTCTTTTTATATGCCTCATGAAATATAGAAATTAAATTGTATTCCTTCTCCTCCTTGATTTGTAATTTTTTATTATAATAGTCTCTGACTTGCAGGTATCTATGAAAGTCCTGCTTCTCCAGTCCAAATGTGGCTGAAATTGACTCATAACTCTGAAATTTACTGTTTGAGATGAGGGAACAAAAGGACGTGATCCCTCTCCTAACCCACTGTTTAAAGCCCCCGTCCAATCTAGCAGGTTCAAATTCTGGATCATATGCTATCCAATTCAAGACTCTAACCTGTTTCTCTATTTGTAACTTCCTCAAAACCTTAAACCATAGTTTCAGAGTGAATACAGTCCATTGATTCAAGCTGTTATAATATTTTTCTGCTTGGTTTTTGTTTCCTATTATAGATTGTATTGGAATTTTTAACTGTGTAGTTTCCAAGCATTTCCATTTAGATTCATAATTTGGAGAGCACCAGTATACTAAGGGTTTCAACTGTGCAGCATAATAATAATCCTGTAAACATGGTAAAGCTCTCCCTCCCTTCTCTTTTTTTAGCTGCAGAGTCTTGAACTGAACCCTAGGTCTTCTACTGTTCCAAATGAACCTTGAGATCCAGGCATTCCACTCATCAAATTGTTTTTGGGGTACCTCTAGAGGCAGAGACTGGAAGAGATAAAGAAGCCGTGGCAACACGTTCATTTTAATGATTTCTATTCTATTACTCATATCCAGTGGGAGGAGGGTCCATCTAGAAATATCAGATTTTATCTCTTTATTAATGGGGCCGTAGTTATTTTCAAAAAGTTTTGACATATCTTTAGTAAGGTTTATTCCTAAATATTTTATTTTGGACGAGTCCCATTTAAAATTGTATTTCCCTTTAATATCTGGGTGGGGAATATAGTTAAATGTGAGGGTTTGGGTTTTTTGGATATTAAGCTTATACCCAGAGTATAAATTATATTTTTTTAGCAGGGACATCAATTTAGGGATGCTCGAATCTGGGCTTGTAATAAAAAGCAAAACATCATCCGCGAACATACAAATCTTATGTTCTTCTCCTCTAATCATAGTCCCCTTTATCCCAGAGTCCTCTCTAATTGCTTGAGCGAGGGGCTCAATAAATAATGCGAATAGGGTCGGACTCAGGGGACAGCCTTGGCGTGTCCCTCTTTCCAAATGAATAGTTTGCGACAGGTGTCCATTCACCCTGATCCTGGCCGTTGGAGTAAAGTATAGCGCTCTAATACATTTAATAAAACCATCTTTGAAGCCAAATCTTGCAAGTACCCTGTATAAATATTCCCAACCCACCGAGTCAAATGCCTTTTCAGCATCTAGGCTGACTAACATTGCACTGATATTTTCTGATGTAATAAGACTCACCACCTGTAGTGTTCTCCTTAAATTATCCTGTGTCTGTCTGTTTAATACAAAGCCTGTTTGGTCCAAATCAACCAGCTCAGGGACAATGGACTCCAGTCTCCTAGATAGGATTGAAGCAAATAATTTATAGTCTACATTTAAGACTGATATTGGTCTGTATGAGCTGCATTCATTTTTATCTTTTCCTTCTTTCAGGATGATAGAGATAACTGCTTCCTTCCATGATTGGGGGGCTTCTCCTGTTCTCAGTGTATGGTTGAAACAATTAAGCAGAACAGGTGTTATCTGTTGTTTAAATGTTTTATACCACTCAGACGGATAGCCGTCCGAACCTGGAGCCTTATTAGCTTTCAATCTCGAAATGGCTTTGTTCAGTTCTTCTGCTGTTATCTCAGCCATAATTTCTTTATTTTGTTGTTCTCCTATAGATGGTAAATCTAGTGAACTTAGAAAAGTATCTATTGTTGTAATATCTACCATGGCCGGTTGGTTATATAGTTCTTTATAATATAGTTCGAAAGCATGTTCTATGTCCTCTGATTCATTGCAAACCTTTTGTGTCTTGGGGTTTCTAATCTTATAAATCATATTTTTCCCACGTTGTTTTCGAATCCTCCAAGAAAGTAGTTTCATTGCCCTATGCCCTGTCTCATAATACTTTTGTTTGGTAAATTTAAGTTGTTTTTCAATTTCTTCATCATATATGCCATTTATATCCTGTTTAATTTTGTTTATTTTAATTAATATTTGTGGATCTCTTTGTTCCATGTGTCTAGTTTCTAATGACTTCATTTCCGCTTGTAGTTCCACAAGTCTTCTCTGTTTTTCCTTTTTACGAAAAGCTGTGAGGGCAATAATTTTGCCTCTAACAACTGCCTTTGCTGCGTCCCATAAAGTATTTGGAGACACCTCCCCATTATCATTATTTTGTAAATATGTTTCAAATTCCTGTTGAATCTGTTTCTGCACCGTTTTGTCATTTAAAATGCTCGTATTGAGTCTCCAAAGTGTATTTTTCCGTTGCTTAGTTAGGTGTAGGGTTAGGTACACCCCTGAGTGATCAGATACATCTCTAATCCCTATTTTACAATCCCTGACTCTGTGCCAGTCTGATTTATACATAAACAAATAATCAATTCGTGAATATACAGAGTGACACGGGGAATAATATGTGAATTGTTTTTCTCCTGGATGAGACTCTCTCCACACGTCAATCAGACCCAGCTCTGTAAGCATCCTCTGGACTAGAACGGCATTAGGACTTTTCTTTTGGCGCTGATTAGATGTATCTAATTTTGGTTGCAGTTGGACATTAAGATCACCACCACAAATTAGAATTCCTTGTGTTTCCAAAACTATCAATTCAAATAATTTTTTGAAAAACATTTTTTTGCTCCCTGGGGGGGCATACACATTAAGTAGAGTTACTTCTTCATTGTCTAATTTACCCTTTACTAAAACAAATCTCCCTTCCTTGTCTTTCACTTCTGAAATAAATTCAAAATTTACTGCATTAGGGATCAGTAGTCTACATGAATGTTTCAATCTACATTTTGTAATAAACAAATCATAAGTATAATTTGATATGACCAAGACACCTAAAAACAAAAACACGGCCGTTTTCATCAATTTACCAGCAAGTGGGCAACACACATACATTGGAGTGAATGGGTTTTCTGGGCGCTTTTGCAATACCCATATCCTGCCACTAGGGGCGCAAAACCCTTAAACCCTTAAACCCTTAAACCCCTTAAACCCTTAAACCCTTAAACCCTTACCACGGGAGTCAATGGTGGTGTTGTTACTCTCTTTTACAGTGCTCTAGATGTCATGTGAGCCTGAGTTTAACCTCTGTCTCCTGATTGGTTCCTGCAGGCTTCCCGCCCTCGGCCTACGTGATTCCTCCTCCCGTGGCATTCCCGGGGCTCCAGGTGAACCCGGGCTTCACCTTCTCCGCCGGCGTGTCGGTGCCGGGTGCTTTCCTGCAGCCGGCTGTGCACTCGCCGGCCGCCACGCAGGTCACGGCCGGGAAGCAGTCGCACATTCCCTACAGCCAGCAGCGGCCGTCGGGCCCCGGGCCGGGGGGGCCGCCGGGCCCCATGAGCCAGACGGCGCCGGGCCAGGCGGCGTCCCAGCAGGCCTTGCAGCAGTCGGTGCAGCTGCAGGTGCAGGCCATGAGCCAGCAGCAGCAGCAGTCGCCCACCAAGCCGCCGGGGGGGCTGGGCAAGAGCCCGCCGCACCCGGGGCTGCAGCAGGTCAGTGTGTGTGTGTCTGTGTGTGTGTGTGTGTGTGTGTCTGTGTGTGTGTGTGTGTCTGTGTGTGTGTGTGTGTGTGTGTGAGGCCTCAGTGTGCTGAACTCGGCCCTCTAGTGCAGTGGTTCTTAAAGGTGCCTGTAAGAATGTGGCCAAAAACAGTTACTGCAGTCAAATTCAAAACACAGCGATCTGGTTTTTCCTCCCAGCCGTAGCAGCAGCTCAGTGGACCAGACTGAGGCTGAAATGCCACTGAAGCTGCCGTGACTGGGAGAGAGCGCTAGGTGGCGCAACATGCCAACACGTAAATTCAAAACATAAACATGATTTGCAGTCTGCAAAAAAAGATTTTTAATGTGAATACTCTGGCTGTACTATTGTTGTTGGTGAGTTCATCATGTTATATGAACATTATTCCTGAGTCTCTGTGACATATTAGGAGGATTTTACGGCCAGTTGCTTTAGATTTCTTACTGTACCTTTAACGTGGCTCCGGGGGGGGGGGGGGTTCAAGGGGCTCCACAACCATCCATCCGTTATCCACCGCTTTATCCGGTCCGGGTTGCAGGGGCAGCAGTTGGAGCAGGGATCCCCAGACTTCCCTCTCCCCAGACACTTCCTCCAGCTCTTCCGAGAGGATCCAAAGGCGTTCCCAGGCCAGCAGAGTGTCTTCCTCTGGGCCTCCTCCCGATGGGACATGAACACCTCTACTCCGAGCTCCTCCCGGGTGACAGAGCTCCTCCCCCTCTCTCTAAGGGAGCGCCCCGCAGCTCATTTCGGCCGCTTGTATCCGGGATCCAGTTCTTTCAGTCATGACCCAGAGTTCATGACCATAGGTGAGGGTGGGAATGTAGACTGACCGGTAAATCGAGAGCTTTGCCTTTCGGCTCAGCTCCTTCTTCACCACGACGGACCGATACAATGACCGCATTACTGCGGCCGCCGCACCGATCCGCCTGTCGATCTCGCGCTCCGTTCTTCCCTCACTCGTGAACAAGACCCCAAGATACTGAAACTCCTCCACCTGAGGCAGGAACTCTCCCCCGACCTGGAGGGTGCAAACCACCTTCTTCTGGTCGAGAACCACGGCCTCGGACTTAGAGGTGCTGATTCTCATCCCAGCTGCTTTACACTCGGCTGCAAACCGCCCCAGTGCATGCTGAAGGTCCTGGCTCGAGGGAGCCAACAAGACCACATCATCTGCAAAAAGCAGAGATGAAATCAAGTGGCTCCCGAACCGTACCCCCTCCGGCACTTGGCTGCACCTAGAAATTCTGTCCATAAAAATAATGAACAGAACCGGTGACAAAGGGCAGCCCTGCCGGAGTCCAACACGCACCGGGAACAGGTCTGACTTACTGCCGGTGTAGGTACCAGATTGGCTCGGGGTCCTGCACTTGCAGATGACGTCGCGCATGTCACAAATCGTGATTGGTTGAAGCTCGGAAAGTTGGAGGAAACCATGGAAACACAAAATGTTCGGCAAAACTGGCTCGTGGTTGGAGTGGCCATGGCCATGGCGTCCCATCAGCTGCCTCGGGAGTCCCCCGAGCTAGCCAGGCTCGGTAGGACTCCTTCTTCAGCTTGACGGCATCCCTTACTTCTGGTGTCCACCACCGGGTTCGGGGATTGCCGCCGCGACAGGTGCCGGAGACCTTACGGCCACAGCTCCGGACGGCTGCGTCAACAATGGAAGTGGAGAACATGGTCCATTCAGACTCAATGTCTCCGGCCTCCCTCGGAATCCGGTCAAAGCTCTCCCGGAGGTGGGAGTTGAAGACTTCCCTGACAGGAGATTCTGCCAGACGTTCCCAGCAGACCCTCACGATACGCTTGGGTCTTCCAGGTCTGACCAGCTTCCTCCCCTGCCAGCGGATCCAACTCACCACCAGGTGGTGATCAGTTGACAGCTCAGCCCCTCTCTTCACCCGAGTGTCCAAGACATACGGCCGGAGATCAGATGACACGACTACAAAGTCGATCATTGACCTCCGTCCTAGGGTGTCCTGGTGCCACGTGCACTGATGGACACCCTTATGCTCGAACATGGTGTTCGTTATGGACAGACTCTGGCTAGGACAGAAGTCCAATAACAAAACATCACTCGGGTTCAGATCGGGGAGGCCGTTCCTCCCAATCACACATCTCCAGGTAACACTGTCGCTGCCCACGTGAGCGTTGAAGTCCCCCAACAGAACGATGGAGTCCCCAGTTGGGGCACTTTCCAGCACCCCTCCCAGGGCCTCCAGGAAGGCCGGGTACTCTGCACTGCCGTTCGGCCCGTAGGCCGAGACAACAGACCTGTCCCCGACCCGAAGGCGCAGGGAAGCGACCCACTCCAACACATGGAGCTGAGCTGGAGGAGAACTCCAACACATGGAGCTGGAGGAGAACTCCAACACATGGAGCTGAGCTGGAGGAGAACTCCAACACATGGCGGCTGAGCTGGGGAGCTATGAGCAAGCCCACACCAGCACGCCGCCTCTCACCGTGGGCGACTCCAGAGTGGAAGAGAGTCCAGTCTCTCTCCAGGAGTTGGTTCCAGAGACCAGACTGTGTGTGGAGGTGAGCCCGACTATCTCTAGCCGGTACCGCTCAACCTCCCGCACGAGCACAGGCTCTTTCCCCCCCAGCGAGGTGACATCCCATGTCCCTAAAGCCAGAGTCGTTGTCCGGGGATTGGGTCGCCGAGGCCCCCGCCCACGGCTGCCACCCAGAGCACAACGCATCGGGTACTCTGCACTGCTGCTCCACAACTCTTTCTTGAAATTTTACCACTTTTTTTACTTTTTCCCGGCCGTGTAGAAGCTTTTTTAATATCGCTGGGTTTTAAAAATGCTGCTTATTTGAGGGCGTTTCCTTGGCGTCACGTCCCACCTGGGAGTTTTTTGGGGCCGATCTGAGAACCTACCGCGAGACAGGGACTCGTTTGGCCCGTTAACGTTCCTAGAGACGGTTCTTTGCTTCCGACAAACGGATGACAGACTGATGACGCCGTTGTCCCGTGTGTCTCGGCAGTTCATGCAGGTGGAGCAGCCGGGCCAGATGTGGAGCCAGGCGCAGGCGGCGCTGCAGAAGATGAGTCCGCTGCAGCAGCAGATGTCGCTGAAGCAGCAGCAGCAGCAGCAGCAGACCTTCTACATGGCGCCTCAGGAGCCTCTGAAGCTGTACGAGCACCAGCTGCAGCCGCAGCCTCAGCTCCCGCTGGACAAGAAGATCAAGTTCCCCGACCCCGTCAAGCTGCAGGACTTCTACTGGGAGTCGTACCGCATGGGCGAGGGGCTGGCCGTCATGGCCGACCGCCTCAAGAGGCCGCCGCCGAGCGCCATGTGCTCCGAGCAGGAGAACGCCGGGCCCCGCGGGCCCCCCTTCGAGGTGAGGCCCTGTCTGTCTATCTATCTGTCTGTCTGTCTGTCTGTCTGGGAGGGGGGAGGAGAGGGGGAGGAGGAGCTGGTCCTGTCCTGCTGCTTTCTGTCTCTGTGCTGCTTCCTCTTAGCCTCGTAAACCAGCCTCTCCCGGAAATGCATTTCATTTCATTTCTCAGAGAGTCTGGCCTCATCCCCCCTGTAAGTGTTTGAATGAATTGCATTTCTGGGAGCGGCTGGTTTACGAGGCTAGCTTCCTCTCGCTGCTCTTCCTGCTCAGTCTGACCTCTTTTCCACCAAACTGGTTCCAGTGCTGGTTCGGTGCTTAACTGGTTCAACTCTGGTTCCTCCAAAGAACCACTTTGCTTTTCCACTGATCAGGAGCCAAGTCAGAGCCACATCCCCATCAGGAGCTGCTCCTGTCTTTGCTGCTGCTACAGTTAGAAACGGACCAGAACATTAAAACCCAGTCCGACCTGCGGGTGTTGAACACCGGACCCGACGTGGAAGCACAGACTAGGCTTTTAATTAACGATAACTCTAAACCCGGCTGAAAAAAAAGAAGGAAAAAGCAGCCGTCTTCGCCATAATCGCCGCGACTGGCAACTAGCCTACGTTTTGACGGCGATATGTTTTGATATGAGCGTTAGCTGCTGTTAGCCACCGCCTGTAGCTTAGCTAGTTAGCTTCAACTGTGTTTACATCGATAAACAAACTTAATACGTAGCGATAACGTGTCTGTATAGCGCTGGTCTTGTTGTTGAACCAGTTTGGTGGAAAAGAGGTATTTGAGGCCTCTCCTCTGATTGGACAGGAGTTAGACTCTCCTCTGATTGGACAGGAGTTAGACTCTTCTGGTTGGACAGGAGTTAGACTCTCTTCTGATAGGACAGGAGTTAGACTCTCTTCTGGTTGGACGGGAGTTAGACTCTCTTCTGATTGGACAGGAGTTAGACTCTCTTCTGATTGGACGGGAGTTAGACTCTCTTCTGATTGGACAGGAGTTAGACTCTCCTCTGATTGGACAGGAGTTAGACTCTCCTCTGATTGGACAGGAGTTAGACTCTCCTCTGATTGGACAGGAGTTAGACTCTATTCTGATTGGACAGGAGTTAGACTCTATTCTGATTGGACAGGAGTTAGACTCTATTCTGATTGGACAGGAGTTAGACTCTCCTCTGATTGGACAGGAGTTAGACTCTTCTGGTTGGACAGGAGTTAGACTCTCTTCTGATTGGACAGGAGTTAGCCTCTCCTCTGATTGGACAAGAGTTAGACTCTCTTCTGATTGGACAGGAGTTAGCCTCTCCTCTGATTGGACAGGAGTTAGACTCTCTTCTGATTGGACAGGAGTTAGACTCTCCTCTGATTGGACGGGAGTTAGACTCTCTTCTGTAGCATGAATGCAGCTCCTCATCAGTAGTTGTTTCTGTTTCTGCTTCTGCTTCTTTGTAGCTTCTTTCAGCAGAACTTTTCCTTCTTCACCTCCGTCTTACCGGCTTTGCCTTCTGTCTCTTCTCTTCTTTTTTTTACCCCCTTTCTCTTTCTCTTCCTGTTCTTCTTCCTCCTGTTCTTCTTCCTCCTTCCTCTTCCTCTCTCACTAGGACAACAAGAGCTCGCCTCTTCTGCCTCCCGACCTGTTAAAAACTCTAGCAGCAGACTTTGAGGAGGAGGAGGAGCTCGTCTTTACGAAGCCTCCTGACTTCTTCCAGGCCTTGGCCGGCCCTCTTAGCTCCGCCCCCGGACCAAACATATATGTATGTAGCCCCCCCCCCTCTTAGCTCCGCCCCCGGACCAAACATATATGTATGTAGCCCCCCCCCCTCTTAGCTCCGCCCCCGGACCAAACATATATGTATGTAGCCCCCCCCCCTCTTAGCTCCGCCCCCGGACCAAACATATATGTATGTAGCCCCCAACCCTCTTAGCTCCGCCCCCGGACCAAACATATATGTATGTAGCCCCCAACCCTCTTAGCTCCACCCCCGGACCAAACATATATGTATGTAGCCCCCCCCCTCTTAGCTCCGCCCCGGACCAAACATATATGTAGAGATAGATAGATAAGCTTTATTTCGGTGTCACTCCACAACACACAATAAAAATCCAGAGACAATATAAAAATACAATATTCATTACAAAATTATCCGTTCCCCCTTGACAAAATTAAAAGTGTTGGGGACCACTCAAAAAGAGAGTTGTGAGACGACACCAACTAATAAAATCATGAGTTAAAAAAACGCACATTATAGTACCATACAAACAAAAACAAAACAAAACAATTGTTTTATGAACTGGAACTCATGAGAGACAGTCTTCTATGTATGTAGCCCCCCCTAACCCTCTTAGCTCCGCCCCCGGACCAAACATATATGTATGTAGCCCCCCCCCCCCCCCCCCAACCCTCTTAGCTCCGCAACGCAAGACTTGCTATGCGACCAAAGAGCTCAGTGAGGACACATTGGAAATGCCAAAAAAAGAAGGAAAACTATACAAGAAGGTGCCAGTGTCAATGGTATCATCAAGAAGTACCAAAGATTTCAAGAAGTACCAACGATTTAACACAGTGAAAACCCTCAAAGGATGCGGTCAAAAGTCAGTAGTGTCAACTCAGCTAGTCAGAAAAATCAAGCAAGATGTTGAAAACAATCAAAGGACTATTACCAAGGCTCAGTTCCTTCAGGACAGCCCTGGTAGCAGTCCTTTTATAGTCCCAAGTGGTGTGACTATAAAAAGGCAAAGCCGGCAAGTTCATGGAACACGGTCCCTACTGCTTTGTCCATTTGCCACCAGGCAAAAGCCACATCTCTGTGCCCATACGTTTTTGTGCAGTGTTTGTTGTAGTGTCTGTCTTGATATAGTGACACCACCTGCACCCAGTTCATTCAGGACAGCCTTGGTAATAGTCCTTGGATTGTTTTCACCATCTCGTTTGATTTTTCTGACTAGCTGAGGTGACACTACTGACTTTTGACCGCATCCTTTGAGGGTTTTTGAGGGTTTTCACTGTGTTAAATCGCTGGTACTTCTTGAAATCTTTGGTATTTCTTGATGATACTTTGCACCATTGACACTGGCACCTTCTTGTATAGTTTTCCTTCCTTTTTTGGCATTTTCAGTGTGTACTCACTGAGCTCTCTGGTCTTTGCCATAGCAAGTCTTGCGTTGACATGAAAATGACTGAAATGTCACAAGCAAGTCAACTTTTATAGTCAGAAAACTGGTAAAAAAAACTCCCAGGCCCATTATGGCAATGGGCCAATTTGCCAAAATGTTGAACTATCCCTTTAAACGATTTAAAACTTAAGGTTTGAAGTGTGCCGCTATCTCTCTGTTCAGAGCAGACGTCTAAATTACAGAGTGGAGTATTGATCGGTGCCGTCAGTCTGATCCTGTATTGGTCCCTGTTCTGTCACAACTTCACCCTGTAGTGTTGAACTAGTCAAACTGACCACGCACACACACACACACACACGCACACACACACACACACACACACACACACACACACACACACTGATGTTGATGATGTAATGATGATGTCATCATTGTCTCCGTCTCTGCAGCTGCCCAATCAGAGCAGGATGGAGAGCGATCCTGTCAGCCAATCGTCTTCTCTGCTGCCGATGCCGGGCTTCCCCATGCAGGTCAGCACACACACACACACACACACACACACACACACACACACACACACACACACACACTCACACTCACACTCACACCTCAGTTGGCCCGGTGCATGATGGGACATGTAGGAGCTCTGGTGTTAGAAGTTGAAGCTGCTCAGATCAGTGACAGTGACTCGGTTCGTCCACCAGGAGGCAGCAGAGGATTCATTTAGTTTCAGTCTCTGCTTTGACTGGACTGAAGCAGCAGCTTCACCAGCTGATCAGAGTCATTGATCCGTATCGATCAGCTGGTCGATCAGAGTTATTGATTTTAGAAATTAGAGCACATCCCACAAAAGTTGTGTATTTAATAGTGAAGTACAACAGAAGAAGGAAAACATTCATGATAACATTGGGGGAAACAATGAATAAATAAAAGTAAAAACAAATAATAATGATAAATAAAAACAGTAACATAGAGAAATAAACACAAAATAGACAGAAATATATATTCATATAGTATTTCTAAGGTACAGAGAACTCTTCAGAGCTAAAATCTTTAGTATCATTTCATTGCTCTCCTTTTACTAAATCAACCTATTCCTTTTCTTTTCAGACATTCTGGTTCTGTTTGTTGTTCTTTACATTTCTGAAACATTATTTACAGTTGGTTTCCAGTTATTAAAGGAAGATTAAATGAGTTTTAGCCAGTTTCTCGTTATTTGTTTCAGAGCTCCTATTAATATAAGTATTAGTGAGCTCATGGTGTTGTTAATAAAATAATAGATTGTGATTCTGTCGTCTCCACCGTGATCGATCAGATCAGTGAAGCAGTTGATCAATCGGTTGTGACCTTCTGTCTCTGTGTGTGTGTGTGTGTGTGTGTGTGTGTGTGTGTGTGTGTGTGTGTGTGTGTGTGTGTGTGTGTGTGTGTGTGTCTGTGTGTTTGTGTGTCTGTGTGTGTGTGTGTGTGTGTGTGTGTGTGTGTGTGTGTGTGTGTGTGTGTGTGTGTGTGTGTGTGTGTGTGTGTGTGTGTGTGTCTGTGTGTGTGTGTGTGTGTGTGTGTCTGTGTGTGTGTGTCTGTGTGTGTGTTGTTCAGGAGTACAACCAGAACAGCATCTTCAGCCAGGCGTACGGGAAGACGCTGCCGCCGAGCTCCAAGGCCGACGGCCCCATGATGCACCAAGAGCCGTCGCTCTACTCGCTGTTCGAGGGCACGCCGTGGTCGCCCTCGCTGCCCGCCAGCTCAGGTATGACATCACCGTGACCTCACCGTGACCTCACTCCCAGGGTTATTATAGGCTGTGTCCGAAATCACCCCCTACTCACTATATAGTGACCACGCCATTTTGTAGTGGTGTCTGAATGTTTAGTGATTATTAATGTTCACTATATAGTGACTGAATCTATAATCTTTATTACCAAATAAATGCAGTAGCGACCGGTGTAGCTACCAAATAAATGCAGTAGTGACCGGTGCAGCTACCAAATAAATGAAGTAGTGACCGGTGTAGCTACCAAATAAATGCAAGTAGTGACCGGTGCAGCTACCAAATAAATGCAGTAGTGACCGGTGTAGCTACTAAATAAATGAAGTAGTGACCGGTGTAGCTACCAAATAAATGAAGTAGTGACCGGTGTAGCTACCAAATAAATGCAAGTAGCTACCAAATAAATGAAGTAGTGACCGGTGTAGCTACCAAATAAATGAAGTAGTGACCGGTGTAGCTACCAAATAAATGCAAGTAGCTACCAAATAAATGAAGTAGTGACCGGTGTAGCTTCCAAATAAATGAAGTAGTGACCGGTGTAGCTACCAAATAAATGCAGTAGCGACCGGTGTAGCTACCAAATAAATGCAAGTAGCGACCGGTGTAGCTACCAAATAAATGCAGTAGTGACCGGTGTAGCTACCAAATAAATGCAAGTAGTGACCGGTGTAGCTACCAAATAAATGCAGTAGTGACCGGTGTAGCTACCAAATAAATGCAGTAGTGACCGGTGTAGCTACCAAATAAATGCAGTAGTGACCGGTGTAGCTACCAAATAAATGCAGTAGTGACCGGTGTAGCAGAACGTTTTAATTACGCGACGTAATACGTCATTAACTGAGCGGCAGAGTAGTGTCCGAAAGTGTTTTTTTATTTGGCCAGTGAGTCACTATATTGAATTCACTATATAGTGAGTAGGGAGGAGGGAATGAGGGGGGGATTTCGGACACAACCATAGTTTTTATTTAGAGTTAGTCTTAGTTTGGTTTTTATTTTGAGGAATTGACTAGTGTTTATGTAGTTTATTTAGTTTTTATGTAGTTTTTATTTAGTTTTAGTGAGCTGTCATGACGTTATGTCTGATGCGCTGCGTTGTGATTGGCAGACCACTCCACGCCGGCCAGCCAATCCCCTCACTCCTCCAACCCCAGCAGTCTGCCCTCGTCCCCCCCCACCCACACCCACGCTGCCGCTGCCGCCGTGCCCTTCTCCAACTTCGGGCCCATCGGCACGCCGGACAGCCGGGACCGCCGCGTAATGGACCGCTGGAAGACCGACAAGACCGGTGAGGACACGAGGACACTCTTTTTTTATTTTTTTAACTATATGTTCTAATTAAAATCATAGCACAAAGACATTACATTTATTATTTCATTCCTCCATTACACTATGTACCATTTCCTGCCACATTTTAATCCAAATAGTAAGTAAGCAAACACCTTGTGTGAATTATTCAATGTACCTCTGGATGATAAACTAGAAAAAGATAGCATTTCCTGCAGAAAATGCGTGTGAATGCTGAAAGCAGCTGAACGCTGTTGCTGAAGCAATGCTGAATGAGCTGAATAAATTGTTGAATCAATGCTAAATTAGTTGACGAAACTGCTAAAGCAATGTTGAAAAGACTAATGCTAGAGTAGAGTAGAGTAGAGAGTAGAGGAATACTTTATTCATCCCTAGGAGGGAAAAAGCTGAAACATGTAACTTGTAGTGTGAGATGAATGCCTTTTTAAAGGTAAAAAGCAGTAGAAATGCTAAAGGGAGAAGAAAACATTGAAATCCTGCATGTTTAAATGTAATGGTTAAATAGTTGAATGGCCTTGTAAATCAGCACATACCAATGGTGGTTGTTGTTGTTGTTGTTGTTGTGGTGTAGGTGCGGTGAGCGGCTTCGGTCTGGACTACCTCCCGGCCGCCTCCTCCTCCTCCTCCTCCTCCGTCTCCGTTGACTCCAGCTGGCACCAGACGGGGCCGGCCGGCTCCTGGGCCAATCAGGAGTCTCCCATGGAGGAGTCGTCCTCCACCGTGCTGCTCGACAGCCTCAAGGTCCTTGAACGCACCACGCACTCAACACTCTGTTAGCACCACGCCCTCAACACTCTCTTCCTGTTTCACACTTTAATCTGTAGCAACCGGTGTAGCTACCAAATAAATGCAGTAGTGACCGGTGTAGCTACCAAATAAATGAAGTAGTGACCGGTGTAGCTACCAAATAAATGCAAGTAGCTACCAAATAAATGCAGTAGCGACCGGTGTAGCTACCAAATAAATGAAGTAGTGACCGGTGTAGCTACCAAATAAATGCAGTAGTGACCGGTGTAACTACCAAATAAATGCAAGTAGCTACCAAATAAATGCAGTAGTGACCGGTGTAGCTACCAAATAAATGCAAGTAGCTACCAAATAAATGCAGTAGTGACCGGTGTAGCTACCAAATAAATGAAGTAGTGACCGGTGTAGCTACCAAATAAATGAAGTAGTGACCGGTGTAGCTACCAAATAAATGCAGTAGTGACCGGTGTAGCTACCAAATAAATGCAAGTAGCTACCAAATAAATGCAGTAGCGACCGGTGTAGCTACCAAATAAATGAAGTAGTGACCGGTGTAGCTACCAAATAAATGCAGTAGTGACCGGTGTAACTACCAAATAAATGCAAGTAGCTACCAAATAAATGCAGTAGTGACCGGTGTAGCTACCAAATAAATGCAAGTAGCTACCAAATAAATGCAGTAGTGACCGGTGTAACTACCAAATAAATGCAAGTAGCTACCAAATAAATGCAGTAGCGACCGGTGTGGCTACCAAATAAATGCAAGTAGCTACCAAATAAATGAAGTAGTGACCGGTGTAGCTACCAAATAAATGCAAGTAGCTACCAAATAAATGCAGTAGCGACCGGTGTAGCTACCAAATAAATGAAGTAGTGACCGGTGTAGCTACCAAATAAATGAAGTAGTGACCGGTGTAGCTACCAAATAAATGAAGTAGTGACCGGTGTATCTACCAAATAAATGCAAGTAGCTACCAAATAAATGAAGTAGTGACCGGTGTAGCTACCAAATAAATGCAGTAGTGACCGGTGTAGCTACCAAATAAATGCAAGTAGCTACCAAATAAATGCAGTAGCGACCGGTGTAGCTACCAAATAAATGCAGTAGTGACCGGTGTAGCTACCAAATAAATGAAGTGGTGACCGGTGTAGCTACCAAATAAATGCAGTAGTGACCGGTGTAGCTACCAAATAAATGCAGTAGTGACCGGTGTAGCTACCAAATAAATGAAGTGGTGACCGGTGTAGCTACCAAATAAATGCAGTAGCGACCGGTGTAGCTACCAAATAAATGCAGTAGTGACCGGTGTAGCTACCAAATAAATGAAGTAGTGACCGGTGTAGCTACCAAATAAATGCAGTAGTGACCGGTGTAGCTACCAAATAAATGAAGTGGTGACCGGTGTAGCTACCAAATAAATGCAGTAGTGACCGGTGTAGCTACCAAATAAATGAAGTGGTGACCGGTGTAGCTACCAAATAAATGAAGTAGTGACCGGTGTAGCTACCAAATAAATGCAGTAGTGACCGGTGTAGCTACCAAATAAATGAAGTAGTGACCGGTGTAGCTACCAAATAAATGCAGTAGTGACCGGTGTAGCTACCAAATAAATGAAGTAGTGACCGGTGTAGCTACCAAATAAATGAAGTAGTGACCGGTGTAGCTACCAAATAAATGCAGTAGCGACCGGTGTGGCTACCAAATAAATGCAGTAGTGACCGGTGTAGCTACCAAATAAATGCAGTAGCGACCGGTGTGGCTACCAAATAAATGCAAGTAGCTACCAAATAAATGCAGTAGCGACCGGTGTAGCTACCAAATAAATGCAAGTAGCTACCAAATAAATGCAGTAGTGACCGGTGTAGCTACCAAATAAATGCAAGTAGCTACCAAATAAATGCAGTAGTGACCGGTGTGGCTACCAAATAAATGCAGTAGTGACCGGTGTAGCTACCAAATAAATGCAAGTAGCTACCAAATAAATGAAGTAGTGACCGGTGTGGCTACCAAATAAATGAAGTAGTGAGCGGTGTAGCTTTTTAATTACGCGACGTAATACGTCATTAACTGTGCGGCGGAGTAGTGTACTAAAGTGTTTTTTTATATACTATATTGTCACTATGTTGAATTCACTATATAGTGAGTAGGGAGGAGGGAATGAGGGGATGAGGGAATGAGGGAGGGGTTTAGGACACAACCTGAGTCTCTCTTTGGTTTGTGGACAAAACAAGACATTTGAGGACGATGTCGTCTGGTGGTTTGAGAAACACTGATTGTTGTTTTATTGACCAAACAACTAATTAACTCTTAACTAACTAAGAGCTGAACTGAGCTGTAGTTTGTCTCTAACTCCTCGTGTCTCTCCATCTCTCCAGTCGATCTGGTCCGGGTCCATGATGCAGCCCGGCCCGTCGGCGTTGGAGCAGCTGCTGCTGCAGCAGAAGCAGAAGCAGCAGCGCGGCCACGGCACCATGAACCCGCCTCACTGAACGACGCCGAGCCCAGCGGCGCTTTGTGTCCGGACGTCGAGGAGTTAAACCAGCGACCAGCAGCAGCGAGCGGCGGCGAGCAGCGACTAGCGAGCGGCGAGCAGCGGGAGTTTAAAACTAAACCACCGTGACGAAGGAGGAAGCAGAAGTTTAGTGACGAAGACGACGAAGCTCCGACTTGAAATGGAAAATTAAACCGGCGAAGGAATCGGATCGGTGGAGGTTCTGAGGCGGCGTCGCCACGACGACGACGACGAGGCTGAGACCCGAGCGGGCGCCGCCGCCGCCGCCGGGTTTCCTTCAACCCGCGGAAATCTGAACTTCACCGCCACCGCCGCCACATCTCCATGACGACGACTCCTCATCCGATCGGGAAGAAACTTCTTTCTTCCTTTTTCTCTGACTCAGAATAAAAAAACAAAAAAGATAAAGAAATAAAAGAAATGAAGGTGGAGGAGCGCGTGGCGGTCGGCTCAGGGCGGCAACGGGACAAAACCACAAACTTTATGGACTTTATGAACTCTCTCATTTTCACTACGGAGGAAGAGGAGGAGGAAGAGGAGGAAGAGGCTCTGCGTTCTGATTGGACGGTTCGGTTACAGCTATAAATATATAAATAAATATATTTTGCCGTAGTTGGACGTCGACGTCAACGTCTCTTTAGCCGCCGCGTCGCGTCGTTGAGAAGAGAACCGGGACTTGGACGTCTACACGCCTTTTTATTTCTGGGGCGTTGTGATGCCGGTGATCGTCACGGCAACAGGAAGGAGGAGGAAGGAGGAGCAGTGGGAGGGGGAGGGGCTGAGAACGCAGAGTTAGCGTTAGCGGTCGTAGCGTTAGCGTTAGCGGTCGTAGCGTTAGCGTTAGCGGTCGTAGCGTTTAGTTTTCTCGTTGCTTCATATTAACAAAAAAAAACAAAAAAAACCTAAAAAAACACACAACAACGATGTATTTTGTGATTTGTTCGTAGCGGTTTTTAGCTCGGCGACACTTCGTACGTTACGTTAGTTACGTCTTCGCTTCCTTCCTGCTTCTTCTTGAGTATTTCTTCTTCTCTCCTCTCTTCCCTCCGGCCGCGAGCGACTTCCTGTTCTTTAACTTCAACAACTAGAAGAAGAAGAAAAGAAAAGAAAAGAAAAAAACTAAAACCAACTGAAGGTTTGAACTTTGACCTGCATTTAACTGTTTTTCCTTCTGTTCATGTTCACGGCCTTTTAACCGGTTTGAGGCAGCTGGCGGCTCCTCGGTGCCACACACACACACACATACACACACACACACACACAGACCGGTGTGTTGCTATGCCGACGGACCGGAGCTCTGGACCGAAGCAGCTTCTTCTCGTCGTCGTTAACGAGGAGTTTCACCGTCTCGGGAGAAACTGGGACTGAGGGAAAGTTTGGCACTTCAATAAAACTGTTGATTTACTTCATTATTATTATAATTATAACTAATATTAATATTATGGTCTGGCTGGTGAAGGTCCGGAGGTTCCCGCCGGTTCCTCGGCTGCGGTCGAGACGAGCGTTTTTATTTCCGTGTGGTTGGTTTCGACCTCGTTGAGAGCGTTCACGTTCCGGCTGTTGGAGCCAATCAGAGAGCAGCAGCAGCGGTCTGAGCGACGGCTGCTGGCCAATGGGGACGCAGCGCTGTAAAGTAACTTCCTGTCTCTCCCCCTGTCGTTAAAAAAAAAAATCAGTGAAAGCCTGTTTTTATTTTCCCGCTGAGGGTCGTTTTATTAAAACAGACTTCATAGAGACGTGACGTCTTTTTTCTGTGTGATTGTGCTTTTCATGTTGCATTTACAAAATGTATTTGAAAGATAATAAAGATAAGATATTAAACTGAATGTGAGGATGAAGTTGGCCAGAAGCCCGAGGAGAGCGGAGAAGCTGGACCGGTCTGGTGGCCTTTGTTCTGTTTTGTTTTTTAAATGACTTAATTTTATTTTTTGAGTAAGAACTAAATAAATGGAGTCAGACGGGCGATGACATTCCACCGAGTTGTTCTGGAGCGTCGGTCCCAGCGTTTCTGAGCGTTTCCCGTGGCGACGGAGGAGCTGGTTCAGGTCTGAGCTCTTCAGGCGTTTAAGTGTTTCTGTCTGTGGACTTTGAGAACCGGTGGAATCAGCCTTTAAATAAACGTAAACCTTGTTCTCCCTCAATGACTCGTCTGTTTTCACTTCTTCCTGTCTTTTATTTTGAAGGGTTGGTCGGTGTCGGCCAATCAGAGGAGAGGAGGCTCTCAGTCTCTCCTCTGATTGGCTCACCGACCTCATCATGGTCACTTTAAATCCCCAAACATTCATTTAGACTGTGATGAATTGATTAGATTTTGTTGGTTGTTAATTCATCAATATAAGTTAAAACCCATTAAATAAACTGTTTACAAATATGTTTATTGATAATTCACAAATAAAAGGTTGCAGGTGTTTCAGATGATGAGAATAACATTTAACCTTTTTCAACTTGCATTTAATAAATCCATTATATTCACAGTTCAACTTCAACAACTCCTTTAAAGGTCCAGTGTGTAAAAAATAAAAAAGAGAATAGAGTAGAAATGAGCCACACCAAGTAAGTAGAGGACTTTTTTGTGACATGTGACTATGTTTTGGTGAATACAAACAAAGTGTAATGCCCTTTCCAGTGAATTACAAAGTTGAGCTCCTTCTGCTCTGCTGTTAAAAATGTGTACTGTGGTGAATGGCAGAGAAACAGCACCCAGGCTGCATTTAAAAAATATTTGAAATTATTCTCTAAGTCTCTTTGCGTTTTTGACCAGATTTTTAGCCAGAAGACAAGTTTGGCTACAAACTGTGGGCAAAATCATGAGTATAGAGTGTCATTTGTAGCTTTCGTGGCAGTTTAAGAAGAAAATTTCCAGTCGCTTTTTTGGCTCTCCTCCACTCTAACGATGATGTCACCACTCTGACCAAACGCCATACACACTCATTGAAAAGTGTGAAATTCGTCAGAAATGCACATGTCATTTTAAAGGATTTATCTCAAACATGGCACAAGCTATGAAAAAGTTGTACACAGGTTGAATACATTAGAAGTTTGTCTACAGCTCAGAATTTGAATGAAATCTGTAGGTAAAAGTATGTGGAAGCAAATGAGGTTCAAAGTAGGAACAGTAGTTTCAGAGTTTGAAGACTGTTCCAAATTCGAAACCACCAGTCACAGTTCCAAATTATAGCTGCTGCACAGCGATGGGTCGGGTCTGGGCTATTTTTTGGCAAATTCTGATCAACAAACAGGAGAATAGGAAGACAGGACAGCTGACCTTATAATGTTCACTTTGCACCAGTTGAGGATTGAACCCACAACTTCTAGAACCAAACACCATTGTCTATCACACTGAGCTAATTGACAAGTGGCAGTTCAATAGTGGCTTCACAAATTGAGTAAGTTATTCACTGTTGGGCAGATTTGAAACCACTGTAAAAATAATTTTAAAAAAATGTTGTGGTCTTTTGTTTCACAAAGACCATCTGGTATTTTGATGTGTCTGCCTTCATCAACTCTTGCTAACATTTCCATGTTTCTCACATTCTGTAACATAAACTATAAACTGTTTTCTTGTCTGTAACAACATCTCTGTCCTGGGTGAGGGATCCCTCCTCTGTTGCCCACCCTGAGCTTTCTCCTGGTTTTCCCTGTTAAAGGGTTTTCCATGGAGTTTCTCCTCAGTGGATGTGAGGGTCTAAGGACAGAGGATGTTGTTATGATGGGATGTAAAGCCCTCGGCTAAACTGAGTGCTAAACATAAATGGCTTCAGTAACCACTCGTGAGTTACTTGTAGAATTCTTCTGAGCTTTACTGGTGTATCATAATTTACAGATTATGACCTTCTCAAGCGCAACAGGTGAGGAAAACAGCAGACTTCACACAGGACTCTGCTACACTCTGCTGATACAAACTCCCTTCCTGCTCCCGCTTTACGCCACTAGATGGCAGTGTGTGTCAACAAACTCAAAATCCACTTCTCTTAAAGGGACAGTTACCAGCTCAAAACAAGAGCAAAATAGCTGGAATGTGTCACAAAATAAACCTCAAGTACAGAATGACTAACAAAACAAGACTGAGAGACAGAATAGATGGGATGTAAAGCCCTTTGAGACAAACTGGTGGTAAAAACGGGCTATACAAATATAATTGCCTTGCCTTGTTGGGTCTTAAACCCACATCCTCCAACACCAAGAACCAGCTCCTAACTCAATGAGCTAATTGTCTGGAAGTGCAATCAGGTGTGTGTCGTCTCTAATAGACTCAGGGGGCCCTATTTTGCTGGCGCAACTCACGGGGGCGCAGCGAAGCGAGCCCTGACGCAGCTGGCGCAGTGGCATTTTCGTCCAGTGCAACAAGGTGCGCAGCGGATTCGGTAAATTGGCAGACTGCTGTGCGCTGAGATGGGAGTGGTCGCGCAGCAGGGGGAGGTGTAGACAGATTCGCCGTGGCGCAGTGACAATTTGTTACAGATAGACCGCGCGGAGAGTGCGCCGAAAGCTCGCCAGCTCCAACCTGGTCTAGTCTCAGCGCAAGGCGAAGCGCAGCCAGCGGACTGGTATTTTGACTGCCCAGCGCGCAGTGCGCCCACGTCACCAAGACCTCACAGGCAGATTTCCACACTTCCAGGCACATTTAAATGCAATTAACAACAATAATAATAATAATAATCATCACAATAACCCCTATTTATTGTATCTGAATCAGCACATACACCTATATCTATATAGATTGTCCCGTCACACTGATGGCAGATCAAAGGCTTGCGTAATGGAAACTCAGCCTGACTGAATTAACACAGATGAAACCAGGGAGGGACTGAGACAGCCGTGGATGTCCCAAGAGCAGGTGTTGACACTACACACTGTGCCGTTGCAGATGATCAGCTATTTATTTATTTATTTACTTATTGATTTATTAGGGGCCAGCGCCGCATCGTCACGCGACCATAACAAATACAACTGAAATGCCTCCGTTACGCACAGCTGTTTGTTTATGCTGTGATCTGTGCACACGTGTTTAAATATAGGTTAGATAGATAGATAGACCTGCTCCCTCCTCCTCCCTCCTCCCTCCCAGACTACTTTTGCATCATCAGCCCGTGAGGTCTGTTCGCGCGACCGGACACTGCCAGCTTGGACCGGACGAGAACATCAGTTTCCTCCCGTCTCACTTGCTCTGACAGATTGAGAGCTGTTGCCCAGTAAAAAAAACAAAAAAAACACACACATACCCCTTTTCCATTAATAAAGACACTCATATTTAGTAACCTATATTTAAACAGGTGTGCACAGATCACAACAAACAGCTGTGCGAACGGAGATCACGGAGCGTCTCTCTTTTTCTTTTTTCTTTAGAATTTACCTGAGATGGAGTTGTGAATATCTGCTCACTATGATGCCAGGCTGCTTGTGGTTTATTTGTTTTCAGTTTTATTTGTTATGGTCGCGTGACGATGCGGCTCAATAAATCAATAAGTAAATACATAAATATAGCAGATAATCGTGTAGTGTCAACACAGCAGTAATCCATCCTCATCTTTCATCTGTGCAGCCTTTGATGTGTCATAAGTGTGACGGGACAATCGATAATAGATGTACTGTCTATGCTGTAATCTGTAGGTGCTGATTCAAATCTTCTCTTCCACGGTGAAATCAAACGTCCGCCTTGCGCGCGCGGCGGATTTAAAGGCGAGGAGAGGAGCTCATTTGATTGGTGAAGATCTGACTCGGCTGTGTCAAACCCACTCCACGCCTTCTCTCCTCCCTCTATGCCATTTGCGCCGGTGGGAGGGAAGTAGGCGGGATGCGCTCCGCTGCGTCTCGAAGCAAAATCGCAATCTGCTCCTGGCCACTCCCCGTTGGCGAAGCGAAGGCGAGGCGCAGGGCAGATGCGCCTCGCCTGCACCTAGTCTACCAAAGTAGAGCCCAGGGAGTCACGACTGGGCAGCTGTTGTCAAGGCAGATTCCAAAAATGGTCAAAATGTCAGAAATTCTGTTATCTAAACAAAAATCTGATAACACATAAATTGCATCTTGGAGTTGAGTAAATCTGACATGGGGTCGGACATTTCTGTAAAGTTTGCTTAGTTTTCACCCATGGGAAGTATGACTTCCTTGGAAGAAGAGAGAAGAAGATGACACTGGACCTTCGCCCACAGTCCGGTCCAAGCTATTTGTCTTTTTGTATTTAGAGGCTTCCTGTGATGTCACCATCAGGACGATTGTCTTGTGTTTCATGTTGAGGACATCTGTCATTTTGATCTGTCATCATCAATATCACCTCTCAACCTCTCAATCAATCTCTGACACCAAGAACCAGCTCCTAACTCACTGAGCTAATAAACTGGTAGTGAGACCTGCTGTGTAGCTTCATTTATCCACTCAGGTGAGTCAGTGCCCGGGCAGCTGTTGTGATGAAATGGTCAAAATGTCAGAAATTCAGTTATCTAAACAAAAATCTGATAAAACATAAGTTGCATCCTGACAGCATGGAAATGTTGGTGATTTGTTTTTAACTCTAACTCTTGCTTCATAAGAGAAAATCTGATGTTTAAAAATGCCAAATTGACTCCAGTTGTTCCCATGAGAGCAGAATTCAAAATAATAAATATATATAAATAATACAATTCTGATATTTGCCAAACTTCATCAACCATGACTCCAAAATATTCTCAATTTTTTTCAGTAAGATTGAAAATGGATGGTATATGTTTACAGTCATACGTTTTCATGCACTGTAGGCTCAATTTTTAATAAACAAGTTTTGTGGAGGACAGTCTGAAGATGCTCTCTTCCAAGTTTGGTGACAATTGAGCAAAAATTGTGGGAGGAGATACATAATTTGTATTGAGTCTAAATGAACATGTCCTTGGAGTTGAGTGAATCTGGCATGGGGACTGGACCTTTGTGCAAAGTTTGGTGAGTTTTCGCCCATGGGAAGTATGACTTCCTCAGAAGAAGAAGAAAGAAGAAGAATTCCTAGAGAATAGGAATAACGTTCCTTTTTTTCAGTTCAGTTGTCATTTGACAAATCCATTATTTTCATAGTTCAGCTTCTTTAAAAATGTTTTTATAATAGGTATTAAAATCCAGTTATTTGCCACATAAAACGTTCATTGGCCTATTTAGATGAGACATTATTTACATCTGTCTCAGCAGTTGTAGAATCTAAACTTTAGTTTTCTTTTATATATATATATATATATATATATATATATATATATATATATATATATATATATATATATATATATATATATATATATATATATATATGTTTATTCAAATTTTCAAGAAATAAGACAGAACATACATAACAAAAACAAACACACAAATGTAACATACATTTGGCTCAGATACCAGCTCAGATTCAAATTTGTACAGGCGAGAGATTCTGTAGTCATCCCATAAAATAAGCTAAGGACGAAAGATAAGGTATACACTGCCCTGATTAAATGGTATGTCATCTGCCACGCGGATCATTTTCAGTTATGATACAAACCCTCTTGCAAAAATGGTAGAGATATTCAAACCAAGGTATGACAAAAAGTGTTCCCATGTTATACTAAAAACATCATCTTTGCTGTGCAGTTTATATGTCAGATAGTCTGAAGCAACATATTCTACTACCACCCTTTGCCATTGAACCTTAGATGGAGCTTTATCAATTATCCAGTTTAAAAGAATAAATTTTCTAGCACAAAAAGCAAGTGTCTGATAAAGTGTTCCTTTAAATTTTAAACTTTAGTTTTCTGATCATTAATATGAAGATTGTTGTGAGATTGTTGTTGTTCAGCAGCTCGACGAAGCTTCGCGGCTTCGTGTCTGTTTCTGTTCAACACAGGTTCAAAGAGAATCTCGTCTTTATTTAACCCTTCAGGTCACGTGACCTCCATCCGCTCCAGAGTTTAGACCTCTTTTATGCAATAGCGTTCAGCTGCTTTCAGCATTCACAAGATTTCCTGCTTGAAATGCTATCTTTTTCTACTTATTACTTCATAATGTATTAACTAACTTTGAGTAGTAAACATTAATTAACTGCTTACTAATAGGCTACATTAATTAATGTGTTTCCTAATCCTAAGTAATACATAATAATGATTGTTAATAGATCTGTAAACAGTTAATTAATGCTTAATAATGTACTAACTAACGTTAATTAAGGGACCCTTATTGTAAAGTGTTACCAAATAAGGAAATGAAATAAAAAGTTGTCACGTGTGTCAGATGGCGAGAATAACGTTCCCTTTTTTTCAATTTAATTGTCATTTAATAAATCCATTATTTTCATAGTTCAGCTTCTTTAAAATGTTTTTATAACAGGTATTAAAATCCAGTTATTTGCCAGATAAAACGTTCATTGGTTATTATTTTAAGGCCCATTTAGATGAGACATTATTTACATCTGTCTCTGTAGCAGTTGTAGAATCTAAACTTTAGTTTTCTGATCATTAATATGAAGATTGTTATGAGATTGTTGTTGTTCAGCAGCTCGACGAAGCTTCACGGCTTCGTGTCTGTTTCTGCTGATCGACTTCATTCAAATCAACACAGGTTCAAAGAGAATCTCGTCTTTATTTAACCCTTCAGGTCACGTGACCTCTTTTATTTACAGTCTATGGTTCAGACTGATGTTCAGCCCATCAGATAAGCCCCCCCCCCCCCCTCCCCCCTCTCCCTCCTCTTCAAAGAAGCCGCAGAGGTTGATGGGTAAAAGACCTCAAAGCCACATTCAGCTGCTGCTCAGCGTCTCCATAGACAAACAGTTCAACAGTTTTTGTACGACTGTTTTTCACCGTGTGGATACGGGGCACAGTGACTGAAAGCTGCCTGACGCCCGTACAAAAACCTCCCAGCCCTCGCTACGTACTAAAATACCACAAAACTAGCTACACACTAAAAACAGTTGGGTTAAAAAATAACCCAATTGTAACCCAACTGCTGGTTCAAATAGAGACGAACCCCTTTTTTGGGTTAATTTTAACCCAACGGGTTGGGTTAATCTTTTTGACCCAATTTTAGTTTGAATATTCAACCCAAGAGTTGGGTTATGCTAACTACAATGTTGGGTTATTTTTAACCTAACTATTGGGTCGTGTATAAAGCACTTGCTCGACCCAATAGTTGGGTTAAAAATAACCCAATGTTGTAGTGCGCGGACAGCATTTTTCAAATGAACCGGCCGGTTAAGTCACAGAATTACCCAACCCTTAACCCAACAAATGGTTTACTCACTGAAAAACAACCCAATTACTTGCACAACCCAGGAATTGGGTTAAATTCATAGCCCTATAACACTGAAAATGGGTTACACTCTGGAAAAACAACTTTATTTTAATTTAACTCAACACCAATAACTCAGAAATTGGGTTACAGAGGTAACCCAACATCTTTTAGTGTGTACTACTACTACAAAATGTACTCTTTCTGGGGCTGGTGTTTTGGATATAATGTCCGAGGTTATGAGGTTTGTGATAAAGCCAGAACCCTTACTCATTATCCTCGGGGTGTATGAAACCTTTAAAAAATTAAACAAAGCACAACAATGTTTTATTTCATATGGTCTTATAATAGCGGAAAAAAAATATTCTTACATTACAACAACAACACACCAACATCTAAGATGTGGTTAGAGGAATGAACTAATACACTCCACCTGGAAAGAATAAGAGAAAGACAGGAGGCCAGCAGGAATCTGTTCACACCTTCAAAAATTCATAGAAATGATGAACAGATGAAAATGTTTTGCTGCCACTGCTTCATCCTCATCCACTGTGGATTTAAATCTGGGGTCTAAAATGGTTTCCTCCTCCAGGAATCTCTGGATATCGGCTTCCTTGAATTTCAAAAAGGAGGAAAATATGACATCATTACTATCCTTAAGTATTTATAACTGTAATTTTATTTATGAAAAATAAATTATAATTTCTAATGCACTTTTCATCAACAAGATCTCAAAGTGCTACAAAGTTAAAAATGTAAAACAAAAAAGCAAGCTAAAGGAAATAAAAACATGCTCAATAAAAACAATAAGACAGGGTTAAAATCAATTTGTAATTAACATTCATAGGCCTTTCTGAATAAAAAGGTTTTCAGGCCTGTTTTAATGTTAATGTTAACGTTCATTGGATGATATCAAAATAAGAGCAAAAAAGGGGGGAGGGTCCTGACAGAGGCAGTGCTGCAAAATCAGCAAGACACCACCAGATCCATTAATGAAGTTAAGGATCAGCTGACCAACATTGCAAATATGTTACTGCAAATAAATGAGTCACTGAAACAGATTGCTGCATGCGGGTCACAAATGTTAAATAAATACATTTTAAAATATTGAATGATGTTGACATTATTTGTCCCACGTACACTTTCGATCTGAAATGTCTCACTTTCAAAGATCAGCTAACAGGCAGACTTACCTAAAATCTCTGTATGATTCTCTCTCTTGTTTGAATAGCAGCGGCATGGGGGGGTGGGAAAAGCTCTGCGTTGGGCATGGGCTTGTCTGCTCGGGGGGGTCCCTGCAGAGGGACGCCTTGTCTGATTGTTGCATTCTGCCCTGCCCCTCCCAGTGTGTGTGTGTGTCTCTCTCTCCCCCTCACTCTCTCCCTCTCAGGCAGTGCTCCAGGGATTGGCGACAGGTGTGCAGGGGACACAGCTGCAACACATCACCTCATCACTCACCGGCTCAAAAACCCTGGTCTCCTCACTCATCGCTGCCATAACTTTACAGTCTTCTCTGCGGTAACAGTCAGGCCTCAGCTATTGTTCTCGTGCGCTCTTCAGAGTTTCTGTTCTCATTTTTGACCCCTGTTTTCCTTTGCCTCCAGTTCCTCTGCCCCTGCCTCCTTGTCGCCATCCCTGGACCTGCCCTCCTCCCTGGACTCCCCCTCCCTCTTCGGCTTCCCCCCAGGATTCCCTCCCCGCACCCCTGGACTCGCACCCCTCCCTGGATCTCCCCGGATCTCCCCTCCTCCCATCGTCCCCCCTTCTGTTTGGTCACAATAAATCTGTTTAACGGCATTGTTGCTTGTCTGCCCTTGGTCCTTTCCTTCGCCGTAGGAATTCGTGAAGTGACCGCAGCTGTGAGGGCTGCAATATTGTCAGCAATGCGCTGGCGGTGGGCGGACAGTCTTTTCTTTGCTTCTCTCTGTAACAATGGTAGTGACAGTGTTGACATTATTGCATTACAGATTATGCTGTATTAATATGCCATATTGCAGATTAAAACCCACTTTCAAATCGGCCCACTTCTTGCGGATTTCCGTCTCCGTCCTCGCCGTGGCACTTGCCTCGTTCACCGCTCTCGTCACCTCCTGCCACTCGTTTGTCTTCCTCTTGTTGGTGAGGCCGGGGCTGTGGCTGATTAGATGATATTGTTGCCGGACGAGAAATTGTGGTCCAACATGTGTTCATCTGTTGTGATTTTCTATGTGTTCTTAGTTACATGTTATTGTTCCTAAATACACGACAAGACGAAGTGATCATACAGAGTTAGTTCAAATACCTGCCGAAGAGGACTTTTTTCCTCGCCTGCACCTCACCAACAAGGACATGGATCTCACTCTCCGTGAAATTTTGCTTCTTCGCACGTTTGTCTGCCATGGTTCGTCTTCCACTGACGTCACTCCACAAATCCACAGCGCGCACATGGCTAATTTATATTGCAGGGTGCTGATTTGCATTGACCATATATGGTGGGCCTGGGCGTTTAGAGGGCGGGGTTGGAGGCGCGGTCACATCCGCAAGTTACTTGGGTCCGGTGTGATTTATCAATGGAAAATTGCGGACACCTGTGCGTACGCACAGTTTGATTGATCTGAAAATGGTGTAGATATTTTGGGTGTACGCCAGTTTCTTTGGGTGTACGCCATTTTCTTTTTTTCGCCATACGCAAAAAAATAGTAGCAGTTTTACACCCTCTTTGATAAATGAGGCCCCAGGACAGGGTTTCTTGATGGAGTTGTGCTAGAATGGATTAGGAACACAACGAAACCAAAATATAGTAGCTACAGTGTGATAAAGTGCTACAGTGCTCAATAAAACACTGTCAGGGATGGATGGATGAAATGCGGCTGCAGCGATGTAGGTGCATGTCCATGGATGCATTTATGGGTGAGTAGCAGGATTTTGTAATTGATCCGAGATGAAACAGGGAGCCAGTGCAGTGATTTAAGGATGGGGGTGATGTGCTCGTGTTTACGGCTCTCATCAGGACCCTGGCAGTTCTCGCTGTTCTGGATCTACTGCAGCTTCTGGATGGTTTTACCAGGTGTCCCGATGAAGAGCCCGTTACAGTAGTCCAGCCTTGAAGAAATGAATGAATGAATGAATGAATGAATGTTTATTTCGATCACAGCATCAAAATTTCAACAAAACAAATTCAAGGTAGTAACAAATACTATATAGCTGGTTGAAAAGGGTTGCGACTGAAGCAAAGCTTATAGCTGCCGCACCCTCGTTTCTCATTTCATTATAAAAAACCATAAGCAGTCTGATCAGAATGACGCATATACATACACCCCACACACATACATACATATACCTACACAGTACGTCCCCCACCGACCATCCTATATCCACAAACCTTCACAACTCAAAAACAAAACAGGTTGACATTTCCTAGGTTACATTACACAACCCAGATCAATCCTCAACTACAAACATACGCTAAAAAACAGTCCGATTCAAACAAACAAGGAAACTTCATGTTTGTTGCAAAAAAAAGCATGGACCAGTTGTTCTGCTGCTGGGAGGGATAGAGTGGGACGGAGTTTTGAAATATTGCGGAGATGGTGGAATGAGGTTTTGCACAGGTGTTTTATATGGCCGTTGAAGGTCAGGTGGGGGTCAAACCGAACTACTTTGTTGCTGAGGAGGAGAGAGGAATGATCTGTCCGTCAAAGGTAAGTTGGGATATGGGTGAGGAGTGAACCTGATGTGGGGTACCATTGAGGAGTGCTTCCGTTTTATTGCTGTTCAGCTGAAGGGAGTTGCTATTCGTCCATGCCTTAAGCCGGTGCATATTCTCATTTGTCCAGGTCATAGTATCTCTGCCGCTTGGGTCTGGGAGGAGGCAGCAGAGATGTCAGATTCAGATTCAGATTCATAATTTATTGTCCCTGAGGGGAAATTCATTTTCACAGTTCTGTTCCAGACAAAAACACCAACACATGTGCAACACCAGAAAAATAATACATACATATATATATACAATATAAACAAAAAACCATGACGTCTACCGCCTGCTGTTCAGAGCTGTAATGGCCGAGGGGACGAAGCTTTTGCAGAAGCGCGTTGTTCTGCAGGACAGTTGTCTGAACCTACGACCAGAGGGGAGGAGGGTGAAGTATGAGTGTAGTGGGTGGGGGGGTGTAGTGGGTGGGGGGGTCATGGGCTGTGTGCAGTGATTTGCGGATGGTGGCAGTATTAATTAATGAGGGCTGGCAGACTTGGAGTTGGAAGGCCAATTATTTTTGAGCAAGTGTGAGTGACTCTGAGAAATTTGTTTTTGTTATTGAGGGGCAGCATGCTGAAATAGCAGATTGCACAGTACAGGAGAATGGATTCAATGATGCTGCGGTACAGAAGAAGCAGAAGGGGTGGTTTGATGGACAATGATCTGAGTCATTGAGACCACCTTGTAGTCAGACACCCCAAAATCGAAGACCTTGAGATTCTTGATGGAGGCTGAGTTGGTGATGGCCAGATCCCAGGTGTGGCCTTCGTTGTGGGTGGGAGCCTCGACATGTTGCTGCAGACCAAGACAGTCCAGCAGGCTTAGAAACTCTGCTGCTGCAGACCAAGACAGTCCAGCAGGCTTAGAAACTCTGCTGCCAGAGGACAGGAAGGGTTGTCAACGTGAATGTTGATGCCACCAATAATTACAACATGATTTGACATGGTGCAGAGTGATGTGAGGAGGAGGATCATGTATTTCAGGGAGAAATTAAGAGTTTGGTTTTGGGGGACGGTAGATTAAAAGCACCGTTCAGACCGGCAGACTTCATTCAGCAGAAGGTGATCACCAGGTTTGTGCCATGTTTCAACTAAACACATTAAATCAAGACTTTTTTTTCTAAAATATGATTGCGTATGAGTAGGGATTTCTTGTTAAGGGATTGCGTGTTTAGCAATCCCATAGTGACGGGAGACTATGGGATTCACTGGTGGTGAGTGTCTCTGTAAACTCCGCAGCACAGTGTGATCCACTCCAGATTTCCCATGTCACCTAGTGCTGCTTTCACTACAAGTCAAATCATCAATTGTACCTGGTAGCGTTTGGAAAGATCTTTCCAAATGTTCCCCTTGATGCTCCTTGTGAAGGCAGAGTGGTCTTCCTGCACGGTGTATAGTGTTGCTGTAGCTTTTGCAGGATGGGCAAAATCTCACCACAGGTCGGACTGTTGTCACTGGAGACGGCTGGTGTGGAGGTGTAGTGCTTTCGCATGAGCAGCACAAACTCCTCTGCTTTTCTTAAGTCCTTGTTGCCCATTTTGGCCAGTCTGCAATATAAACAACACAAAAACACAAAAGATATATGTTGCATAAACAAACAAAAACAAAACCTGAGTATCCAAGTTTAAAATAAAATAAGCCACATTATCATTATTTTTGCCATGTGGGACCTCTTCATCCATCCAATCACAGAGTGAATTCTTGCTGCCCAGTTGGAAATTGCAGTGCAGTTGTACAGCTTCAGGGTACTATGGGCAAAACAGCTACATCCATGTTTGCCGCGTTATCAACTGTGGCTGCCACAACCTTCTCTCTGACACCATACTACAAGATCTCATCAATCTGTCCCTGTCTGTGCTTGGTACACTGCTTTGGTGTTTTTCTTGCGCCTGGCCATTCCGGACATAATGCAGCGTCACTGTGAGGTTATGATCTGGACTAAAACTTGTCCATCCATCTGCCTTCGACACATGTTTCAGCTCAGAGGTCAGATTTCCCTTTTCAACAGCAAACCAAGCAGGGACCAAGTGGTTAGTAAAACTGTCTCTGTTTGGGGCTTTGTACTTTGGGTTGAGAATCTTTGTCATCTCCCTAGAAAATATATAATGAGAATGACTGAGTGAAACATCTTTAACATTCTCTGACTTAGCATACAATTGAACACATTCACCTACCGAATTCCGGGGCAAATGGGTGCAAGCCTTTGACAACAAACTTTGTCACTGCTCGGTGACATTCATCTACCCTCGCCTGGGTCATTTTAGCTAGAGGTAAAGCCATTAAAAATGTTGTTATGGTATTCACCTGTAACCATCATTATATTGATGTTTGAAAGCATTTTCCAGTGTAGACTCTTTACGACTAAATGCAGTTCTTTTGCATGTGTGGGGTACCTGTTCGAATGAGGGGTACTGCCAGCCTCTGAGCCAGTCAGCCCCTTGTCACGGTCATCTTCTAAATCAAATGCATGAGATGAAGGCATTCATTTAATGTTAACTGTTAGTAATAGCAGGTTTTACAACGAGGCAAAGGGTGCTAACATGATAGGCAGTGTGGTTACCTGCAGTATTAACGGCAGAGGAGGACATGCTAACGTTGCTGCTGCTGGGTTGAGAATCACTCCGGAGCGGATCGAAAACGAGACATTCATTCAAAGTTATCGCATGCTGTGTGCGCAAATGTTTCTGCATATTGGTAGTAGTTCCTCCCGTTGATGAAATATCCACTTGTTGCCCTGTTGTCATCCTTTCTCGTGAAGTGTAACCACACTTTTGAGCGTTTGTACCGCTTGGGTGCCATGTTTACTGCCGGCTGCACTGGGCTGGACGTCGCCACACTCGTTGCGTATCTTGCGTAAGCTACGCAACGTGTGTGGTGACGTCATTCGCCGCCCACTGGAATCGATAAGGGAACCAACCGTTTGCAAAACTGGCAAACGATTCCAAGGAATCAAAACACTGGGAACCGGTTCTCAACAAGAAACGGTTTTCGATACCCGTCCGTACTGTCATCTGGGGGGCCGAGGGGGGTCCAACGCAGAAGTTTGGTTGAAATCGGGCCATTGGAGAAAATGACCGCTAGCCCAATTAAAATGTATGTCGTCATGGCGTTAAGCCGCCCAACGACTCTCTAAACAGATGGAGCGCTGTGATTGGTCAACACAAACGGTGTTGGACACTCAAAAAGTTCCTATGGCTCGTTTCTAGACCCACCTACGGAGCAAAGAGATTAATGCTGCTAGGGGGCAGAGAGATTTATAGGCTAGATGACCGAGGCAATTTTCAAACGGAGATCTTGATCTCAACGGGTCTTTTTACCTGGTTAAATAAAGGCTAAATAAAGGCTAAATAAAGCCCCGCAGGTGTCGATTAAGTTTTTTTTAACCAAAAATCAAATTTCTCCAAATTCAGATATGTCATCTGGGGGGCCGAGGGGAGTCCACTGTAGAAGTTTGGTAGACATCGGGCCGGTGGTTTGGAGAAAATGACCGAGGCCATTTTTGAACATTTTTAGCCCCCTCAGGTGTTGAAAACGTTTTTTTGGGGGGGTCAGCATTCAGCATTCTCAGGCCGGTGTACACATGGATCCACTGAAAACGTCTCTAAAAGCTGCAGAACAACCACCAGGCGCCGTAACGCTGCCACACACATGGCAAAGATTCAGCTGCAGTGTCCTTTGTAATGTTATTGTAATGCTCTTTTTATGTGTTTTAACAAAAAGGCTGTAAATCGCCTTCAAACCGTGCAGAACGCAGCTGCAAGGCTCATAACTGGATCTAAGAAAAGGGATCATATCACCCCAATTTTATATTCCTTACATTGGTTACCAGTTAATTTTAGAGTGAAATGATGATGTTCATCATTTCACTGAAGATCTAAACTAAACTGGGGCGGTGCGTGGTGCAGTGGTTAAGGCGGCCGCCCCATGTAGAGGATACAGTCCTCAACGCAGGCGTCCCGGTTCGAATCCCGCGTCGGGCAGACCTTTCCTGCATGTCATTCCCCCTCTCTCTGCCTCCCCCTTTCCTGTCTATCTCACTATGTGCTGTCAAATAAAAGCAAAAACTCCAAAAAATATACTTAAAAAAAAAAGATCTAAACTAAACTAAAGTTTTCTGATTTTCCCGCTCTGAGACCCGTTTCCAGAAAATCCCGAATCCCAATAAACCTGGTAGAAAAAGTTACTGGTGACTGACACAAACTTTCTGGATTCAGATTTCTGGAATTGAGTTTATCATTTTAATGGGAAACACTTGACACTTTAATCAGAGCAGAAGGTTTGTGTCATCAACACAAGGTCCAGTGACATGACGATGGGAGAAAAATGGAGTAGAGTTTCATGTGGTAACAGACACAGAAACAGATTTTAATAAAAAAACAAAACAAACAGGATGAATCAGAGGCAGTTTCAGTTTCAGAGGCTGCAGCAGTTTCAGTTCCTCCTGCAGATGTGACAGGTTTTTGTACGAGCATTTTTCACGGTGTTGGGGTGGACTACACAGTGACTGAGACTGTACAGAGAGCCGCACAAAAACCTCCAGTCTGCTCTGCAGGGTCTCTCTACGCTGTGGAAACATCCAGAACCGAGCCAGAACACCGACCCGGTGAGGCGGACCGCTGAGTGTGGAGCTGCTGCTCTCCGGCCCCAAAACTCTCTCTGTTCTGGACTTTTCTGGACTTTCCCCCTGCTTCACGCCTCTGCTCCGCTGCAGCACCGGCTGCTCAAACCTTCATTATTCCTGCTCTGGACACACACTAACACACCTCAGACTGTGTGTGTGTGTGTGTGTGTTCTCCTCAGCAGCCCAGTGGCCGTGGCCGTGGATTTGTGACGTTTCCAGCTGCTGTGAGGACGATGGACAGCTGAGAGGTTTTTGTACGAGGCTGTAACGCTGTGGGGTTAATGTTCGGAGAGGCCATCAAACTCACCGTGACTCCTGCAGGTAAGAACTCTCTCTGACCTTTGTCTGAAAACTGTGACAGATAGACGACTGTGTTGGTCCGGATCGGTTTAGTCTGGGACTCAGGTCTGGATGTTTTAAAGCTAAAAGTTGAGGATGAATGAGTGGTGATGAGACGGCGAGCTGCCGTGAAGCAGAGCTGCAGAGCTGCAGTCCTGTGTGTTAGCGCTGTAGTAGGGTTATAAGGGTTATAAGGGTTATAACGGCTGATAATGAAGAAAACCAGGAAAAAATAAATAAACAGTTAATTTTCTGTACAGGTCAGTGTGTTGTTGATGAAAAAGAGGGAAAAAATGAGACAATTAGACGTGAAGTTAAAAAGCATCAAGGACTGAAAAAACAGACTCAGTGCAGTGAATACAACTCACTCTCTAAAGTGTAAGACTAAAACTGTTTAATTTTGTGTATGTAAAATTTATATTATTATTTATATATATTTTTTAATGTGCCATTGTTCTGGTAAGAAATGCAAATTCAGATTCATAATGTTCAATTCGATAATTGTATTGTTTTTGCTATTGAACTTTAATGAAAGTGAAAAAATTCTGAAAATATTAAAAGTTGGATATTTGAAATACATAATGAGAAAAAAGCTTAAAATGTTTTAACAGTTGACTGAAGGCAGAACAAAGAAGTTAAGTGGTTTTAAGCTCGGCTTTTAAATCCACGACTAATGGCTTGATGTTAATGTTTGAGTCATTTTTAATGTAATTAAAATATTGATAATTATTACTAATACAAGAAATTTATTGAAAAGAATATTTTTTCCAAGTGTTTATGCATCTTGGAGTGAAACTAAAATGTTTTAGGTCTTAAGTTCTGTTGCAGAGTTTGTGTGAGGAGATGAATAAATGTTATTTACGTGGAGAACAAAGATATAAAGTTAATGTGTGGGAGAGAATTTAATCAAATGTTCAATAAAGATATTTGAAAGTAAATGAGTGATGTCATCTGCATAAAGATGGATTTCATAGAGAAAACTCAAAATCATATGTTTGGTAAAAATAAATAATTGAGATAAAATATATCTTTATGTTTGACATGTAGCCTGCAGCGCGTCTTCTCTTCTAAACCTGAACTACATGAACTCATTGGATTCAACTAATTGATTTACATTAATAAAAACTAGATAAAATAAAACCTGCTGAAATATGTGCAATAACCTGCTGTTAAACTGGACATAGCCAATGTTCATTAGAAATGTAGATATATTCAGTCCTCTAATTATCAGACAGACCTCGTAAAGTTTGAATGAACTTAATTGATTTTAAATGTTGATCACAGTAAAAGAAAAAAGAAAAAATGAATCAGCTTTAGTTTGAAACTTTCATCTTAAACATCCCATTTTAAATTATCCTTGAATTTAAAACTCTTTTAAAAGTGTGAAATGTTCCTGTTGATCCATAATAATAAATATCAAAAAGATTATTGGGACATTTATACAAAAATATTGATGAATTATTATGGAACAGTTAAAACGGCTCAGATTCACTGTTTTAATGATTTTACATCTTCACAGATCAGAAGGAGCTGTTAGTTTATTTATTTAGTTAGTTAGGCAAGGCATCTTTATGTACAGTATATAGCGCATTTCATACCAAGGCAACTCAATGTGCTTTACATAAAGACAAAACTTTTTTTTTTTTTTAAAGAACAGCATAAAAACAAAAAACACAGTTAAAAGCAGGAGCAAAGAAGAATAAAAAAAAAGTAAAAGAAAAGAAAATAGATAAAGTTTAAAGTTATTAAAAAGAGCTCAGCTATAAGCATGTGAAAAGATAAATGTTTTTAACCTGGATTTAAAAGTGCTGACAGTTGGGGCTGATCTCAGTAGTTAGTTAGTTTCATTTGTCTAACTATTTGTTTCTTTTATTTAGCTAGTTTGTTATCAGAGGTGTAAAATAATCAACATGAATGTCCAGTTTGCTGCGTTAACTGTTGTAAGAGCTCTGATTGGTCGCTGCTGCAGTTAGAACCAGTCTGACGTCCTCATGTATTGATTGAATCAGTATGATTATTGATTACTGAGACTTAGTGGATTATAAAATAGCATTGATAATGTACAAAGTGTATAACAACTTGTTACCTTGTAAAATTGTGAACATGTTTAAAAAGAGAGAATGTAGATATGAGCTCCGAGGGAAACGTATGATGGAAAAAACAAAGTCCAGGACTAAAATAAAAGATGAATGTATTTCTGTAAGGGGTGTAAATATATGGAATGCACTTGATGAGGATTTGAAGATGTGCCAGTCAATTTATGAATTCAAACGTTTGTTTAAGAATAAGGTATTTGAAAAATATGAGAGATGTGGTTGATGTAGCTGACACTTTTATGGAATTATGTTTTGGGATTTTGTGCAAAACGATGTGATTTCTGTTTGATGTTTTGAATGATGTGATCTGATGAAGTTGATCATGTAAGTAGGTGAAAATAAGCGATAGCTTCAGCCTATTCCTTTTCGGTTTGGCTAGAATAGATTTTAAAGTTCTGCTACTGGTTTACAAATCACTGAATGGTTCAGGTCCAGAATACATGAATGACATGTTAGTAGAGTATAAACCCAGTAGAGCTCTGAGATCTACTGACTCAGGTCAGATAGTGGAGCTCAGAGTTCAGACCAGACATGGTGAAGCAGCATTTAGCTGTTATGCTGCTCACAAGTGGAACAAACTACCAGCAGAACTGAGATCAGCCCCAACTGTAAGCACTTTTAAATCCAGGTTTAAACACATTTCTCTTTTCACGTGCTTATAGCTGAGAACTTAAAACTTTATCTATTTTCTTTTATTTTACTTTTATATGCTCTTGCTTTTAACTCTGTTTTTAGTGTTTTGTTTGTTTTTATTCTGTCTTATGCTTCTTTTTTTAATGTTTTGTCTTTATGTAAAGCACATTGAGTTGCCTTGGTACGGAATGCGCTGCTATATAAATAAAGATGCCTTGCCTTGCCTTGGCTCTTTTCTAGTTGAACTGATGTTTTCTGTTGGACTTTTAACTTTGAATGACCTGACCGAAATAAACACATTTTCATTCATTCATCCAGATGCGAGCCCTGTGCAGCCGGACCTGTCGGTGCTGAGTCCTCTGCTGCCTGAGGGCTGGGTGGGCCGAGCCCCCGACACCGTGGGGCCGGACGTCTGCCTGGCGGCCGGGTTCAGACCCCCGGACGGCCAGCTGCTGCTCAACACGGTCAACAGCAGCAGCGTGGAGCTCAACGCCTCGCACGCCGTCATCTCACCGCAGCAGAAGACCTACTTCTACGCCGGCTTCAGCGATGACACCATGCTGTCCTGCTCGCTGCACGGAGCGGTCTCCAACGACGACAACAGTACACAACCCTTTATTTATCTTTATCTGTGTTTATTTAGTCGGGACAGTGCTTATTCATGGACAGTGAGTGCCAGAGGTAGGAGAAAGTCCCTATGTTGCAAGTCCAAGTAGAGTCTCAAGTCTTTGCCCTCAAGTCCCAAGGCAAGTCCAAGTCCTAAGATTTTAGTTTTGAGTCTGGAACAAATTGATTATAATTAATGATAAGTAAAGATCATGACCAAAGATCAAGTTCACGTCACATTCTGCGGAGACGGTCACTCAGGATTGTCGTGTTCCCGCACACACAAGCCGACTTTTGATCATTGTCGGGGCCAACAATGGTAAATATTGAACATGTTTAATATTTACGATAGTCAGCGCCGACCGTTTTACGAGCCGATTGTCGGGAGAATTTAAATCTTAAAACACCACACACTACGGGACAATCTCATAAGATAATCTCAAGAGCCTTGGGCGATTTTTGTCTTTGGTTGGAAGGGGGTAGGCATTAGTGTGTTGGCATTAATTCTACAGCCAAGACTGATAACAGGAGTGGGCTCTACTTATATAGAATGTCCCTGGTTGGCTGCTACAGTTTAACATTGATGTGACACTTTCTTAAATATTTTAATAGTTGTGCTGCATGTGACTTGACTTGAATTTCAAGTCAAGAGGGTTAAAGTCCAAGTAGAGTCTCAAGTCTTTGGCATCAAGTCCAAGTAGAGTCTCAAGTCTTTGGCATCAAGTCCAAGTAGAGTCTCAAGTCTTTGGCATCAAGTCCAAGTAGAGTCTCAAGTCTTTGGCATCAAGTCCAAGTAGAGTCTCAAGTCTTTGGCATCAAGTCCCAAGCGAGTCCAAGTCTTTTTTTGATTTGATCAAGCAAGTCTTAAGTCATCAAAATCGGGACTCGAGTCCAAGTCAAGTCTCGAGTCTCGAGTCCAAGTCCCCACCTCTGGGTGCATAAGTACTCACTGTAAATACACCGGATTTATAGCACATGTGCTACATTACATCCATAGTCCCCAAACAATACAACAATTAACATAAAAAGTCCATAAAGACAGAGGACTGACAAATAACAAAATTAAAACTACATTTACATAATTGCAGGAGGATTGGACATGATTTGTTGAATTATAAAAACATACAATTACACATTCTCAGACTATATATGGTTACTGAGCATGGTTACATGATTGCACCCTGACTGCATTATTGCACACGCACCGGCCACAGACACACAACTACACACACAAGAAAGACCGTCACATGATTATTGATCATCAATATCATTTAGTGACAATAGAAACTCTGATATTGATTTGTCTTTAGTAGATTTCTATACTAATCACTGTTTTCTTTGTGTTTCCAGTTGATCGCTGCGCTGACCTGCACCCAGGTGAGTCACGGGCTGATTGATCAGTGATCAGTGTGATTGATCTGTGATCGGTGTGATTGATCTGTGATCGGTGTGATTGATGGGATGTCTCTCTGTGTCTCTCTGTGCAGACGGAGCCAGGCTGAACTTCTACCTGCTGCTGATGAACTCAGTCAGAGTGGTGTTCATCAAGACTGTGGCCTTCAGCGCCATGGTTACCATCAAGGCCCTGCTCCTCTGACTCAGCATCAAGGTCACCATGGTTACCATCAAAGCCCTGCTCCTCTGACTCAGCACCAAGGTCACCATGGTTACCACCGGAGTCCTGCTCCTTTGACTCGTCCTCCGTCTTCACCCAGAGGGAGGAGCTACGGTGGCCTCTGAGGGACAGTTTGACTCTTGATGCATTTCTACAACTATCAATAAATGTTCTTTTACACAAAACATATCAGACACTGTAAATATGATCAATGAACTGACTTAAAACATTTCAGCTGAATGGTTCAACGGCTGAACGGCTGAACGGTTGAATGGTTGAACGGTTCAACAGTTGAACGGTTCAACAGTAGAACGGTTGAACGGCTGAACGGTTCAACAGTAACCGGACCGAACGGTAGAACAGTAGAACGGTTCAACGGTTCAACGGTTCAACGGCTGAACGGTTGAATGGTTGAACGGTTGAACAGCTGAACAGTAGAACGGGTGAACTGTTGAACGGTTCAACGGTTCAACGGTTGAGTGGTAGAACGGTTCAACGGTTCAACGGTTGAGTGGTAGAACGGTTCAACGGTTGAGTGGTAGAACGGTTCAACGGTTGAGTGGTAGAACGGTTCAACGGTTGAGTGGTAGAACGGTTCAACGGTTCAACGGTTCAACGGTTCAACGGTTCAACGGTTCAACGGTTCAACGGTTGAACCCGGTGAGGAGCAAACCGACGATGTCACCGTCTCCTCAGGAACCAATCACAGTGGAGTAAACCAGTCGCTATGTAAAATGACGTTAATTTGATAATTGAACCAAAACAGAGTCAGATAATATGTATGTATATATCCTATAATACGTTTTTGTTGTCATGGTAACCTTATTATGTCTGTCTTATTAATCATTTGCCATTAAAACGTCACCTGAGACAAATCCCTGGTTTCTCATTGGTCCAGCACAACGGGGGGCGGGGTCACGGATAAACTGATTATTGTAACCATGACAACGATTATAGCTATAAGTTATAGTACAAATTATAACTATTGATTATAGTATATCCACTTTTTATTATTGTAGTTCATAATTATCAATCATTTATAGATGACAGTATTGATTATAGTTATATATTATAGATGACAATATTGGTCATAGATATATATTATAGATGACAGTATTGATCATTATATCAATCAATCAATCAATTTGTTTATTTCGGGCATGTCAATTTAAATCATCATCATCACACTTCATCTTCAATACATCAATAATACAATACACATGGCCGAAAGGGAAAGCAGGAGAAGCAAAAGCTGATCTAGACAGTATTGATTATAGTTATATATTATAGATAACAGTATTGATAATAGTTATATATTATAGATAACAATATTGGTCATAGTTATATATTATAGATGACAGTATTGATCGTATATTATAGACAACAGTATTGATTATAGTTATATATTATAGATAACAGTATTGATCATAGTTATATATTGTAGACAACAGTCTTGATCATAGTTGTATAGATGACAGTATTGATTATAGTTCTATAGATGGCAGTATTGATCATAGTTCTATAGATGACAGTATTGATTATAGTTATATTTTATAGATGACAGTATTGATCATAGTATGACAGTATTGATATATTATAGTTGACAGTATTGATCATAGTTATATAGATGACAGTATTGATTATAATTATATTTTATAGATGACAGTATTGATTATATATTATAGACAACAGTATTGATTATAGTCATATAGATGACAGTATAGTGTATAGCAGCAGCAGCAGCAGCAGCAGCAGCAGCAGCAGCAGCAACGTTGTCGTTGTCGGTGTCGTTGTGGTTGCTTCCTCCTGCAGATGTGAGTGGTTTTTGTACGAGGCTGTAACACTGTGTTTGGGGTACGGGAGTACACAGTGACTGAGTCTGTACAGAGAGCCGCACAAAAACCTCCAGTCTGCTCTGAGGGGTCTCTCTACGCTGTGGAAACATCCAGAACCGAGCCAGAACACCGACCCGGTGAGGCGGACCGCTGAGTGTGGAGCTGCTGCTCTCCAGCTGGAAAACTCTCTCTGTTCTGGACTTTTCTGGACTTTCCCCCTGCTTCACGTCTCTGCTCTGCTGCAGCACCGGCTGCTCAAACCTTCATTATTCCTGCTCTGGACACACACTAACACACCTCAGACTGTGTGTGTGTGTGCTCTTCTCTCTCCTCAGCAGCCCAGAGGCCGTGGTCGTGGATTTGTGACGTTTCCAGCTGCTGTGAGGACGATGGACAGCTGAGAGGTTTTTGTACGAGGCTGTAACGCTGTGGGATTAACGTTTGGACAATCCATCAAAGTCACCGTGACTCCTACAGGTAAGAGAACTCTCTCCGTCTGAAAACTGGGACAGATAGACGACTGTGTTGGTCCGGATCGGTTTAGTCTGAGACTCAGGTCTGGATGTTTTAAAGCTAAAAGTTGAGGATGAATGAGTGGTGATGAGACGGCGAGCTGCCGTGAAGCAGAGCTGCAGTTTTCTCCTTTATTCACGCTCAGTCAGTGTAGATTTGAGAAAAGTCCTATTGTTAGGAAGTCTGCGACAGGACGTCGTCGTCCAGCTGAAGGTTTTAAAACATCTGGAATGAGGTTTAAAGGTATAAAGCTGGAGATGAATGGAGTACGATAAGCTGCTGCAGAACAGATTCTTACTGAGGTGTGTATGTCTGTGTGTGAGAGAGCCGATGTCTTGAAACAGCTGGAAATATTAAATCCATCATGTTGATTAGTATCCCAAAATACTGTAAAAAATGTAGGTCCCAAAACGACTTTCCTCCTGCACTGTAAAACTGACAATAACAGAAAATAATAATGAGCGATAAGTGATGATGTATTTAATTTGTCCAGTTGATGAAAAATATAAAAAAAATCCAAAGACAAAAGAAACAAACTGTAGAAACCAGAGGTTTAGTTAAAGTCTTTTAACTGGACTTAAGTGACTTAAGTACCAACAGTCCACTGAGCTGTTTGTGGTTAAACTCAGGTTGAAAAGCCTTTTTTAAATGTTTTGTTGTATTGTTTGTGGGACAGACATATTTTAATGAATACAAAAGAAAATACCTTAAAAATGTTTAAAGGTGAAAAGACAGATAACAGAGAAAGAAATCAGAACAGAAACTAAATGTAAACTCGGTGTTTGTGCTTAAGTGACTTAAGTAGATTTTAATAAAATGTGTTGAGTCTTTTCTGCTGAGAATTTAATAATAATGATGATGAAATCTTTCATGTGGAGAAGCTTCGGGTACAAAACTAACAATTCCTTAAATTTCAATCACCTTCTGTGAGTTTAACAATTTAAGCAGTTTAAAATATACGTCCCAGTAACAATTATAATTTGTCATAATTTTTAAAATCCAAGACGTATCATAGTTTATTAGTTTGCTGTTCATGTGAGATGTAAAGATTTAGTCTGATAACAATATCGATATTAATATTAATCAACATACTGTATGTATTGCCACTAACGATCATTTGTGCATTAATAATAGTAATAATAATAATACATGTAAATAAATACTACATGATTATAACAATAATAATAATATATCACATAATGCAATAATTCCAACTCGTTGTTTGGGACTTATCGCTATAAATACAGATAATAACTACTGTTACAGTGCATTGATTATTGTCCCAGATTTGAAACTGATTAAAATAAATGCAAATGAATGAATTAAATTCACAGACAACAGATTAAAGTATCGACACGCAGAAGAAAATACTGTAACAGTTATTTATTTACATATTTATTCCCTGAACAAGGTTATTAAATCTTTGAGGATTAACCGTGCTATGATTTAATCAGAACTCATAAATCCACTCTTTAGAACAAACTTTATTGACACAACAAACAGAAAGAGTTCAAAGATATTTATATGAAATCGATACATCGATAAACTGTCACCTTGATGTTATGACAAATGTTCAAATGTCGACAATAGAAGAGAAAAAGTACACAGTTTGATACCCTGGATCATCATCATTAATCTCATATTTATGTATAAAGAGTGAGAGGAGTCGTTCCTGATTGGTTGAAAAGTTAATTAGATAAAAGGCAACAATATGTCAAGTTTGTATGTCATCTGAATTAAGTGTTATTGAATGTGGAGTCCCTCACGGCTCTGTCCTGGGGCCCAAACGCTTTCATTTCTTTATGAATGATATTTATATTAATTGCAGACAACAAATTCTTTTTAGTGCGGGAAGTGATTGCAAAACTGTAGAAGAAAATATCAATCATGATATGGTCACAATTTAAAGGTTAAAATCTGAATAAAAGTAAGTTCGTGATTTTTACTAATCACAAAAAAAGATGCAAACATCTCAATGTCCAGCGACGGAGTTTCTCTGGAAAGAGTGTCTGAATTCTGTTTTTTCTTTCCAAATAGCACAGTAAAATAAATCAAGTAGAAGTAGTAAAATCAAAACAAGATATTTATTTTGAATGAGGCAAAGTTTGTTTTTGATCGTAAATAAAATAAAGTCATGAGGATTTTGTAGTGTTCTCTTATCCTACCATATTTAATGTTTTGTGTTGAAATTTGGGGATATACATACCCAAGCAACATAAAACCATTATTTTTAATACAAAAAAGCAATAATAGAGAACACACAAACAGACCAAAAAAATAGAAAGAAATTTGTGGTTATTAAAATAAAAGATATAATTGAATTACAGACTCTAATAGTAATGATTAAGGCAAAAATGTGAATACTTCCAGATCAACTGCAACATTTTTTTTTCTTCTTTTTTTTTTTTTGTTGTGCTCAGAGTCGAGGGTGGAGAACACCGGAGGAAATATAACTTTAAACATTAATTTGCATGAACAACCTGAAAGCAAAAGAAGTGTATTTTGGTGGCTGGTGTAAAACTATGGAACGCTCTACACGATGATATCAAAGGTTTTAAGGACACGCTGGAGTTTAAGAGAAGGTACAAAGATAAAATTATAAGCTCATATGAAATGTGCAGGTAGTTGCTCTTGTTATGATTTCTTTGTTCATGTATTTTTATTGGGAAGTCATTGGCCATAGTTGAGTTGCTTGAGTTGTCATTTGGCAGACCATCTAGTTCTAATTACAAAAGGAATTGATTTAGAGGCAGGAAAAATACGTTTCCTTCGTCGTGCTCCTTTCCAGGCGTAGAATGTGTAAATTATAATCTCTTATCTTTTTGTCAGTGTGATGTGTGAATTGAAAATGTCCATGCATGGAACAAACTACGATTAAATGAAATGTAAAGAGTTACAATAAAAAAAATAATGGAATAGTGATAAAACTGCAGTACAGTAAATATTGACGTAGACAAAGTAATCGGTAAAAGACGATCAGAGGAAATACAAGATCAATATGAAGTTAAAAATGTTCAAAAATGGCCAAAATGTTCAAAAATGGCCTCGGCCCGACTTCCCCGATTTCAACCAAACTTCTGTGTTAGACTCCCCTCGGCCCCCAGATGACATATTCTAATTTGAAGAAATTTGATTTTTGGTCAAAAAATGTTTGAAAATGGCCTCGGTCATTTTCTCCAAAACCACTCGCCTGATTTCTACCAAACTTCTGATCAATTTTTGGTAAAAAAAAAAACATTTTCGACACCCGCAGGGCTTAAACAGAATATGATGAAGGACATGAAACCTGTTCACACTGAGTAAGAGGTTTACAGTGGACCGGTTCTGTCTGTGGTTCTGGTGGGATCATCCCTATGTTCCCCACTTTGTATGC